>NC_056745.1:668457125-668812125 GCF_019279795.1 Protopterus annectens
ACACACACACACACACACACACATATATATCAGGGGCGGCTCGTGCTATAGGACTGCAGCCCTCCCACCTGTGAAATAAAGTCCCCAGGCAGTCGCCGCAGGAAAAAAAAAATCTCAGACTGCACACATGCGTGCTTAGTTCCTGGCTGCTGTGTAAGGCAGACCAGAACACCAAGGACACATGCCCTGAGTTCCAGACTACTCAGTTAGGCAGTCCACATAGGGAAGGGAGTAAACTCCTCCCTTCCAACCCAGAGATCTGTGCGCACAAACCAGACTGCATCACCTGCAGTTTGGACCAACAACAGGAGGCTCCAGCCTCCTCACATCAGTATGCACAGGCTAGGATCAAAGCAGGGAGGACCAAGCTGCAGATGGACAGATTGCCTGGCCAGGAGCAGGTGTGTGTGTATGTGTGTAATGCCCCATTTGCTATATACTGGTGGCTAGAACAAACTCATGGTGGTGTGGTAGGGAATACCTCAGGCTTGAACCCTGTACCTTGTATGCAGGTGTTCAGGACCTGAATTCCCTACCCACCACCATTTGTAAACAAAATTGCAGATTTTTGCCTCATATTTGGTCTGATCTGTTCTTCATAATATCTGTGGTTTCTAAATGTTGCAATGCTTAATATTTGATGGTGCAGTGGTAGCATTGTTGGCTCACAGCTGCAGGCTCTCAGGTTTGATTCTTGGCTGGGGAGCCTTCTGTGTGGGGTCTGCATCTTCTCCCAGTGTTTTTGTGGGTTTGGTTTTGTGTCCTATGTTACAAAGACATGTCTGCATTATTTCTTCCTGGGCCTCTGCTGAAAATAGTTTTTTTGTTCCAAATCAGACTGTCCTGATTAACAAATGTTAAATAAAATTGACAGGCATTTGAATTTCAGACTTCAGGTTTCTGAATGTTTAATTCCTTACATATTTGATGGTGCAGTGGTAGCATTGTTGCCTCACAGCTATAGGTTTTCTGGTTTGATTCTTGGCTGGGGTGCCTTCTGTGTGGAGTCTGCATCTCATCCTTGTGTTTGTGTGGATTTGCTCTGGTGTCCTGCCATTTTACAAAGACGTGTCTGCAGTATTTGTCCCTGGGCCTCTGCTGAAAAATTGTTTTTGTTCCATCAGAAGTAAAATTGACAGGCATCTGAATTTCAGACTTCATATTCTTCAGAAAATACATAGTAACACAACCTTTTATTTTAGCAATTTTCTAAGTTTATAAGATGAATATTTGAAATTTGTCTTTATTTTTGGGACTGTATTATCCCATTATTGGCTTTCACCAGGTTTTTTGTGCTAAGGTTGACAGCTATGGCAAGAACTGAATTCATTGAATATGTTTGAGGGCTGTATTCCGTCATTACTGGGTTTGTTCAGGAGTTTTCTGCTAAGAGGTTGACAGCTATGGTGAGAACTGAATTCATTAAATGATAGCCATTTAAGTTTCAGTCTTCCTCTCTTTTACAAAGCAGGTGATTTGGCGTAGTGGTATGTTGCTCTGGCTCTTTTGCACAGGGACCTTGGCAGTAACATGTATGGTGGTAACACAGCATTTTATTCTAGCAACTTTCCAAGATTATACAAGCAATGTTTAATGTATCCCTGTTTTTTATGCTTTTGACCCCCCCCCATAAATTTGGCTTTTTCCAGATTTCTCGTGCTGCGAAGTTGAGATGCAGCTGAGTATTGAGTTGATTTTACAAAGAGCTGAGAGCTGCAGGGGAAGAGAAGTCTAGTGCTGCTTATGGCAAGTCAGCTTGCATTGTTAATAGCACAACAGGTTGTGTACTTGCTTTTGATGCAGAAGGTTGTTGGTTCTACTCCCACAAGGGGTGGATGCTGCCGTACTGAAAAAGTTAAGATGCTAACTATGAGCCTGTTATCAGTTTGCCAACCATTTCCTATTGCAATATTACTAGCTTATCATGTTAATGTAGTATAGGCAATTTATTCCTCGGGGGCATCAGACACTTTATTTTTCGATGAAACCATGAAATATAAAGGTGTTTGCTAGCAGCAACCTCTTCATTAGTTACAGATTTATTTAATGTGGAATTATTTAGATGACTTTTTTACTTCTTCAGAGGTTGTGCATATTTACTGATAATGGTGGACTGTAGAAGTCTGAGTAGACTTTTATGATGGAAATGTCCTGAACTGGGCAGTTTTGTCATTATGGGTGCATGCATTTTGTTTAATTGTTTACTGGAAAGATGTTCTGAATTGGGCAGTTTTGTCATTATTAGTGCATGCGTTTTGTGTCATAGTTTACTGGAAAAATGTTCAAAACAATAGGAAGGTGTATCAAAGAGCACATGTATGTTTCATATGCAAGGGGCCTATTTGAAAACAGTCCAGAATTAATCTTTATCTGCCACTGGCAAAATGTATTTTCTTTGAATGTGGGTTTCAATGCTGTTTCAATGAATGTGAGTTTCAAGGGCAGAGAAGTTTTAATGCTAAGTTTGTTTAACAGACGTCTTAGTGTTTGTGCTGTAAAATGCAAAATGAAACTTTCAAATGAAGTCCAAATCATCATAGAAGTAAACCAGTATGCACATTAGTGTTTATGGTAAATGGGGTGAAATAGCCAAGTAATGGATCATTGGAATGGCTGCAGGGAGAGGCTCCATTCGACCATGATTTTGTGAGGGGGAAGGGCGGCAAACTTAAAGACAGCCCCAGCTGAACTGTACCTCCCAACTATCCAGATTTTCAAAGAATGAATAGATTTTTGCTTCTTATTTTTGGTTTGTTAATCATAAAATGTGTGGTTTTCTGGCAAATCATTTAGGAATTAAGTCACTAAATAATGACACACTGAGTTTCAGACTTCATAACCTTTAGCAAAATGCATGCTAAAGTAAGACCTGTTGTTCTATGAACTGTCTCAGTTTATACAAGAGCAATTTTTTGTACTGTTTATGTTCCCCCAATATATTTGGCCTTGTCCAGATGTATTGCATTAACAGGTTGAGAGGTACATGCAAATAAATTGCTTTATAGAATTAGGCATAGCCAAACCTCTCAACTGTCCCTGATTTTGGCTCAAAATGTTGCTCTTCCCCTTAATAATCCCTCCGCAAAATAGAAATTTTGGAAGAAAACATGGAGGGTTTACAATTAATAAATAACTGTAATAATCAGAGTTATAGATTACTTTTATTTCAGAAATGCATGTAGATTATTTTATTTTGTCAGCTGCTCAAGTTAGCAGTACTAATATTAAAGTGTCCCTTCTTTGACAGGTTCCCAGCTGTATTGTGTGGCTATTTTATATTTTTACATCAAATTTTTGGTCCATTTTTCATAAAATTGTGTTTTCTTTGGCAAATTAGTGACAAATCATTAAAGACTGAAGTTAGAAAATAATGACAGACATTTGAGTTTCAGATTTTATACCATTCAGAAAATTCATACTAATGCAAGACCTATTCTATTATCTTTCTAGGTTTATAAGAGCAATATTTAAAAATTGTCCTTTACTTTTAGGCCTTTGTCCCACTTCTATGTATGACTTTGTCCAGATTTCTTGCTCTGAGGTTGATAGGTATGACAAATGTGTCAGGGCCATCACAGTCAGCCAGAGACCTTTCAAATTGTGACATACTTGTTGCTCCCCACTCCCCCATGTATTGACTCTGGATGTATCGAAGCAAGGCAAGGAGTAGTTATGCAGTGTAAATGTGCAGAGTATCCCCCCCCCATCCAAGGTAGACACAAGTACTAGAGTGGCTTTTCATCTGTCCTTGATTTTTGCAGAATGGTCTGGTTTCTATCATATTTTTTGTACTGTTGATTTATGCTTATTACTGAAAGTGCCTGTTGCTCTGTGTTTAAGTAGCAATACTTTAATGACCATGATGGACATTGAGACTGACCCATGAGAGGGATGGTTGTTGAAACTGTGTCTGTTGCATGATGCACTTGCAAAGGAGAGGGAATGGGAGGGTTCAATGGCCATCAGTCGATTACATTCTGTGGTGGTATAATAGAAACACTTAACAGTTGCAATGGTCATTGTCTGGTGACTTGACGTGCTTGACACACAGCTATGTTAGATGTTGTAAGGGAAGGGAAACTGAAAGGTTATGATCTGCTGACTTTAAAGCATGGCGTTGTGACACTATTATGAATGTTTGATGTGCAATTGGAAGGGAAGCGCAATGATTGGTGGACTGACTGCTTGTAACATAAAAATGAGAGGCAGTGGTAGGTCAATGCTACTAATTAGTGGACATGCAGTTGATGAATGACTGTGTGTTATAGCAAACATTCATGCACATAGTTAATTTAATTGGAAATCTTGTATCCTTATTTTGGCACACTGCATACAGGCACACCCATAGGATAAGTATATTGTTGGTCGTGCATGGTTTTGTGTGTTCAGGACTATTTCATATATGTAATTGCATCATTATTTTTGTTTGATACACTTTGGTATTACAGAGAGTCTGTTAGTTGCAGTAGTGCACTGAATTTGATCAGGCCATGCACAGGGATAAAGGCAAAAATCATGCTAAGCAAAGCCATTCTATGTATGAAGTATGTACTGTAAACCAAAAATATATTGAGCTTATGTAACTAGCAGGAACCAGTTTCAGTAGACAGTCTTGCACAGTCACTGAGAATGCATTCATTGTTAGACATGAGCCTGATAAGCAAGTGGGTAGTGACATGGCACAGGAATCACAATGTTCAAAATCCTGTGTGGCAGTTATGCCCTCTAACAGTGTTTATAGTCCAAGCCTTTGTACAGTGTGCTCCCTGTCACCTGTGCAGATGATGATGACTGGTACCCTTGACACACTGTAACTTGTGTGAACATTTACTAATGCCTGATGCACAGTGTGAGACAGCGTAACATTATGCAGCAGTCACCAATTTGATGGCAAAGGGGTTTGTGTGATGTAATACATGTATTTTAGGTACCCCTAAGGAATTTATAGGGCCTGCACACATTTACACAAAGTGGAGAGCGCTATGACATGTGCTTTTGGATCTCAGGTGGCAATATTTAGGAGAACTTGGAGTAAGATGTGCAATATTGCCAAAAGGGCACACAGCACTGCCAGGTACAGTGACTTGTAATAACGTAGACTGGAAAATTATGGAGTCAGAATTCAGTCAGTACTCATGACACTGACAGTAGTTTTACTCCAGTGTGCTTTACTGCCTGACTTTACAAGTTTAGTTACTACAACTGCAAATTGTATGCTGCAATCCTTATTTTAGTGAAGGGTGTAAACCCCCTTAAGTGATGTTTTCTGCAAACTGCACATCTCTTTTGTTGTTTTAAAGATACCGAAGTCAAATTAGTGATGTGAAAAATATGAATAATTGTTTGGCTGAGTAGTGTCTGCTGCCAATTAACAGCTCAATATATGACCAGTGCAGCAGTAAGATTTGAAATATGCAGAAAGAAAGGCAGGGAGGGCCTCAAAGTAAATTTATTAATATGGAAAAAGGACTAAAGGATTGCTAAATAGTATCAGCTGAATTAGAGATGATCATATTAAGCTCCCAAAGTGCCTCAGTTATCTGCATTATACAAGTGATACATACATGCACAAAATAATTAGTAGCCCGCCACCAAAAAAAAAATTCACTGCATGGAGTATAGAAAACAGAGATGTTCTTCATCTCACATTGCTGCAGTCCTTACATATGGGTAGTCCGCTGTCCTCGGTCGGCCCGAATACCAAAGTATTAGGCTGACGTCGGTCATGGGCGCTCAGATCTGACATCATAGCGTCAGGGTATAAAAGCGCATGACCGACGTCATATCTCCAGTCTTTTTTGCCGCATGGTCCGATGCAGAAGCAGCGTTGCAAGTGCCGTTCGGCGTTCTGAAATTTTCGTATTCTGAGTTTCAGACCGAAACCAAGTTGGGCTAAGTACCCCGTTGGGGAATATTTTTGTTTTTTCTTGCCTCAGTTAATTCCGGATGTCAGAAAAAGTGAATAATTGTATTTCTTGTGGGAAACAGATACCGCATAGGGATTATCACTCTTTGCATTCCTTGTTTGGGACCGGACCACGACGTAGTCGGGTGTCGGTTTTGTGCTAGGTTTAATAAGCGCACTATAAAAAGAAGGTTAGATTGTGCTAGGTTAGTCTTTGGTAAGCGGTGTAATTATAATATGCCATCGGATCCTCCGACGCCCGCTTCCACGAAGAAGCGCAAAGACAAATCCTTGAAACCTAGACAGGTTGATTCGTCCGTTTCAGACGCCGGTCCTGCAGAAGCTACAGTGGAGCAGGTGGATCCGGCTGAAGTTTCTGTTGAGTCTCAGGGGAAACTTTGATTTTGCAGGATGTGGCCTCACAGGAGTCAGGTCAAGCTGAAGGGGCCTCTCAGGTTACTGTTCTCCCTTCTATGCCTAAGGTGGTTAGGCCTTCTGCTACTATTTCTAAGGCTTCTTCTAAGGGCAGGTCTGTTTTGCCTTCCTCTGGTGTCCCTCCAGGTACTTCAGGGTCTGTGCCTAAAAAGCACATGCTTAAAATGGCGGAAGATTTGATTACTTTAATTAGAGGTTCTATGCCCCCTCCTGATAAGAGGCCCAGGGTGGAGCCAGAGTTGGAAAGTTTGGATCAGGCCTCAGACGACTCAGACTCTTCTGCTGAAGATATTCAAGATTTTCCCCTTATTCGGATTCTGATGCAGAGGATTCCACTCCTTCTGCTTCTCCTCCAGAGGATTTTTCGCTTTCAGAAACTCTGCATTCCATGGGGGAGCATTTTAAGTGGGGAGGACAGGATTTCTCTGATTCACGAAAGAGGCTTAGGGAATTCTTGTTTTACCACAGCATAGACCCTTGGCTATACCTCCTGTTTTGGATGTTGTTCAAGATGTTTTCTCGGAGGCTTCCCTTAATCCAGATTCTTTGCCTCCTGCGCCAGTTAAACCGGACAGGTATTACAGGGTGCCTGAGGCTCATAAATATCTGTATAAGAGTCCTAGGGCGGACCCAGAAACTATTAGTCAGGGGCCTAAGGGTGTTAGAGCTTCTGTTGTAAAGAATCCGGTTCCTCTAGATAAGGAAGCTAGAGCTTTGGATAGATGGGGTAAGAAGGTGTATACCTCTTCTACTTTAGCAATGAGGGCTTTAAATTGCCAGTTTCATATGTTGAAGTATCAGAATTTCCTCCTTTCTCAGCTAAAATCTAAAGTGGATGCTTTGGCAGAGGGCATAGAGTGTAAAGAATTGCAGGATTTAGTACATGTCTCTGAACAGGTGGGTAAGCATTCTTTGCAGTGTGGTTTTGATGCTGTACAGGCCTCTTCTAGGGTGGCTGCCACTGGATCAGTTCTTCATAGGCACGCCTGGCTTAAGGATCAGAATTTGTCCGAGCATGTTAAAACTAGAATTCTGGATGCCCCTTTACAGTCTGAAGTTTTGTTTGGTCCCCTGTGGAGTCGGTTTTGAAGAAAATGGAAGACAAGGCTAAGTCTATGCAGACTGTTAAAGATTTTTTGCAGGTGCAACCTCCAAAGTTTAGTAGAAATTGGCCTACTAAGGGGTGGACCTACCCTTCTTCTGATTCTCAGTCTAGGGGTAGATCTAGACGTGGCAGGGGCAGAGCTCACAGTACATTCAGGCCTAGAACTTGGAGTTCACCTGCACAATCTGCAGGTGAGGGCAGCGGCCAGTCCTTTCGTAAACAGGCCCAATGACCTGCATTTTCAGCTGCCAGATTCTTCTTCCCTGGCAGCTCCTTTGGGAGGAAAATTAGCACTCTTCAAGCAAAACTGGCTTTTAGTCACCCAGGACAAATGGGTATTGGACATTATAAACCGAGGCTACAAGTTCTATTTCCATACATTGCCTCCTTTCAAAGGCATGCCAGACGTTCCTCCTCGGCAAAGGATAGAGGCTCACAAGCAGATTTCTTTACTTCTTCAAATAGGAGCTATACAGCCAGTTCCTCTGTCAGAAGTGGGACTAGGATTTTATTCTCGCCTGTTTCTAGTACCAAAGAAAGGGAACACGTGGAGACCAATTTTGGATTTATCTATCCTCAACACTTATCTGGACATTCCAAAGTTCAAAATGCTGACGTTACAACAGCTTTTACCTCTGTTGGGAAAAGATCACTGGATGGTAACTCTGGATCTCAAAGAGGCTTATCTTCATGTTCCTATCAGGCCCAGTTGCAGGAGGTACCTGCTTTCGGCTGGAAATTTACATTATCAGTTCTCTGCATTGCCCTTTGGCTTATCTACTGCCCAGAGTGTTCACAAAGGTTCTGGCTCCAGTGATAGCCTTTTTCAGGTTAAAAGGAATACAGATTTATCCTTATTTGGACGATTGCCTGATTATTGCACAACACAAAGACGAACTTCTGCATCATCTACAGTATGTGATGGTAGTGTTAAGATGCCTAGGGTATTCTGTGAACGAAACAAAGTCCAGTCTAGTACCCTCTCAGGACATGTGCTTTCTGGGTGTGAGACTGAATACAGCTTCCCAGATGGCCTTTTGACCCCGGACAAACAAAGAAGCCTTTCTCTTTATTTCCATCAAATGTCTCTACAGTCCAGGCTGACTGCAAAGACAGTCCTTCAAGCCTTGGGGTTCATGGCATCTTGTATTCTGGTGCTTCCCAATGCCAAACTGCATATGAGGAAGCTTCAATGGTATCTCAAAATGTATGGACACAACACTGCCAAGATCTAGACACTGTCATTCAGATAATACCTTGCATTCAGAAAGAATTTTTGTGGTGGGCTCAGGAATGTCACCTAAACAAGGGACTCTCTGTGACCCGACCAGAGGCGAGTCAGATTCTAACGACAGATGCCTCGGACAAGGCTTGGGGAGCACACCTCAATGGAAAATGGGTGCAAGACACGTGGCCTGTCAGACTTCAACATTTGCATATCAACTTGAAGGAGATGTTAGCAGTCCAATTTGCATTGATGGCTTTCAAGGATTTACTTCACCCAGGGCAGGTGTTGATTCAAACAGACAACACTACTGTCATGTGGTACATCAACAAGCAAGGGGGAACCCATTCGTACCCTCTTTGCAGGCAAGCGATGATTTTGTGGGAGATTGCTCTCAGTTTACACCTCAATCTTCAGGCAAGGTTTCTACCAGGAGCACAGAACTCCTTAGCGGATGTGTTGAGCAGACAAATTGTGGATCCTCACGAGTGGAAACTGGATCCTCATGTGTTTCAAAAGTTGACAGTGTTATGGGGGACTCCAGACATAGATCTGTTCGCTTCTCCACTAAATTACCAGTTGCCAAAGTTTTGCACAAAAATGTTTCATCCCACAGCTTGGAAGGTGGATGCTCTATCATTCAGTTGGAGCAATCTTCATGTCTATGCCTTTCCACCTCTGCCTCTCATTCCCAAGGTACTCCTGAAGGCCAGAATAGACAAGCCATCCATGATTCTGATAGCGCCGGATTGGCCTCGACAGCACTGGTACCCACTACTGAGGAGTTTGGTACGGGAGCCTCCATGGCCTCTGCCTTTGATTCCGCATCTTTTGTCTCAGGAGGGCAATCACTTCCTCAATGTCAAGATTCAGTCTCTGCATCTCACAGCCTGGCTTATTCTGTTTTAGACCCTGGAGGGTCTCAGCTTCCACAACAAGTTTTGAATGTTATTTTGGAGGCCAGAAGGCCTAGTACAAGGAAAGTTTACGCTGATAAATGGAGGAGATTTTTTCTTTGGAGCAAAGCGAAGGACTTTGATGTTTCCAAGCCTGATTTAAGTGTTTCTCTTCAATATCTTACTGAGTTATTGGACAAGGGTTTGTCTTTCTCCTCGATAAAGGTTCATGCTGCAGCCATTTCTGCTCACTATGACTGTGACCCTCCTTTATTTTCCCATCCTTTGTTTAAGCAATTTCTTAGAGGGCAAAGAACATAAGACCCCACGAGAGCTCCTACTCCTGCTTGGGATCTCAATTTTGTGTTGGAAAAGCTTACTCTACAACCTTTTGAGCCTGCAGCTACTGCCGAGTTAAAGTATTTATCATGGAAGACTGCTTTTTTGTTGGCCATTACCTCTGCAAGAAGGGTTTCTGAATTACAGGCCCTTATGGCAGTGGAACCTTTCCTGATTTTTCATAAGGATAGGGTATCTTTGCGTACTAACCCTTCCTTTATGCCTAAAGTGGTTTCTAGTGTGGCCTTGAACCAAACTATTCATTTGCCTACTTTTTATGCAAACCCTCAAAATAAAGGGGAGAAGATTTTGCATACTTTGGATATTCACAGGCAGTTACGTTATTATTTGAGCAGAACCAAGGGGTTCAGGCAGTCTCAGCAGTTGTTTGTTTCTTTTGCTTTGGGTTCTCAGGGAAAACCTGTTTCAAAACAAACTATTTCCAAATGGATTGGGTTTTGTATTTCTTTCTGTTATTCCCATCATGGTAAGGAGATTCCGGCTGGAATCAGACCTCATTCCACTAGAGCTACTGCCACTTCTACTGCCTTTCTTAGGGGGATAGCTACAAAAGATATTTTGGAAGCAGCCACTTGGAGTTCAGTACATACTTTTTCCAAGCATTACCACCTTCCTCTTTATTCTAAGTCTAGGGCTGGATTTGCCACTGCAATATTACAGGGCATTTTAGCAGCCCCTAATGCTTTATGATTTTGCCATCCTCCCTTTACCTCTGCTTTGGGATTCTACCCATATGTAAGGACTGCAGCAATGTGAGATGAAGAACATAGTACAGTTTTGTACCTACCATAAATGTAGATGTTTGAAGATCCACATTGCTGCAGTCCAATTTAACCTCCCTCCTTCCCCTCTGTAGTTTGGCATGGTTATATGGTTTGGGTTATGGTTGTTGTTGGGCATGTTTTTGGGAGGTATCCTGTTTTTGGGCTGTGGCCTTTCTTTTTAGGGCCTTCTGACATCTGGGGCAAGAAAAGACTGAGGATATGACGTCGGTCATGCGCTTTTATACCCTGACGCTATGATGTCAGATCTGAGCGCCCATGACCGACGTCAGCCTAATACTTTGGTATTCGGGCCGACCGAGGACAGCGGACTACCCATATGTAAGGACTGCAGCAATGTGGATCTTCGAACATCTACATTTATGGTAGGTACAAAACTGTACTTTTTCGGTACATGCTTTTACTGTGCCAGCATCATAGACACAGGTTTGCAGTCTACTGTTTTACAGTCCTTCAGAATGTGTGGAGATGATGCAAATGTCATTGAAAATACGGAAAAAACATGTCACTAGGCTGATGTTCCTCAGAGACTGTAAAACAAACATAAGTTAACATAATAATGTCTTGTAGAAATAAGGAGGAAATAAAAAAAAGTGTAGACAATGAAATAATCAAGTTATTCTCAACTGTTGTACAAAATGTAATTTGAAATTGTTTACAGAAATCTTTCTGCTGCTGTCTAACAAATGATTCTGCAGGCAGAGGGGAAGACATTTGAAATGGCACTCCCTCCCTTTCAATTCTGAGCTGTCAGTTGCAGTGACAGTTTTCACACCTCTGAAGTAGTCTGGGAGGAGGGGACGGTCAATTCATGAAGGACTACAAAAGAACACTTAGAACAAAAGCATCCAATTTAGCTACAACTCTGTTTGCTGCTAGATAACTTCAAATTATACTGTAAAGCAAGCTCTGAGCTAAACATAAATGAGGGTGATTAGCAACAGAAAAGAAGCAGGCCTAACACAGAAGGAATCCAAACTGACAATGAGTCACAGATTTCCCATTATATGTCAATGGCATGGGAATTCACTGTTACTTCCTTATGTCTGGCATGAGTCACAGAAAGGAGACTTGAAATGCTTTATGGGAAAGAGAAAGGCTTGAAGGAGAAGAAGATCACGTTGATATAGCAAGCCCCATCGGTAGCCATGTTGTGGTAAACTAGCTAAAATTACTAATAAAGCACTTAGAGTTAATTTTAGGTGTTAAAATAGGTCTGGAAACAAAGATAGACTGAAAAAAACATATTTTTTAGTTCTAGGGTGGAGTTTTTCTTTAACTTTTTGACTTAACATCAGCATCATTAGCTTGTACCTTTTGTGTGAACCAGTTTTTATAAGTCCAGCAAAAAGTCAAATATATTTTTTACATCCGCTGTTAAATGTCATTGGGCCCCTTAAAAATCTCTTATTAAGTTTTTGCGAATATGCCTTAGATGCGCACAATAATTGTAATAGACAATAGCACAGAATTGGTTATGGGTGTTAAGTGAACCAAAGCTTACATTTTCTACTGATTTCATTTAGATTTCCCAGGGTACACTCAGAAGTTACTCTTGTAGATTAATCTCATGGGGCTTTCGCGCTGAGCAGAGTATGTAAACCAATAAAATAACCGGAAATACATTACATTAGCCAATAGTGGAGTCTGTTCTTTTCCCACTGTTATGAAACCTTGGCTTTAATATAGTTTAAGGTGGGGGCTTGATTCCCCAATTGAGAGAGAAGCAGGTAGCCCCCCCCCCCAGTAAAAACAAGTTTGTTAAATTGGTTTGTTGAAAGTGATCTTCGCAAACAGACCTCACTTTTACCCTGTTCATTGAAAATACCCCTTTTTCTTGGGATACGACTTTAGCATAAATGCAGTCATTCCAGTAAATTAAATCAGCCTATTCCCATGGGCCCTAAGATTAAAGAGCAACATATACAATTTCTAGCGATCTTCAATAGATTACCCTTGAACTTATGGACCCAACAACTAGCAACTAGTCCCACTAAGGAAACCTCACACCCATTTTCAAGTTCATACTACCTGGGTAATACATAATCTGTTTGATGAGATGAATATACAATCTCATATCATCTAAGACACAGGAATAAAAATTGACTCTGGCACTTAGAATAAGACCTCATTCCGCTCATAATACAAAGTGAAGGCAAAAGCATTCTTATAGCTTGACGAGACTAACCCCCTGGAAATATAAATACAGGTGGCAAACCAAACTCTGACGAGTTAAATTAAAACAACAGTTATAAATAGTTTATCTGACAATCACATGACTTTCTGAAAGGACACTTGCTGATACTGGGTACCTTAAGGAATCTTACAACATTACGATTTGGTTTACTTGGGTTCAAGGATAAAAAAAAAAAAAAAAGTTATAATAGACTGAACAAGGTGGGATGGAATATCTAAACAGTAATCTCTCCTACTTTCCCTTACTGATCAAGTGGTCTAGGCACCACTCTTCGAGATGTACAAACTTTCTTCTCTTCCTCTCTTTCACCGAACCTATAGCTCTAACATAAAATAGAATAATATGCAATAACCAAAGCAGGCAGGGAAGATAGCTTTGTGCTAGTGTCTGATGGATCTTAGAATAATAAGCAACATTTGTAAAATAGTTAGGATGATATATTTTTTCACAGTACCTCTTACAGGCGAAAGTTGCTTCGTGGATAGGCATGGGGGGGGGTCTGCAAGGGGTGGGTTGTCACTCATTAACTCATACAACTTCAAAAGTCACTCACTATACTCTCCATTATATATATAAAAACACACATATAACTAGCACAGCAACATTAATATTCATTTCGTATGACGCAGAAACAATATAAAATGGCAATAATGACAAAATTATAATCCTGGAATCATGGAATGTTAAAGGTCTCTAGAACATTAAGAAAAGAAAGTTAGTCTTGCATTTAACGTACAAATCAGAAGCAGACGTAATACTTCTTCAGGAAGCACATATGAATACAGCTCAATGGGAAAAAGAAGCAAAAAAGAAATGGATAAAATCAATCATAGCCACTGGAAGCGAAACTGCATCTAAAGGGGTAGCGATAATAGTTAAGAATTCTTTTAAGGGTATTATAAAAGCAAGTGATCACGACCATAATGGCAGGTGGTGTTACCTAGAGTGCTCTTTCCCTCCTTTCAATAGGAACATATTATTATTGAATGTATACGGTCCATGTATGTACCAGAATGAGTTCATTTATGACTTATACTCAATCCTGGATAAATTTCCAAAACATATATACCTAATAGGAGGAGATTGGAATATGATTACTAGACCTGAACTTGATAGAACAAGTAAACAAAATAAACAGTCCACCGATCTAACAAATCTCATAAATGATCTAATAGAAGACTTCAGCTTATTTGATCCCTTTGAAATCTTTAGACACGAATATGGAACCAGTAAATTTACATTCTTCTCAACCCCTCATAAAACCTGGTCCAGAATTGATTTCTTCCTAATCTCAACACACTTCAAAAAATTTGATATCAATTTTCAAACAGATCCAAGAACCTTGTCTGACCACACAAAAATCAGACTAGCGATAAATGTAAACAAACCAAATACGGACAAACAGTATAAAATAAAATGGTCCCTGAACCAAAACCTTTTAAAAACAAGGTTTTATCTCAGGAAATAAAAGAAATCCTTACACAAACTAACAATAACTTAGAAGTAAGAAATATCCCCTTGGATGTGCAATGGGCAGCAACCAAAGCAACAATTAGAGGTATACTAATACAAAAAGCATCAAACATTAAAAGACAAGCTCATTCTCATATGGAAAATCTAGAATCTAAACTAAAAAATCTGGAGTTACAAATGCAAATCAAATATGACCCGGATCTAGAGAAACAAATAATCTCTGTACAAAAACAAATACAAGAAACCCAAATGAATCGCCTCTCTTTTACCAATATTAGACTCCTACATAAATATGCCGAATGGGCCCAAATCCCCTCAAGAATTCTTGCCAGAATAATAAACATAAAACACCCCTCTTCCACAATAAAACAGATTATACACAAAAGTAAGTCATTCAACTCTGAAGAGGAAATTATAAAAATATTTGAAAAAGTTTATCAAGAGGTATATGGCCCACACCCCACGGAAAATGAAACAGAAATCAATAATTTTTTAGATGACTTGGAAATCCCAAAGATAACAGATATACAGATAAATACTCTAAAACATCAATAACTGAAAAAGAAATATCTCTAGCTATCAGTAAACTGAAAACAGGCAAGTCACCAGGCCCTGATGGCTACACCCCAGAATTTTACAAAACATTCACGAAACATTTAACCTCAATCCTACTCAAAGTATACAATCATATAATAAAATTTGGAATCACTGATCTATACATTAACATCTCCAAAACGATCTTTATCCCAAAACCAAATACACCTGGTAATGGTACCAGCGACTATCGCCCAATCACACTAATCAATGTGGAAATAAAAATACTAGCATTAATATTGGCCAACAGAATGAATAAAGTAATTTCCTATATCACATCCGACGAACAATTAGGCTTTATGAACAATAGGCAAGTATGGGACAATACATTAACAATAGAAGCAATAATAAATATGACACTCAAAGACACCTCTCCGAAGTACGCTCTCTCTGTGGACGCACAAAAAGCCTTTGATAGAGTTAATCTAAACTTCATGTTCAATATATTAAAATGGTTTGCTTTACCCGAGGAATACATAAACATGATCAAAGTCTTATATAATAGAGCCACTACAACATTATACATAAACAAAAAGACCTCACGTCCTATAAATATAATAAATGGAACTAGGCAAGGTTGCCCGCTATCCCCTTATCTTTTCAACATCTACTTAGAAGCTCTGCTGTTAAAATTGAGTCAAAAAACTTTCATTCACTCTATATATATCTCAAAAATACCAATTAAATACACAGCATACGTGGACATCCTCAACATTTACTTCCAACATCCCTCCACCGATTTGGTAAAAATTCTAAAATCCATTGACGAGTTCTCCGCAGTCTCAAACTATGCTATGAACATAAATAAATCTAAAATTTTCACGCTAAATCCCCTCAATCACAAGGAGATATTTTTTCCAGACTCAAGAATCAAAATAGAATACTCACTGAAATATTTAGGTGTTACCTTCTCTCATCCACACAAGGAAATGATAAAAGAAAATGTATACAAAGTTTGGGTTAAAATAACAAAGGACCTGGCTAGATGGGAAAAACTTAACCTCTCTCTACTCTCCAAAGCATCAGTCATAAAAATGAACATACTTCCTAAAATCTTGTTCCAATTCCAGGCCATTAGTCAACATGTGACAAACAACTTCTTCCATAAAATGGAAACTACACTGAGTACATTTTTATGGCACCCGAAAAATGTCAGAATTAGCTATAAAAAAATAACATTACCCAAGGAAAAAGGAGGACTGACACTTCCTGATTTTCAGATATACTATCACATTACTAATGCCAATCACATTGTGCGTTTGACCCAACTCCACACATCTGATAATTCATGGTACCCTCTATGGATAAAAATATATTACCAACATCTTAAGACCTCTGCTGTTAACCCCAAAGCTATTCCTTTCCTTAGTAGTAAAATCCTAAGAAATCTTAACATACATCCGATAATAATCAACAAAGTAACAAGTTTTCAATTCCTTATCTCCTCCTTAAATATAAGCAACTGTCTAATTATGGCACAACCGATACACATGAACCCTGAATTTAAATTAAATAATAAAATGTTAAATCTAGAAAAATTCCCGTGTATTAAAAACTGTACAGTATGGGATTTCTACCAAATAAAAAAACAACCTATTGATCACATTGTTGAGCATCTAACTGCAAGCAACAAATACCACCTGATCATTAAACAAATATTATATTTAGTCAATCTAAAACATCTGGAATAATGGTAAACATACAAGAAACTCAGCTTTACCAACAACTTATTTCCTGTCTACAACAAAAATCTAAAATGCTATCAAACACGTACAAGCTAATCACATGAGCTAAAAATCACAATGAATTATTATTTTCAAAATACTGGGGGACCAAAATTGTAAATCTGTCTATGGCTCAAAAACTAGCCGCGATACGCATAACCACAAAACTCACACCCTTTAAAAAACTCATATATACTCAAATCATGATTAATAACAACGCTTATCATACACCATAAAATAAACCCCAACTCCTCACCATTTTGCTCCATTTGCCCCAATGAAATCGCCAATACTCTCCATATTTTCTGGTCCTGTAAAACCGTCTATAAATTATGGTGCTCTCTAAGAGTGAAATTGGAGAAATTGGGCTATATGAAATCCACCTTATCATGGGAAATGACCATTCTAAATATTTTCCCAAATGTCTACACATTAGAAACCAAACACATTATAGTAACGCTTAGCGCACTACTTAAATCTTACATTGCCCTAAATTGGATCGATAGAGCTAAAATCTCCTGGTCAGAATTAAAAAATATAGCTATCAAATATGTACTGGCAAATAAATTAAAAACTGTGAGCAAAAAGAAACTGTCATATTTCAAAAGTTACTGGGGAAAGCTTATAGAAATATAATTCTTAACCCTTTGCTACATTCAAATCAATTTGATTCCTAGTCCCTCATCAAATCAAGCGGAGACAGAATAAACATATACAAGCAGTAGGTATGAGCTGAGTGCCAGACATACAGATGTTCGCTAACACATGTACATCTTAACTCAAATTCACATCTTTCTATACCTTAGTGAGTGACAACCCAATGTAAATACGTGTAAATATTGTAAATAGTTCTTTAATAGGTAGTACTGACTTATGTTTCATTAGCTTCTCAACATCAGTTAGGCAGTTAATGTATTTGAGCAGCATCAAATTATATCATAACAGCTTAATGTGAAACAAGGTTTATCAATCTGAACTTTCTTCATATTATAGTTTCATTTTGTCTCTTTGTAATTTTGTTATCAGAATGCTTATACATGTACTAGTAGTCCACAATAAGGATTGTATTGTGTATTTCACTTTATATGCCTGTGAACTGAAATTGAAATAAAATAAAAATTTAATTTTGAAAAAAAAAAACAAGTGGACCACAACAACATTTGAAAGTATAGCACCGAACTGATTTATTAGTCAGAAATGACTGCATCAAAATAACACAGGGTATATTACCAACTTTAAGGACATTCTCTCATAAATGATTTGATTAAGCAAAGGAATAAATGCTAGTAGCCTTTTGAATTAATTCATGTGCTGTAAAAAAAACACCACTACAGCACAACACATCTGTAGATATCACACTGCTGAAAGTTTTCCACTCACATAAATAAAATAGTAATACCAATGGGTATAAAAGCTAAACAAGTCTATGGGACTTACACAGTTCAGTTAATAAAGCAACCTTGACAGTCAGATCATTTTATAGGTATTACCCTTATGCAGCCTCATCGGTAGGGCATACTGATGTCACACCACAAAGGCTGAGGTTCACACCCTCTTATCTCCTGACCTGCACTTACATCCATAACTTTATCACTGGCAATAACACAGCACTAATGAAAGTTCAGGGTTGAGCCCCAAACTGGTCTGAGAAAGAGATCAAGATACTACATATGGAAGGAGTTATACCAGCAAAATATTGAACAAGCTGTAGCTGACAGAGAGTGGAAAAATAGACATCTGGTAGGAGTTGTGGGAGCACCTGTCATCCTTGTTAGTGATGCCCCACTCTGGTAAGCAGAGGTATGAAGACCTGGAGAGGTGGAGAGAGGAACAGCTAGCACAGTGGGTAGTTTAGGTGCAGCAGAGAAGGCCAAAGTATGACATCACGTACTTTTTTATTTCTTCCTGTGATGTAAGATGGTTAATGTACGCAAAATATTGTAAATATGCTGTGGATTTATAAATAGACTTTGTACTTTGCAGTGTCTGTTTGCTATACTTTTGAATTATTTACTGTGTTCTTACAATTAAAATCAACTTAAAGTGTCTCTGTAATTAGCAGTATCTGCTGGTTTCTATTCTTTCTGGGCACTTCCCATTTAGTTTGGTTGGCTAGCACTGTTTCTTTTTGCACTTTGTGTTTTCCCTGGGGTTTTTACATAAGAAAGGTTTAAAGAGTGCCCTGGTGGCAGGGGAGAGTAGCCTGGTCGCATATCGAGGTGAGAATCACTTTAGAGGGCCCTAAGTGTAATATTTTGATTGACCATGGGGCCATTTTGTTTGTTTAGTCAGTTTCTCCATTTGTATAAAGTCCTTGCATTTGTGTGACTCTGTTCATTACACAGTAATGGTTAGCACTGCCCTGTAGAAATGTAAGCACTCAGAATTGAAATTGTCCCTGTCAAACTACTTCTGAAAATTCGCTAGGTCTTAGCTGCACATAAAGTAACTACTCTGCATGTTGAGGGCCACCTATGCATGAGGTTAGTCTTAGATAGTCTTGACAGAATCTATACTCATATTGCACCCAAACTAGCCAACTGTAGACACCTTGTATACCACCTCTTAGTGATCATGAAATAAGGATCTGGATTTATGGATATGCACTATCCTACTCTCTCTGCAGCAAGCTGCCCTTTCCCCAAGCACTTCTATACCCTTCTGTTAATCCATACCTCATACCCTTCTGTTATTCCATACCTCATACCGTTCTGTTATTCCATACCTCATACCCTTCTGTTAATCCATACCTCATACCCTTCTGTTAATCCATACCTCATCTTCATCTATCATCCAACTGCCTTGCCTTTGTAAACGTACATCAAATTCTCCCTTACTTGTTATCTCTACTCCTTTTTCTTAAAGCTTACCTGCTTCCTTCTTACTCTTATCCTATCACCTTTACCCTATTCACTAGGCATTTCCCACACCCTGCCCCCTATGTCTTCTCCCACTTCTCTTACTTTCTACTCGGGTAATTGGGCTGCTAGGAAACTCATAATGTAATTGTAGCTTGAACCCCTCAAACATTACACTAGCTATGTATTCGACAAAATGTGACCCATACTGCTATACCTACTATGTAATAAATTATACTGTGTGTCTGTTCTTTTAAATGCTCTACCTTGTAAAAGCTTAATTTTTAGCTATGTATAAGTTATCTGTGGAACTTTCTGTGTAATAGATTATACTGTGTGTTTTCTTTTTTCTTCTCTTTTGAATGTTCTGCCTTGTAAAAAAGCTTATTTTTTATGCTTTGTATAAGTTTTCTGTGTAGCCTTTCTCCCTGGGACCCCACTGAAAATGGGCTTTTCTTGGCCCAGTGGACTATCCCAGTCAACAAATACCAATAAATAAATAAATAAATATGGGCATCTTGAGGTATATTATAGCAATTGTTTCATGTTTGGTGACAGCTATCTAATTCTTAAATAAAATGACAGAGTATGTAAGAGATGTAGTTGCACAATGTTACTGGAGGCAAGACTCTCACATTCAAGCATTTATAATACTGAAAAGGTTGACAGAAACACACACTACACCCACCACACATACTTTGAACCAGGCACATAGACCCATATATGCTGAGGGTCTTAAATATAATTCTCCTAAACCCCAAAAGCCTCCCAGACATTGCAGCCACAATAAATATTCTCAGCAACCTCTAAAGCATTCTTTCCAAATATTAACTGCCACAATACATAAAGCCACATCTCATGGCATCTCAGTCTCTAAGTCCATAAGGCAAATAAACACACAACTAATGTTTTGAACATAAGGGACTCAACCGTGAGATGCATGGATGTCCCAGTCACCAGTGTAAAAAAAAGAGCCACAGTCACAGTCAGTTGTCTGTCATGGGCCAGGATCTGACAGATCACACATACACTCAAGCTGTTGAACCATAAGTACCTGTATGACTCAATAATAGTCCATGAGGGTATAAGTTACCTGAGAAGTACCTTTTTCTGGATAATATGAAAAGACATGACAGAGCTCTCAGACAATGTGTCCCCAGCTGGTATGGTGCCTAGCACAGAGCAGCATTCAACCTTCGCTAAGGATGATGCCAAAATAAAACAGAAGATAATTGATTTTAACAACTGGCTTTATTTTCAGTGTCATTCAAAGGGGGCATAGTATTTGTCAGCCTGGGAAGATATGGTAGACAGACCACATTGCTTTGCCAGGGATGATTTGCACTTGTTCTCTTTAGGCTTTTTATCTTAGCTAAAACTTTGTCCTCCTCCATAGTGCCTTTTTTAGGCATTGCCAATCTGATAAACCTTCTGATATAGCAAACCCAGCACAAGAACATCTAAAGGTGTTACTGCTTAGTTCCAGGAGTCTAAACAAGAAACTCTATCTCCTGCAGGCATTTCTAATTCTAGAGAATGTAGACATTTGTGCAGTGACCGAGACTTGGTTTAAAGCTGCAGAGATTGTCCTGGTAGTGCATGGCTAAAATGACTCCCACCTACTCCTTAGGAAGGGATGAAAGGTGGAGGTGTCTCAATTTACATCAACAACATACATATCTCAAAACTGGTCAATCAGCATGATGCACTTGAACTTCTTTACATCCAAATGCTGCAGGAAAAGTCTCATATCATATCCTTAGAAGCTTTAAGTCCTCCTCCATGATCCAGGAAATCCATAACACATAGGCTAAGGTTATGAATAGTGTCCTATTCTTACACTGGAGTCTAACTGCCACAAGTTTGTTTCTTCTTCTGCTGACATTCCTCACTGTCTTCTGAAGCCTCACCCTCACCACAGTTCCCTCGCCATTTCTAGTCTTCCTCCTGAGTAGTAGACTCTAGATCCCAAACCTTTCCATCTTGTCCCCTGGATACATAGGATGTCTAACTTCCTCCTTACCATCATGTCATCTACTTCCAAGCTGATCCTTGTCAGTGAACCTACAATGATTGAAGCAATTTTTAGTTCATGTTTGGCAGGTTGATTGGTTTTATATCCAGCTTTCACTGAACAGAGCTATCCCAGATAACCCAGACTGGGCAACTAGATACTGGCCACCCAGCAGCTTATTGAACCAGGGCTGCTGGGCTTTATGGTGTGCACACACTGGCCATTAGGGGCATATATACTCCCCCCACCATTAGCATACCCCTAGCATAGGTTGGAGTAGGCTGGGTTCTCAAACCACATATCACTGCTATATATTCATGCCCAGTTTTAGTGACATTATTCAACATGACTGAACCTCCTAGAGACAATTTTTACACCATCAAGTAGCTAGCCCTGACAAGGTGCGCAGTCTGTGATCCATGTTCTACTATTTTGAGGATACTGCTCACCCCAGCCGATGGCCAAAACAGTTGAACTATGCAGCTCTTCTGCCTGTTAGCACCATCTAGAGTCTGTGTTGTTGCCCACAACTCCATTCTTGGATGAGTTTTTTTGAGTTGGAAACACTCTACATGTTGCCTCTTGGGATGCTTCCTTAGTAGCACGAAATATGAGCTATTATGCCAACTTGAATCAATATTTAATCACAGCCTTCCAATAGGCTTTGTGCTGAATGACTGGAAGACTGCAACAGTTATTCCACTACACAATGATGGGCCATACATGGATCTGGGGTACCATTGACCCATAAGCCTGACTAGTCTAATACTGTATCTCCATAATAAGGCCGGTTACTAGTGGAGTGCCTTAGGGCTCGGTGTTGGGGCTGCTTTTGTTAGGCAACTACCTCTCTGAAATCAAGGCTAAATGTCAAATGCCTCTGACTTGACCAAGTTCACAGAGAACTACATATTAGAAGCAGTCATTGAATCCCAATCCACAAGACACAAATACCCTCCAAGAAGGCCTGGGGCAAACTAATAACTGGTGCCAGCATTATGGTCTTAAACTCAATGCCAAGAAGTTCATAACAGTATCTTTCATTAACACACCATTACCGCAGGTTACTATATTAATAATACACTCCTAAGAGTATGTCCAGTAGTTAGGGATTTGGGAAAGCATGTAGACAGCAACTTGGCTTTTGAACATCATATGTCTAGAGCAGTAAGGAAATCATTCTGTTTCACAATGTATAAGCATTGGTATGGCATCTAGGTCAAAAGATGCCATCATACCATTTTACTCTGCCCTCATAAGATCAGTCATTGAGTACAATGCCCCCTTTGGCATGTTATCTGACCAGGCATATTCAACAACTTTGGCATCCCCAGAGGTTCCTCACAAAAAGAATACCTGATTTTGAAAACAAGTCCTCTGCAGACCATCTGAAAGCCTTGTCCTTATACTCTGTATTATACAGGCTGTTGATAGGTGACCTATGCCTGGCCTACAAAGCATCCTCTGATCTAATCTTAACGGACCTGTCGTATATCCACAAAACAAATAGCATCAGAAACACATGATCCAGGGACCTAAACCTCACCTACATTATAGATAGGACTTCCTGGAGGCTACTCCCTTTCTGAAACAGGCTTCCAATCTTTTAAAGCAAAGTACTTTTCTGCCTTTATTCAGCAGAGGTGAAATCATAAATTTACTCTGGGTCTGACATCTATAGATATAGAGACCTATTAGACAGACGAAGCTTGTAAATGCTTGACCACTCACCCCCATAAAACCTAAAGAACCAATACCTTTCTAAATATTTCTGGGAAGGATGGCTAGGCTTAAAAAAGGTCCTTTTGGGTGATTAGACTACTATTCTCCTGGGAAATGTTGAGAATAGCACAGGTCATGGAAAACCACAGGTCATGGTATCCCAGGGGTAGCCCAGCCTTGTGCCTCCCAGGTCATGGAACATTCACCATCTCTCTTTGCCTCTCAAGGGTGGCTCTGGGTCTGTGGAAACCCTGGCATAGCATAGCATATCCTGGAAAGCCATGAAAGGAGCACGCTTGGGACTTTGTAGAGGATGTAGTCAAGTGAACAGTGAAGAGAAGCTTTCAACCTAGGCAAGATGTCCTCCAGTGGGTTACAAACTTACTGGACTGGTAGGTTCCATCCATCAAGCCACTGGAGGCCTCATTCCCATCACCAGGGTCCCCTACTGGATTCCATCAGAAAATGGGAATGTTTAAGGTCCTCTGGAATGTGGTATGACTTAATAATATCATCTCCTCACCCACATCCTTTTGTGTCTATGCGCCATCTATATGTCTTGTGTCCCTCACCCATGTCAGCTCACCATACTTGCTCCCGGCTGTTTTGTCTGCCTTTTAGTTTGGATCCACTTTAAATCTTCCATAGGCCTCTATCCTCAATCCATTTCCCTTACTCCTTCCCCAACCTCCCTCTTATATAAAAAAAATGAAAAATAGGGGTATCTATTCCTCAAAATATGCAGTAGCTCTCCTCCCCCACCTCCTCCAGCACAACAATCTTGATACCTTCATTTTGAGTCCACCTTGTCTTCTCGCATCCCATTTCCAGCTGTCCTGTCTTCCCATTTCCAACCTTGTAAAGAACCAATCAGGGTGCCCAAAGAAGTACATCCATATATTCAGTACATAAAACCTTACTATCTTTTTTACATTTACTTTTACATGGCTGTGATGAGCATCAGTCTTCTCCTCTGAGAACTAGCAACATGTGGGCAAAAGCAAGCTCACTCTCACTTAAAAATTATGAAAATACATGAAAGTAATCATCAATTCAATTTACACTCAAAATTTTACATCTGCAAAAATACACAGTTGTTTTAATCCACTGCATGAATTTACAGACAACCCTAAAGCTTGTGGGCATGTCTGTACAATCCTTGGCTTTCATGTAGTCAGTGGGGTCCCTTTCATAACACTGAAATTTCATAACGTTGAGACCTAAACATCTAAATCCCAAAACATTGAAAACCCAAAACATTGAAAACTCAGAACATTGAAAGTGTGCTTCATAACACTGAAAACTACAATGCATATGTAAATAACATCCTCTCCACCTACAACACCTAAATAACAAACACACTTTCTACTATATTTCTGCATGGGGGGCAAGACCCCTTGCACCCCCCATACCCCCATAAATTAAATATACCAACCACAATGAGGTTAGGAAATTAACTTTTTTCCACTAAAGTGCGATCTTGGAGTTAGTATATTAAATTTACGGGGGGTATGGGGGTGCAGGGGGGCTTGACCCCCTGCAAAAATGTAGTAAAAAGTGTGTTTGTTAGGTGTTGTTGCAGGTGGAGGTGATATTATTTACTTGTGCAATGTAGTTTTCAATGTTATGAAGCACACTTTCAATGTTCTGAGTTTTCAATGTTTTGGGTTTTCAGTGTTTTGAATTTTCGATGTTTTGGTTTCACTGTTATGAAATTCAACATTATGAAATTTCAATGTTATGAAGTAGACCCAGTCAGTGATCTTAACTGGCACTGAACATATTTGCATAAAGGTGCAACAAAGCTCTTTGACATTTACCCTTGTACACATACTTGTCTTATGAGTACCACCCTTAAACCTGAATCCATGCATTAACCATTACTATCAAAATGAATGTTAAATGTTGGTATTTTTCTACTAATACATTTTTTTTAAATTATGGCAATAAGCATGGTGACAAAAATTATCATGAAGTTTAAAATGAATGTCTGCTGTTCGCACCTCCATATGGAAAGACAAATAGGACAGCAATATCAATATGAATGTGGAAGATTTCGAAGCACTTAAAATAACAGGACAGCATCTCTCTCTCTCTCTCTCTCACTCTCTCTTTCTCTCTCTGTCTACAATGTGGGGAGAAAAATGGTTTTGCTATTAATGTGCACTAATACTTTGTAGGGGGCTGAACTAAGGTGCAAAGCCTTAGTGTGGTACATTCATAAAGAAGGTAGGTGGGCTTATTGCAAGTCTGGAAAATGTATTCAGAGCAATAGTTGAAATGTCCTAATTCATTTACTTTATATTTTGTTTGTTTTTGTCCCTGTCTACACCTGCAACAGTTCATGTATGGACATGATACTGATTTGCACTGTTTTGAAAGATATATATATATATATATATATATATATATATATATATATATATATATATATATATTTAAATGTAATGAGTGAGACTTGGTGAGAGATAGGATTTAACTGGGTATGAGTTCATATTTTCTTCTCACTGATGTAGCTATTGTAGTTGTATGAAGCATCTGTTCTTTTTAGAGACAACTTGTCACTACTTGGGAGCAAAATAAGTATTTAAGACTTTTTATGAATATTTTTCAGCAGACAGTTTTTTGCTCATTTAACTTTTGAGTTTTTAATTGCTTTAAAGTTTAACTTGGTTGAAAGTATGCTTACTGTGAGGTTTTAGCACCTGTTTCTTCTTCTGGCTTTTCCAAGTTAGAGGTCACCACAGTGGAACAATGGTCCGCAGAACAATTGGCAGTGGAGTTTTATGGTGTTGAGTTGCCAGCCTGCACCCAACCTTCCACAGGAGGCACACACATGCACACACTTATACATAGGGCCAATTTAGAGTGTCCAAGCCACCTACAGCATGCCTTTGGGATGTGGGAGGAAACTGGAGCACCCGGAGGAAGCCATTGCGACTGCAGGGAGGACATGCAGACTCCGCACAGAAGGCACCCCAGCTGAGAATTGAACCGGAGAACCTATTTCTGTGAGGCAGCAATGCTAACCACTGCACCACCATGGCCACCCATTTAAGCACCTGTTTCTGAATGTTTTAATTGTTATCAAAAATAATTGGAGTAATCCTTCATACTGCAAGATCAAATGATTTATGGGATGGAAATGATGATCAAGAATGAGCCATTATATCAGAAATTTAATTTTATCCCTAGAGTGAACTTTTCCTGAGAAAGAATATACTACATATGTAATATTTATGTATTCATTTATCTCTCTGAATGTAAATGGGTGTTCTAAACCAGTTAAAAGCCAACATTTTTTTGACTATAAAAAATTTAATCATACCTTGAACATTTGAAGTTAAGCAAGTTTAGTTATCATGCAATTAGTTTTGCTTTAAATCCTTGGGTGGAATTAGAGGTGTAATTAAATTTGGAGGTTTGAGCTAAAAATAAAAGTGATGATAGGATAGATGTGTGGCAGTAAAGGAGTAAAATGTAGGTTGGGAGGTAATTGTAAAAGAAGCTCAATATTGTTATTGTCCTTTGGTAATATTCAATCTTGGTGGTAAAGGATATTGCTTTCTTGATTTTCAAACACCCTTTATAAAATTAAAATAAACTTTTAAATAAGTATAGAGTATGATGTACAGTAAATTGTATGGAGAGCTATACTATAAATGTATCTAATAAATCAAATTACCATGATTATACACAATGCATAAAAGAGACTGTATCGCAGTTTTACACAATAAAAAATATAAAGCTTACACATGCTTTGCATCAATGCTGCTGTTTGAACATTTTCATGGTTTACAAAACTGTTGTCCTTGTTTATATAGAGGGGCATTATTATATGCATGACTTTAATACAATGACATAAATGAAAGGAATCATTATTAAAGCAGCATTCTCTTATGCACTTGTTAAAAGAATACTACAGAGCACATGGCTCATGTAAAATAGATGCAGGACCCTGGGCTCTGTCTAGGTCTATTGTACTCATTTAATTATCCCTTTCTTCTCTTTTAATTTACAAAATTAGGCTGAGAAAATCAGAATGATTTTCCATAAGAATATATCTGAAGATATTGTATTGCCAAGCACTGCATGGTAGGTAGGGACACTCGGTTCTTATTTATGCATACAGTTCCGTTAAACTGCGAAAACTTTCTATTAGTAAGAGTTTAGAGGTGTGTGCGTTTTAACTACACTTTATTTTTAAAATTTCTGTGATGCATACCTATGTACTTGTTTTTGATGCTGGCATTTGGAAACCTTTGGAATGGAACACAGTACTGACCCAATAGTCCACAAATCAAGTAAACAACCCAGCACTTGCTTCTTAGTTGTCCCTTCATCAAATAAAACCACCTTTATTTCATCAGCAGCAACTGGGTGAAACTAATGCAAAGTGGCTAATTTAGTAAAGTATGTAAAGCATCAACTCTTCTTAAAACCTGCATGAGTTTCTTTTCCCTTTTCAGAATAAACACGGCAGTATTACTACAATTAAAATGTGTGCTGTTGAACTACTTCATGAAGAGCTGGGACAGAAAGGAGACATGACCTGCAAATTTTATTTCAAAGCGACTGTATTCGAGAAGGCAGTGTTGCTTTCTGTGGAAGGGAGCACAGTGCTGAGTACGAATAAAGGGAGCACATGTTTTGATAGAGTTGTCTTTCCCACCGCACTACAAAATTGCCCTTTTTAGATCACTAAGTGCCCCTCGCATTCTCCATCCCTCAGTCTAAACAGCTTCCAGCACATCTGCATTTCCTCACTGGTAAGGTCAGACCACAAAGCTGTCTCATTTGAAATAAAAATCAACTTGGTAACCGCAGCGAATCCTGCAACAATTAGAAACTATTCCAAAGCTCACTACCCCTTATTAAGCAATAGTTAATCAAGTGCCCCTCCCAACCCTGAGTTCACAACAACCTGTTTGGAATTGTTCACAGAGGCCTTGTACAAACATGTAAATTATTGTATAGAGGCTGTTGTACCCACTAAATGTAAGCCCAAAGCAAACTCTAAAAAAAAAACACACTGGTCGATTCCTAACCATAATAGAGACATAACAAAAGAAAACAGTCATGGCTAAAGAGCTCTCTAATTAAACTAAACAGGAAACTAATAAAACTAATTAAATCCAGTAAGGCCAGTTATGAAATCAGTATAGCCTCACAAGCTAATGATAACCATAAGGCCTACAGCTATGTCCAAAACCACAAAGGTAATATACATCACTGTGCGGAAAAGGTGGTCACTGGTGCACACCTTCACAGAGCAGAGTGACATGGGTGAATTTGCTGGTTGACAAATTCAGTTCAAACTTCACTCCCACTTCCTGCTCCTTCCTCCACGAAATACCTACTAGCATATCCCCTCCCCCAACTATTAAAATGGAGTAGGTCCTGTACCGGTACTCACTAAGGTCAAAACCACAGCATCAATTGGCCCTAACAACATCCCAAGATGCCTCCTAAATAGCTGGACATATGACCTATTAGGACCACTTGAGTCACTTTTCAACTTTAACCCCCAAACAGGCTTTGTATCATGAGAATGGAAGAGTGCATTTGGTTATCCCACTTAACAAGGGTGGACCATCAACTGACCCCAAACGTTACAGGCCTATTAGTCTGACTACTCTAATATACAAAGCCATAGAACAAATTATCACGGTCATTAAATTTGTAGTTTTGAACAGTCTTCTAGTAAGCAATGAAACAAAATGTATCAACCAATAATGACAAAACTACCAATTTCAGAAAATTTCAACCATAAAATGCCACTCAAACTTCTGTCATTACAATCCACCATTATCAGTAAATATGCAAAGTCTCTGCAGAAGTAAAGTCATCTAAATAATTCCAGACTAAAGGGATCTGTAACTAATGAAGAGGCTACTGCTAGCAAACAACATTATATTTCATTGTTTCATCTACAAATAAAGTGCCTGTTGCCATTGAAGAATAAATTGCCTATGTTACATTAAAAATGATAAGCTAGTAATATTGCAATAGGGAATGGGTGGCAAACTGATAACAGGTTCATAGTTACTAGGTAACTCTTCCAGAGGAGGCCATTTACAAACTGCAGCATACATTCCCTTGAAAGTACAACACAGTACAGTATCAGGGATCTATCTGCATAGTGTGGGAGTAGAAGCTTCAGCCTTCTGCATCAAAAACAAGTATACTGCCTGTTGTGCTACTAACAATGCAAGCAGACTTGGCATAAGCAGCACTAAACTTCTCTTTCCCTGAAACTCTCAGTTCCTTGCAAAATCCTAATTCAACTCCTTGAATCACAAGTGGTGGTATGGGTAGAGAATTCAGGCTCTTGTTTCTTCTACCTAAGGTACAGGGTTTGAGCCTGAGGAACACTAACCACCGGGTATACCTAATTAGGATATGCGCGCGCACGCACACACACACACACACACACACACACACACACACACACACACACACACACACACACACACACACACACACAACCAGCCAAGCAGCATAGAAACATTGCAGCAGCAGCATAGAAACACAACCCCCCAGCCAGCAGCAGTGCAGAAACACAATCCCCCAGCCAGCAGCATAGAAACACAATCCCCTCAGCCAGCAGCAGCATAGAAACACAACCCCCTCAGCCAGCAGCATAGAAAAACAACCTCCAGCCAGCAGCAGCACAAAAACACAATCCCCCCAGCTAGCAGCAGCAGCGTAGAAACACAACCCCCCCCAGCCAGCAGCAGAAGCAGCAGCATAGAAACACAACCCTCTAGCTAGCAGCAGCATAGAAACACTATCTCCCCCAGCCAGCAGCAGCAGCAGCATAGAAACACAATTCCCCCCCAGCCAGCAGCATAGAAATACAACCCCCAGCCAGCAGCAGCATAGAAACACAATTGCCCCCAGCCAGCAGCATAGAAATACAACCCCCCCCAGCCAGCAGCAATAGCATAGAAACACAATCCTCCAAGCCAACAGCAGCAGCATAGAAACACAATTCCCCCCAGCCAGCATAGAAACACAATTCCTCCCAGCCAGCATAGAAAAACAATTCTCCCCAGCCAGCAGCAGCAGCAGCAGCATAGAAACACAATTCCCCTGCAGCCACCAGCATAGAAACACAATTCCCTCCAGCCAGCAGCATAGAAACACAATTCACCCAGCCAGCAGCAGCAACATAGAAACACAATTCCCCCGCAGCCAGCAGCATAGAAACACAATTCCCTCCAGCCCGCAGCATAGAAACACAATTCACCCAGCCAGCAGCAGCAGCATAGAAACACAATCCCCCCAGCCAGCAGCAGCAGCATAAAAACACAATCCCCCACCCCCAGCCAGTAGCAGTAGCATAGAAATGCAATTCCCCTCAGCCAGCATCAGCAGCATAGAAACATCACATCTCCTTACCTGAACACACTCTCTCCTTAAGAGTATAGGCAATGGAAGTTTAAAACATTTCCACACAGTCTGTAATAGTATGGGCAACAGGTAGCAATAGAAGTTTAAAACATTTCACAACTAGCAACAGAAGTTTAAAATTTCACACCTAACCATGACTGAATGGAATGGATGTACCTAACCAGAACAGACGCATGGGTCCCCTTTGAGTTTTGTTTTTTCACTGTTAGACAAGAAAAGTGGGGGTTGCTCCCTCCCCCTCACTCAATGGTTCCAGTGCCCTTGAGGACATGACACTGGGAGGCTGCACTCTCCCATATTGGTGAGTACGAGGTCCAGTATGTTTGAACCGCTGGTGGGTGTATGCTCTATCTGGGCAAGGGTATTTGTGTTAATAAAATCCAGGAATCATTGTGCCTGTGACTATGCAGCAGTGTATTTTTCAGTCTATAGAGGGGTAGTTAACGTCTCCCATGAATATGATATTTGCTTTAATGATGAGTATCTCCAGTTGATCTAGGTAAGGGCTATGGGATTTTAGGGACATAGAGGGTGACCTATAGCTGGCTAGGCCATGGTATTTGACTTTGTCTATAGTGATTTTCATATAGATAAATTCCAGGGCATCATCCTGTTTAACCAATGTAGAGTTATGCTTGTTACTAATATAGATTGACACTCCTCCACCTTTAGTCCCTGTCTGTGGAGCTGATGGTCTAGATGTGTGGAAGCCACTGATGCCTTGCACTTCTGGAGCATTGTCTGTGAATTTAAATCATGCCTCAGTAACAACACAGATGTCTATATTCTCCGGAGTGAGGAGAGCTTGTAGAGGTTGTAGTTTCTTGATTAACTCATTCACTCCAATGTAGCTCAGGAAGTTTGCACTGTAACTTCCAATAGGTAGAGCCTAAGCTTTTTGTCCTCACATTTCAAACAAATGTTTATATCTCTGGAACCATAGGGATTATGAAAGACGTATAAATGGCAAACTCTTCAGCACAAACTATTTTTATAGTAATAGTATTCTTTACATTCTTGGTCTTAACCTGAATTTTATGTGTCACGGTAAACACAGTAACTATTATACTTGTAATATTTTAACAACTTACAATATCTCAGCAAAACTCAAGTTACACACATACTGTCAGCAGCATTTTATTCATCTAGCTGAGAGCTTTCATACGATGTTAAGGAGTTATGTCTTGTTACTTGTTTGTTGAGATATTTAGAAAAATGTGAACATTATATCTATATAAATTAATATCATAAAAACAGCAGTTAATATCTATTTGCCTGCACTAGACAGAGATCAGATATTAATACAGTTGAGTTTTATATTGTATAAGCTTTAAAATGAAATATTTTAAAATCTTTTACATAGCATGGTTTTGGAATTATTGATGCAAATATGAGCAAGCAATATTTAGCACCTAGAGGCATCAGTAGGAGTTAACTGCAGATGCACCTGGGTCATCACTTAGATGTAATGAGTTAAGCTCCTAACACTAAGCAGTAACACATTTAAGTTTATTTGGGTTTTATTTGCTATGTCAGTAGGTTTGCCTGTTTGAGGTTGCCTAAAAAATTTTCTAAGGGAGTGTATAAAATTTTATCCAGTATTTGGAAGACTATGGGAGACAGGTGCAGACTATCCTTTGCAAAGAAACATGGTCTGTTAACAATGTCTTTCCATGCTGACAAATACTGAATCACCATGGAAAGACACAAGAAACTAAGCCAATTATTGAAGTCAGTCATCTCATGTTCATACTGTGGCATTGTCCTTGGTGAAGGTAGAGGTAGAGTGCTGCTCAATGCAAGGCACATATAAGACACATATTCTAAAGCCAATTATGAAGCAAAAACTAGCATCCCTAGATAAGGATAATCACAAGGCATTCTTCAGCTACATCAGAAATCTAAAATGAAGGCTCAGCTTTATGCCAAACTAGTAGCGGAGAGTACCCGACATATCCTGAGGACATCACCAACCTGCTAGCAGACAGATATGGTGTAAACTTCACCCCCCTGTCCCCACCAGACATATACCAAAACATACCTGTCACCAGTCCTCTATCAAGTATCTCCAAAGAGCAGGTCTTAACCACACTCTCCATTGTCAAAAACACAGCCTGTATGGAACCAGATAACATCCCAAGCTGCCTACTAAATGGTCTAAAACAGGACCGAGCTTAACCACTTGGCACTCTCTTCAACCACAGTCTAAGTACTGACTTTGTCCCAGCAGAGTGGAAAACAGCAACAGTAATTCCCTTGCACAAAGGGGGTCCAGCAACTGACCCTGGGAACTATAGACTCATAAACCTAACCAGCCTTATCTGCAAGGCCATGGAGAGAATCATCATGGACATTACCATCAAAGACATAGTTGTCCTTCAAACTCTTGACTGACCCAGTTTGGCTTTGTTAAGGGTGGATCATGCTTATTAAACCTGGTGGACTTCTTTGAGAATGTCACCAAAGCCCTCAAAGCCCTAGATGAAGACAAAACAGTAAACACAGCCTATTTTGACTTAGCCATGGCTTTTGACACAATTCCCCACTCAGGCATCACTGAGAAACTCACCCAGCTGGGAATTAACCCATATGTCACTAGATGGGTAGCCAACTGGCTCACCGACAGAACGCATACAGTCAAAGTTGGGGATTCCACCTCTACCAGCAGACCAGTTACCAGTGGTGTGCCAGAAGGATCTGTGCTAGGCCCCCTACTGTTTGGAATCTATTTCTCAGAAGTTCAGGTGAAAATAGATGGCCTGTGACTTACCAGGTTTGCCAATGACTGCAATCTGGTGCAATCACAGAGTACCCCAAAGATTTTGACATACTACAAACAGGGCTTACACAGACAAATGATTGGTGCCAAAGCCACTGAATTAAACTAAATGCAAAAAATGCATTATCATCCTTTTCAGCAAAGGGGACCCCCTGCAAATTACAATATTAACACTACCCACCTTAGTTCAAAGCCAGTGGTGAGAGATTTGGGAACACAGGTTGATAGTGACCTTAACTTCAATCACCATGCATCCACGGTGGTAAGGAAGGCCTTCTGCATTGCACATCTCATAAGTAAGGGCATTGTGTCCAGAGCTATGGATGTTATAACTCCCCTGTACTCAACCCACATCAGACCACCAACAGAGTACAATGCTCCCTTCTGTATGTACCTCACCAGACACCTGCAGCAGCTGGAGAAACCTCAGAGGTTTCTCACCAAGACAATTCAGGGCTTTCAACACATGACCTACATGGACTCACTGAAGGCCCTGTCACTGTACTCTGTATCTTATAAGCTGCTGAGAGGCAACTTCTTCCTGGTCTAAAGAGCAGTCTCGGACCCTGCCCTAATAGAAATGTTGCACATCCACAAGTCAAATGGGACAAGATTCACTCACTCAAGGGATCTTAACCTAGCCTGTGACATTAACAGGACATGCTGGAGAGACAGATATGACTCTTAGAGATTGCCATTCCTCTGGAACAAACTCCCAATTCATGTAAAACACAGTTCCTCGATGACCCTATTTAAGGATAACTTAGACAACTGGATGGGAGACTGTAAATTTACCCCAAGGGTGTCACCTATGTCCCTCCTGGATAAGGACAGTTGGTGCTGATCATAGACATGCACTGCAGATATAGACCATATAACTTGATCAAGAAGGATACAAGGGTATAACATGGCTAGGCTTACAAAGACCTTAGGGTCAATAGCCTAGTAACCTATGAACCTATTCAGAGATATCAGTAATGTCTATCTTCATATAATCCGGGGAAGTACATCTCAGACAGTTAACTCCCGCACGGACTATGGTAGAATCATATTGGTATCTCTGGTAACATGCATAGCTTGGCAGATACTGGCTCTAGATAAGCAACTAACTGTTATCCTCCCCTTATTCAGTCTGGTAAGTGGGGCTTCTGTGTGTCATAAAATGGATCCCCCTGTGATAAGAGTCCTGGGTAACAGATTAGCTTGTCTTATGTGCTTTTCTCTTGGGGCTGCACTGGGTGTAGGAGAATGTGTGGTGTTTGACGTTGCTTTTGTTGAGTGCTTTAGAGATTGTTGAGGATAGGCATTGGTGCTTATACACCTAGGTAGTCTTTGAGGTTTGGGAAGATTACTTTTTAGTGCCTGGGCATAGGTTGGTCTATGTGTGTGGTAGACACTGTGTGGTGGATGTAGTGTGTGTGTTCTTGACAGCCTTGTTTGTATGCAAGATTTTTGCCATCAATGAAATTGGGTATGTGCATCTCTCAGATACTGATTTTGTTTTTAAGGATTAAATGGTTGTCTGTGACATGAGAAAACTGCTACATTCTCTCAGGATGCCCATCTCTAGCAAGATAGCTATGGAAGCATTTGGAAATTGCATATCTGTGTTGTCAAGACCTGTAATTTGGGTGGGCTACTGAAGGTCATGGACTGAGTTATATAGTAGTTTCCTTGGGTGATCTCCCAGGTTTGGTACTACATTAGGTTAGATTGAGCTAAAATTTGCTATTAGTGCTGCTTAATGTGCAAACTAGCTGCTCTAAGATTGTGTTTGCACAATGGTTTTGTTTTAAACACACTAAATTACAGGTTTCAGTTCTAAGGGAAGTTTTATAGACAAAATGTACTTTTTGGGCATTTGTATCTGTACAGGGCACTGCTAATCTTTTGATGTGACAACACCAAGAAAGACTGCTTGATAGTGTAATGCTAAAACAAAATGTAAACTGCCTTGCTAAGGCAATTTCAAGTGTTAGTGACCTTTAGAATGATTTAAAGCCAAAATCAACAAATAAAGCAAAAACAAAGCAGTAATGCTCTAAACTGTTAACTAAAATGCAAAACAATAAAATAAATCTCTTACCTGACAAAAATGGAGTATATTTAACTCAGGACCCCCACAGAGTATGGCTAGGGTGCCAATTAGATGGGATCTCTGGGAAAATTAACTCGTTGGGCACTTAGTATTAAGGATATATGGAGAACAATGGGTGGGAAAGTACTTAAAATTGGTTACACAACAGACAATAGCAATAAAAGAGGGGAAAGACTTTGGAAGTCAGATTACAATAAGAAGCAAAGTCAAAGATGCAGCCTTTTAAAACCCCAATCAAAAAGAGGGAGGGGGAATCAAACTAGAGCTTAATTCTTGTGATTGGAATTAAAAAAAATTCTGTTTAATTCCCCGGTGGGGGTGAGGCAGACACCTAACAAGGGAAATCCAGTGGCAAGATAAACAGAAAGACACTGTAATGCAACTTTAAGCAGGTATATACAAGTACAAAATGTACTGAAGCACAAATCTAGGATAAGAATTCACAATACTACCACTATTGTAATCACACCACATATTAAGGCACCACATTACTAGAATACAGCTTTAAGCAGGTATGTACAGCTATAAAAAGTGCTGAAACACAAACCCTGGAGCAGAATTCACATTACAGCCACTACAGCAATAACCTAATGCACCAGACTTTGCATACATGTACTAGGAATGTTATAATAAAGGACTAAATGAGGCTCAAATCCAGAAGCAGATCATAGTCCTTCTACAACTGTGAAAATAGCTAAAAGATTGTCCAGACTGGGTTCAAAATACAAACAAAAAACTAATTGTTATATGTAATTCTACTTGTCAAATATATAGACAAAGCTAAAATCTTGGGCTAATACACAATCTGCAGACAGCAACAAATGAAGCTACAAGACTAAAGTCACAGAACAAACAAAAATTGCAAACAGATAAATGGACAAAAAACGAAGAAGTACAAAAATATCACCACACAGGCCATTAAGTACAAATTAAAATATTTAAGCAGAATTTAAATAAAAACATTTTTCTTCCAAACACACACACACACACACACACACACACACACACACACACACACACACACACACACACACACACACATCTAAATGTGCCACCAGACGCAGACACTTTGTGCACACAACAGCTATCCTATTGTAATAAAAGGAAAGGATAAATACATAAATATCTATAGCATTTCTCTTTAACTCATTGCTGTCAAACACGTGCAATGCAACTCATTATTCATACACACACACACACACACACACACACACACACACACACACACACACACACACACACACACACACACACACTCTTAGGTGTGCCCAGCAATTACTGTCACTTAATTGACTCGCTTAATTTCAGATGTCTGATTTTAACTCAATGAATGCTAAATCCATAATGGTCACAAGAATGTATTTTAGCATGCTGCTAATCCATACATTGCACCCACTGCAACTCTCCCAAATGCCCGCCAATTACATCTGCTTTATTAACTTTTATACACCTTGGATATCTGACTGTCATCAAATGCATAAATAAATACATAATAGCCACAGCTAACATATTTCAGTTCATTGCCGTCAGGTGCAAGCAATGCATCCTGTTCCAATTTCTTTTAACTCTTACTTTGAGGAGGACAAAAGTGCCTAGTGTTTGAATAAAATTAATGGATTTTACTTCTTTGCAGTGTGGTTTGCTGTTACTTTCTCTGGTACCAGATGTGGAACTGTTCAAAGGCTGGTTATATATTATTTTCATTACATGGTGTGGATCCTTCTGCATTTCTTTTAGTTTGGAGTGTTTATGTTTCTTCTTGATTTCTACACTGCATTGATCCTTGACTCAAAAGTGATGTCACTTCATTTGAAGAGGAAGTAAAGCAGCATGGTGGTCCTAGCTTAGTGGAGGCTATTGAAGCTTTTTTAGGTGGGTAACTTGACTTGACTTGTGGAATTTTTGACACAAAAACTTTTGCTTATTTATTTATTTTACATTTGTTTACCAGGAAATTCCAGCTTGGAATGAAGCGAATTTTCAGCGGAGGCCCATGGAGAAATGCTCCAGAAGCATGTCTTTGTAATGTGGGAGGAAAGAAGAGCACCCAGAGGAAACCCACACAAATGCAGGGAGGACATGCAGACTCCACACAGAAGGCACTCCAGCTGAGAATTGAACTGGAGAACCTCTTTCTGTGAGGTGACAACACTACCACTGTGCCACTATGCTGTCCAAACTTAATGGAATGGATGATAATACAAATGTTTCTGTGACACCAGAAGGATTGTGATTGGAAACTTTAAAAAGTAACAGCAGTGTACCATGTGCACAAAAAGCAACAGCTTGTTTTACTACTGGAGGAAATCTTCATGGACTTAACAATCGAAGGTTAAATATTTTTAGCAAAAGAAACCGTAAGCAAGGTACTGCAAACAATCATTTTGTCTTGAGTTACTGGCTTCACAACAACTTAGAGTTTGGACAAATACTGTACAGATGAATGGTTCTGGGCTTAGTTTAACTAAACAAATATACAACTTTGAAATAAACTAAGTATTGTAAACTACAGGTTGAAAATTGGTGATTTCCATGAGTGTATTAAACAGAGGATAGCCCCTAAGGGGCTTAGGACATGGACATCCCAAAGGTCAGAGAGGTTAATCAACCAGAGGAAAGGTACCAGAGTGGAGGGAACCCCAACAGTACTTGAGAAAAGAACCTTGGAGGCAATTACAACAACAGAAGAGGAGGGGAGGGGGGAGGAAGAACTGGAACTCCAAGAATTACCAGTGATAGTGCTAAACCACAAAGGCAACTTTAAGCTTTACAGTTTTAAGTCTGTCCCCATTACTGTTGAGCATGCTTCTTTGTTTGAAAAGGGGATGGCATTTATACTATCTACAAGAGGGAAGTTGGTACAGATCTTGATTTATTTAAATCTATTTACTAGGACATTAAACCTAGGAGTTTTGCTGGGAGACCTTGACACTGGTATAAGAGACACAAAAGTTCAAAAGACCCAGTTTGTACAACTCCCCACTGCACCTGACAATAATGTTTTACAAAAAATCTTGTGAACATGACATTAGAAAATTGTTAAATAACAGGGAACTTAGATGCAAAACAAATATTAGTGAGAATGAAAGGAGATTGTTGAGAGACATTAGTAGCAACAAACAAGTGAGATGTATGAAAGCTGACAAGGGAGGGGGACTGGTTATAATAGATAAAATAGATTATAACTCAACACTACTTGGTGTGGAGACTAAAATATGAGTCAAATTAAGGACAGCTCAGAGTTATACACATGATTTATTGCTAATGGATATTTAAGCCCGCTGTTATATACAGTTTATTATTTGGCATGCATTTTCTGAAGGATACAATCTAAATTTTAAATTATCTGCCATTAGGTAGTGACTGCTAGAAAGCCACACATCTTATGAGGAATAGACAAAAATAGAAGGCAAATTCAGGTACATTCTATGACAACATGGACACCTAAGACCTATGCATCCACATATACACACATACATAGCCATGGTTGTGCTACACTCATGCTCTAACCATCCACACTCTCTACTTACTTAGCATCCATAGTATTCTAGTACTACTCCTCAGCACTTGAAGAAAGTTTACATGGCAGGCTCTGGTTGTCATAATGCTCCTTCTGGCTCCACTTGAAAACATGTGGCAACTTCTACAAGCTGAAGTAGTTTTTCTGAACCATTTATTCTAAATATAGAAAGAGTTTGCTTCAGGGAGGCTACTTATCACAGTGGTTAGTGGCCCTAGCTGGGTTAGCCTATTTTCATACCTCAGCTGTTTCTGAGTGGCCATATTTACATACAGCACTAAACTGTAGTGGTGCGACTGAGTGCTGATCTTTGCACCTCTAAATTAGAGCTGGAAGGACTGCAACAGAATCACAATCTCATTCAGTGCCACCAGTAGATTAAAAGTTATATTTTTTATGTAGAAGTAAAAAAACACACACACACACACACACACACACACACACACACACACACACACACACACACACACACACACACACACACAATGGGAACAGGAGGTGTGGCTAGTTAAGCACTATTAATTTTACCCATTGGTATCACTGAATATTGGTGTAGGGGTTACAGAAGAATGGGCCTGATCTACATGAGCTTCAGACTATTTCAAGCCTTTTTATGGATTGCCAGATGTTACAGAAAAAATAATTCCAAACTTTGTCACAGTGACCATACTCAACCATACTCACCAATGGCATGAATTCAGATAAAGTTACATGGACCCTGAAGCTTTTAACAGTGTTAGTTTATAGCCTATTCTTTGTACCATGCCTTCCTAAATCCTTCACATTGTGCATGGATGCTTCTGAAGCTGGTTCAAGGCAATTCACACCTAAAGGTCTGGTAATGAGGGATACCCAGTTTGATACACAAGTTGAAGATTAAATAAGGCAGAAAGTTAGTACTCCATCATTAAATAGGATTGCTTATCAATAAAACTAGTGCTAAGAACCCCAGCAGTTTATTCACATTTGCCATGGATCACATAATGGCTTTGTGATGATAGGAGGTACTGTCAGCCATGCTAGGAGAAGTGGGGTAGTGGATGTGTAACATATGCCAGCACAGCTAGCTGGAATTTTGTAAATAATTATATGTCATTTGTATATCAAACTGATTTGTACAGATGCTTTTTCTGAAAATGTATTTGTGAGATTTGCTTGTGTTAAAATGTATCAACAGTGCACCCTGCTGGCAGGAAAATAAATGTACATGTATTATTGTAACAGAATTAAATGTATATGTTTTAATAGCATATACTGGAAGGGAAGAGGTTAATCCACCTGACTTTGAAAAATATTCTTGAAATTAAATTATGTTATAGGTTAAGCCATAAAGATGTTATCCCATGGTTTTGAATGGAGCCAGAGACACAATGTTTGTGCTAGAGAATAGGCTGTAGCTCCTGTAGGAAGAGTGGAATTGTTTTATTGTTTTATGGGTTCCAGATGCTTTAATAAAATTTAGCTAAAGGTCTAGTGTGTATTGTATCACATAGGTGCTAAACCCGCTCAGCGTCTAGTGATGGGGGCTAATGCAGGAAACAGAGTCAGCTGACCAGATGTATGCAATGTCATTCTGTACAGAAATAATGTTTTAATATTAAAGGAGACTGAAGTCTCAGGAGCATTATGTATTCTGTCTTGGATATGACTACAAGGACCACTCACCCATCTTTCTTTACCCTATTCAGTAAGTAGGAACAGTCATTCTTTTAGTCAATTAGGAATAGGCAGTGAAACTAGCTAAATACTGTTTTTCTATAACTGTGTGAAACTTTCCATCTGTGTTATTTTTATTATTTCCTGTGGCTGAAACTCTGGTGTTTACTGTAAATAGATATTTAGTATTCTCATGTTCTTTTATTATTTAGTATTAAACATATTTAAACTTTTCCTTGTGGCTGGTCCTTTTAGAAAAGTATTTAAGTTTTGAGAGTTGTTGTGTCTTTCGGCTTTTCCCGATTAGGGGTCGCCACAGCAGAACTCCAGTCTGCTAATGATTGGTAGTTGACTTTTACGTGCTGAGTTACCAGCCCTGATGCATAACCTTCAACTAAGGTACGCCCATTCATGCATGTCTGCACGCAGAAGAAGCTCTAGCTGAGAATCAAACTGGACAGTGTCTTACTGTGAGGTGACAATGCTACCGCAGCACCACCACCGCGGATTTGTATTTGCATATATTTATTTGGTGATAATTTTGGCCACTCTTGAAAGCCTTGCTGTTTGGTCAACATTACCATTTGTATTATAATTAACTTCACTCAGTATAATTGGATTCCCTTTTAAGAGCCTTATAGTAAATGACTGGTAGCTGTGAAACTACCTTATAGTCTGGACAGAAGGTGGCATAGCTAGTAAATTGTGTGTGTGTGTGTGTGTGTGTGTGTGTGTGTGTGTGTGTGTGTGTGTGTGTGTGTGTGTGTGTGTGTGTGTGTGTGTGTGTGTGTGTGTGTGTGTGTGTGTGTGTGTGTGTGTGTGTGTGTTGTGCATGTGCAAATTAAATCTCAAAGAGTGCGGCTGTCAGCTACTTGGGGCTGAGTGTGTTCCCTGTCTGCTCTTAAGGGAAATTATGCTTGACTCAGAGAGGTCTGCATCTGGCAATACTGAGTATGTCCATTTGTATTCCAAGTGAATTTCCCTCTCCAGTGTCAGTGGTGAGGATTCAGCCTCCTTGATTACTGGCTCAGAGTGGGGATGTCATGGAACACACTCATCCTAGGGTCTGTATTTCACTATATCTATCTCTCCCAGGTTCTCAATAAGGCTCCTCATTGGCACCGTGAAATCAGTCTTTTGTGTCCTTTCCCCAAGTAGCTGACACACACACACTTTGAGATTTAATTTGCACACACACACACACACACACACACACACACACACACACACACACACACACACACACACATACAAACCTGGGAAAGGCTGGCACAACTATACTAGCTATGCCACCTTCTACCCAGACAATAAGATAGTTTTACTGACACCAGTCAGTTACTTTAAAGCTCTTAAAAGGGTATCACAATTGTACTGAGTGAGGTTAATATTAATACAAATGGGAATGTTGACCAAACAGCAATGCTTTCAGTAGTGGCCAGAGTTATCACCACATAAATACATGCAAATACTCTCAAAACATAAATAGTTTTCTAAAAGGACCAGCCACAATGAGAAGTTTAAATATATTTAATAGTAAAGAATAAACTGATATGAGAATAGTAAATATCTATTTACAATAAACACCAAAGTTTCAGTCACAGGAAATATTAAAAATAACACTGATGGAAAGTTTCACACACTTATAGAAAAACAGTATTTAGCTAGTCTCATTATTTATTCCTGATTAACTAAAAGAATTACTGTTCCTACTTGCTGAATAGAGCAAGGAAAGATGGGTGAGTGGTTCCTGTTGTCAAATACAAGACAGAATATAGAATGTTCCTGAGACTTCAGTCTACTCTAATATTTAAACATTATTTCTGTACAGAATGACATCACATATATCTGGTCATCTGACTGTGTTTCCCGCACTATCCTCCATCACTAGAAGCTGCCAGGGTTTAGCACTATGTGCTACAATACACACTAGACCCTTAATTAAGCTTTATTAAACCATCTGGAAGACATAAAAAAATAAAACCATTCCACTCTTCCTACAGGAACTACAACCTGTTATCTAGCACAGACATTGTGTCTCTGGCTCCATTCAAAACTGTGGGATAACATCTTTATGGCTTAACCCATGATGTAATTTAATTCCAAGAATATTTTTCAAAGTCAGGTGTATTAACCTAATATTTTTCAAGGTCAGGTGGATTAACATATTCCCTTCCAGTATATGCTGTTAAAACATATACTTTTAATTCAGTTACAATAATACATGTACATTTCTTTTCCTTCCAGTGCACTGTTAATACATTTTAACACAAGAAAACCTCACAAATACATTTTCAGCACAAGGATCTGTATAAATCAGTTTGATACAGAAATGACATATAATTATTTACAAAATTCCAGTTAGCTGTGCTGGTATATATTGCACATCCACTACTCCACTTCTCCTGGTGTGGCTGGTAGTACCTCCTATCATCACAGGCTTCACCAGCACAAAGAGGGAAATGTGTAACTTTGTCAGTGGGCCCTGGGCTTCCAGATATTAAAATTCAAAATTCAGCCCACTATCACAATGCAGATGGTTTGTCCAGGGCTCATAGACCTTCCAGGTAGCTCAAAGCTGATTCTTCATGGACTTACAAGATAGATGCACACTCATCAACAGCTTAATTTCAGCTCTCCCAGTGTGAAAAAAGAAACTGAGAGATAAGATCCAGGAATTCTATCACAGACACTTTTAGTAAATTCAGTTACTTAATAATAAGTACAGTTCCTGGATGCCAGCAAAGAAAAATTAAGTCAACCTGAAAAAAAAATCAACTAGAAAAGATGAAGATAAAAGACTGATTGGAAAGAATCCTGCAGCTATTCAGCAAAAAGAATTTCAAGCTCCAGCTTTGGCACAAGACATGGCTTCCAGTATTCTAGAGGAAACAATAAGTCAAATTCTCAGAACTAATTAAAATAAATTAAATTTTTAAGGATTATATCAACTGAAATAATACAAGGCTTGAAAACTGGAAGAAGCTTTAAACAGATATTCAGATGAACTGATAAAACCGCAAAAATCAGACATCAAAATGATTAAAAATGCTGTCTATTAGACTGCTCAAGAAGAGATGTTTTAAAAATGGTAGACTTACAGGACAAGAGCACACAGGGAAAACCTGAGATTCTCCACTGTACCAATGAAACTGTGTGGGAACTGTATGGAAAAGACTATATTAATCTTATGAAGGCACAAATAAGCATACACTCCACAACAAGATTAGGTATTTAAAAGGGCACAGTGTGTGTATCCTCCAAACCTGGCTATGAGAAAGCAGTTAGGACCCTTATTAGTAAAGATGTAATCCTACCAACACAAAGAGTTGACCCTGATAAAACTGTCAGAGAAGGGCAAAGCAATAAAAGTTGGAGACAGTAGAGTGTTTGTGGAAAATGATTATTCACTGTATACCAGGCAGAATAGAAGGAAATGTATTCTAGCATGGGGAATGTTGAGAGGTAGGTATTAGATTCAAGCTGCTGTATCCAGCTGTCTTCAAAATATTTTTTCCTGGAGAATCAAAGTCATTTTTGATGCAGAATAGGATAAGGAGGAAATACAAAAGTTTGTTCAACAAAAAGTGAACCATCAAGCAGAAGGGGATTTTGCTTCTCATTCTTCTGATAATAAAGATCATAGAGAAACTTTGGCAGAAAAGGAAAATGTTTGAGAGACAGAGAAAAACAAAGGAGTTGACTAGAAGAATCAGGAGTTCCTTGGAATTGAACCCAAGTCTGGAGCTGGGAGATGTAGGTGAACAAGGTTAACATGAAGACGACCAGAAATACAGAAATTAGTGAAAAGAAGACCAGAAATAAAGAAATTAGTGAAAAAATGTGAGATTACAAAGCATCAATCACATGTGTGAAATATGGCTATACAAGAAACCGTGGAAATTATGAACATTTTTTGACTTTGTAAAACTTGAAAGCTTTTGCCCCCTTCATGTCATTAGTGTTTGGAAGGACACTAAGGGAAGGGAAGAGGAACGAAAAAGGTAACTGTAAGAAAAACAATTTCTGTTCTTAACAGTATTTCTATAAAATGTTTCATGATATAAAATACATGTTATATAGTAAAGCATTTTCAGATATTGTTGTAGGTGACAAAGATACAAAAGTAAACAGATAGATGCCTTTTTCTGTTTTTTTAGTATTAATAAATGTAGATTATTACAATGCAAGAAGAGAAAAAAGCCTGGACAAAAGCAGGTTTAAGGTAATAGGCTATAATCTTGGGTTGTTGGGGTTGAGGATGGAGTATAAAAGTGCAGAGATGATAATATAGAGAGAGCTGATATGTTTTCTCTTACTTTTGCATAGGTGAATGTCTGGATTAAGACCCTTGGCTTCATCTAATAACTAGTTTTAAGCGTTGTTGTGTCTTTCGGCTTTTCCCGGTTAGGGGTCGCAACAGCGGAACTCTGGTCCGCTAATGATTGGCAGTTGATTTTTACATGCTGAGTTACCAGCCCTGATGCACAACCTTCAACGAAGGTACGCCCATTCACGCATGTCTCCATGCAGAAGACACTCTAGCTGAGAATCGAACCGGACAGCGTCTTACTGTGAGGTGAAGCGTAAACAAGTAAATAAGAGAACACTGAATGTAATGACAAGTTTTTATTTGGCAATAAATGTTCAGCATGACTTTAGAAGCCTTCACCTGAGGGCTGCATTTTCTTCTCATGTTTCAATTGAGCCAAGATAATTAAAAGACAAAATAAGCCTGTGAACTGGTTTCTTTGAGGCTAAATGTTAATGTTTTCTGAAAGCATGCAAGCTGTTTTGAACATCTGGGAGGGGAATAAAGGTAAAACAAGATCAGACCGCTATTATGGATTATATCTTATGTAGGAGGGCCAGTTTGAAGGAGATTGGAGACTGTAAAGTGGTGACCAGAGAAAGTGTAGTTAGGCAGTGTTAGATATTATGAATATAAGGCTGAAATTAATTCTGTTGTAAATATGCTGAAAGAAAAAGCTTGCTTAAATGCAGAAACAGAGTTTAGTAATATGTGATCAGCAGTCATACTAAATGACCATGGCTTGGAAAATAAGGAACCTGCTGAATGGACATTTTTCCCTTACAGACTTAAAAACAGGATGTATGCAAGAGCAAAAATGTAAAATCTGCTTTTAAAGAATGGACAATAACACTGTGACAATGTGTTTCCTCAAAAATATGTTTTTCTGCATGGAAAACAGGATATGCTTATCAGCATTGGCACAAGAACAGATGTTCTTATACAAAGACCCAAATAGAATACAGGACAATGTGTTTCCTCAAAAACATGTTTTTCTGCATGAACAAAAGGACACTGTTACAGGATGTTTACACTGTCAGAAAAGATGGTCTTTTACAAGACATTGTTAAACAAGGAAGCTTAGTATTGTTTCTACAGGATGAGCAATTCTCCAAAATAGAATATCAAGAGGAAATGTATATGTTTATGCATGACTAAAACTGTATATAAAGAGCTGTATAAATCCAGTTATGTTAGAGGTATGGTAGGGACTCATTTGTCCTAAGGTAAATGTTATATCTCTCACATCATCTGTACTATATGAGAAGTAAAGTTGGAACAGTACTTTTAAGCTGCAACGTTGTTCCGTCTGGTTTATTATAAAAAGTTATTTGTTACTGCTCTCTAAAGTTGATGCTGCAAAGTATATTCTCTCATCAGTGTATATTCTGCAAGTTTCTGTATGCAACAGACTGTGAATGTAAATATAACCAGACTTTGAATTTTAGCAGAATCTAGCCAGCAAGACTGAGTGTCTTAAGAACATTTCAAATCCATCCCACAGCAAGCAGCAGCAAGCAAGCAAGTAAGCAGCTCCATGTAATTTTTTCAATGGCAAGCTAGCCTGCATTTGAACCTACAATCTGCAATTCAAACACAGGGGGAGTGATGGTAAGCCCTGCAGAGGGTCACTTCAGTCAAATTGCAGTAACTAACATTTGTACGTATGTGTAAATCCTAAACAGAAGTATTCCAGTTTATGCAGCTTGTAGTAGTAAAGTTTTTTAGACATCTACAATCTGGAGTGAGACTAGTTCAAGAAATTCGCAGTGCCATAAATTCTTCAAGAATAGGTGAATGTCCACTAGCACAGTAGTCCGCTGCCTGTTGTGCTTCACCAGCTTCTCAAGTGACTCTGAAAAATTTCTAGCCATCTGCAATAACAGCTGATCACCTGTTTTCTTGCTAACTGGTAAGACTTTTTTCTGTGTCACATATTTAGTGTGGATAATGTTAAACAGTTTGTATATTCTTAAGACAGTTTGTATATTCTTAAGAGAGTTTGTATATTCTTAGACAGTTTGTATATTAAATAGTATGGATATTATTTATAATTCATGCAGGAGTAAACCAAACTTTAGTAAATTACTATGTTGGTATACACAGCACATTAGTAAATGTAAAACCTTATTAGGGCAGGTTGATAGTAAGGCATTATGCAAATGTATTACAATATTTGACTGGTATCTCAAAGAAAACCATGTGAAAAATGACAAATGTTTAGTGTGTGCTTCAACAAAAACTGCATTTTGTGTATTATGCCATAAAATAATATTGCTAAAAAAATAGACTGTAAAGACAGATCTGTTCATGATAAAGAATTAACTAAGGGTAAAGTGTTTCCATTACATTCTGATATTGAACAGTTATGTCCTGTCACCACATGTGAGTCAAATCAGTTACTGATAGAACCCCTAGTACATTTTGTTACAAAGAAATGTAATAAACTTCTAAAAGACAGACACAATGAGTTCAGGAAGCTTAGACAAGTTATACACACATCTTTTCAAAAGTGCATAGGAGTTTCAAATTCAGCAGACAATGCACAAAAGCAAAAGGCAGACAACAGCAAATATAAATAAACATATGTTATAATTGTATAGTAACACCAAACAGTTAAAGTTCTGAATTTTAAAAATAAATAAAATCACAGATGGTATTATTCAAACAGTTTTTGTAAAATTAATGGCAGGACAGTTAAATAGTTAAATAAAAAAAAAAAACTGAAATCCATGTAAGGTAATTGTAAAATGATGTCTATTTATGTTGTATAAATGCATAGTTATGCAAATCACAATCACATTAAAGGAAAAATGCTGAAAGAATTAATTATAGTTTATAGAGTATGAAATGTGAGCTCAGACCTTCCTAGACTGAATGAATAGTTACAGGAAACGTTGAAAAGATAAGATAAACAACAAGACTGATTGCCAGGCAAGTAGCTTGAGTTTTTCTAAAGCATCATTGTTATTAAAACATAATTGTTAAAATGTTTACAGGCAACACTATTTGGTAATTGTAATAAAATGCCACAATTGTGCATAGATGTCACTTATAATCTGTTTGCAAGTAAATGTTAAAAGGACAAAAAAACCTTAGTTGCATCAAGTACAGCCAGCAAATGGGCTATAGTATATATACAGTTCAAATCAATTGTGCAGGAGGGTGTAAATACCTACTAGAGGTAATATACAGTGAAAGCTTTATTTAGTAACCTAATAAAATAAATGTATAACCAAAGTGTTGGGCTGACATACATTCTATTCTCACAGCATAGGGCAGGTAAACAGTGCTGCAGTACTACAGGGGGAGGGGTACTTTCTCAGTTTTACACTGACTGTATAAGGGGGAAGGGCACTTTCTCAGTTTTACACTGACTGTATAAGCAGTACTGCACAAGGGTCTGAAATAAAGCTACAGAAAAAATAAACAACAAGGGTCTGAAATAAAGCTACAGAAAAAATAAACAACAAGGGTCTGAAATAAAGCTACAGAAAAAATAAACAACAAGGGTCTGAAATAAAGCTATAGAAAAAATAAGCAACAAGTGTCTGAAATAAAGCTACTGAAAAAAATAAACAACAAGGGTCTGAAATAAAGCTACAGAAAAAATAAACAACAAGGGTCTAAAATAAAGCTAGAGGAAAAAATATCTCATTCCTTCTTGACAATACTCTTTTATGGGGGGGGGGAACAGGTATTAGTGTATTAGAAATACTGGTAAACTGGATTAAATCTGACAGGATAAGATATCTTACAAGTTGTTAATAGCTATCATAATGGTTATTATTGTATTGTTTAGAATTAAATTGTATTTACAATCTGTTAAACTGTAAAGCTATACAAGAGATAGTTTAAAAAACAAGAGATGGCTTAAAATTGATAAAGCTATACAAGACAGAATAAAGATATGCAAAATGCATAAATGTTTCTAATAGCAAGAATGGCCACTATTTTTAATATGTTTTTGGCAAAACAATGTTGGTATAAAAAGCATGAATATTTTTAATAATTGCTGAGTATGTAGTTTAAAATAACAGGACATATGCATTTGGTATCAATTCCACTAGATATTTCTAAAGAGACATAAACATTTTCCAAGATTTTGCTTAATATTAATGTTATTAAATTTGTAAGATTAGACTAAATGTACTTTATAGTCATATGTACAAATCCAGAAGAATTCAGTACAAATGAAAGTCTTTGTATATACAAATGCAGAAGAATTCAGTACAAATGAAAGTCTTTGTATGTGCAAATGCAGAAGAATTCAGTACAAATTAAATGAATGTCTAGTAATAAATATGTGTGAAAAAACATGTTTTAAAAAAAAATGGGTCCAGTATACCTAGTAAATTGAAATGCATAAATAGCAAACATACATACTGTACAGAATACATTGTAATAAGTTTGAAAGTAATTTGTCAAGTTGTAATCTCATTGGTTTTACCCCAGTAAAATAACTGCTTTCAAATATTTATTATCTAAGCCCGGTTCAGTACTTTACCAAGATGTTAATGGGCAGTTCAAAGACATGACCACAATGTTATGGTTAAAATGACATTAAAACTGTATATTTTCAGCAGTGTATAAATGCTTGCAGTAGCACATGGTTCTTGTCTCTTATAGTTAATTCAACAGTTGCAAAGAGTTAATGTAACAGTTCTAAGTCATAAATTAAATTCTGTGATTGCAAAAAAATAAATTGATCATGTTAAAAAAAATAACATTAAAGGAGACACAGCTCATAATTGATAAAATATTTTCACAGAATGGTCTGCAAAAGAAAAAGTTTTAAATACATTCAGTTTTATAGTAATACTTAATATCATTGTATTAACTATGTAAAATTGCATTTTGACTTGTATAAAAAGAAGACTATAGGTTTGCTTCTTAATGTGTTTTCTATATAAAATGTTTTGAGTATGTTTAAAAACAGAGGGAATTGTTAGATATTATGAATATAAGGCTGAAATTAATTCTGTTGTAAATATGCTGAAAGAAAAAGCTTGCTTAAATGCAGAAACAGAGTTTAGTAATATGTGATCAGCAGTCATACTAAATGACCATGGCTTGGAAAATAAGGAACCTGCTGAATGGACATTTTTCCCTTACAGACTTAAAAACAGGATGTATGCAAGAGCAAAAATGTAAAATCGCTTTTAAAGAATGGACAATAACACTGTGACAATGTGTTTCCTCAAAAATATGTTTTTCTGCATGGAAAACAGGATATGCTTATCAGCATTGGCACAAGAACAGATGTTCTTATACAAAGATCCAAATAGAATACAGGACAATGTGTTTCCTCAAAAACATGTTTTTCTGCATGAACAACAGGACACTGTTACAGGATGTTCACACTGTCAGAAAAGATGGTCTCTTACAAGACATTGTTAAACAAGGAAGCTTAGTATTGTTTCTACAGGATGAGCAATTCTCCAAAATAGAACATCAAGAGGAAATGTATATGTTTATGCATGACTAAAACTGTATATAAAGAGCTGTATAAATCCAGTTATGTTAGAGGTATGGTAGGGACTCATTTGTCCTAAGGTAAATGTTATATCTCTCACATCATCTGTACTATATGAGAAGTAAAGTTGGAACAGTACTTTTAAGCTGCAACATTGTTCCGTCTGGTTTATTATAAAAAGTTATTTGTTACTGCTCTCTAAAGTTGATGCTGCAAAGTATATTCTCTCATCAGTGTATATTCTGCAAGTTTTTGTATGCAACAGACTGTGAATGCAAATATAACCAGACTTTGAATTTTAGCAGAATCCAGCCAGCAAGACTGAGTGTCTTAAGAACATTTCAAATCCATCACACCAAGCAGTAAGCAGCTCAATGTAATTTTTTCAGGCAGCATAGGATGGTGGTTTGTAGGATGACGTTGGTGATCAAGGAGAGGAGGAGGAGTGTGAGGGCAGCACCAAGGATCAAATGGTGGAAATTGAAAAAGGGTAATTGTGAGGTGGAGTTCAGGGATGAGTTAAGGCAGGCACTCGGTGGCAGTGAAGAGTTACCAAATAGCTGGGTAACTACAGCAGAGCTAGTAAGGGAGACGGCTAGAAAGGTGCTTGGTATCACATCTGGACAGAGGACAGACGACAAGGAGACATGGTGGTAGAATGAGGAAGTACAGGAGAGTATACAGAGAAAGAGGTGGACAAAGAAGAAGTGGGATTGTCAGAGAGATGAAGAAAGTAGACAGGAGTATAAGGAGATGAGGTGCATGGCAAAGAGAGAGGCGGTGAAGGCCAAGGATAAGGCATATGAAGAGTTGTATGAAAGGTTGGACACTAAGGAGGGAGAAAAGGACCTGTACTGATTGGCTAGACAGAGGGACCGAGCTAGGAAAGATGTGCAGCAGGTAAAGGTGATAAAGGATAATGAGGGAAACATACTCACAAGCAAGGAGAGTGTGTTGAGGAGATGGAAAGAGTACTTTGAGGGGTTGATGAATGAAGAGAATGAGAGGAGAGAAGGTTGGATGATGTAGGGATAGTGAATCATGAAGTGCAATGGATTAGCAAGGAGGAAGTAAGGATAGCTATGAAGAGAATGAAGAATGGAAAGGCTGTTGGCCCAGATGACATACCTGTGGAAGCATGGAGGTGTTTAGGTGAAATGGCAGTGGAGTTTTTAACCAGATTGTTTAATGAAATCTTGGAACGTGAGAGGATGCCTAAGGAATGGAGAAAAAGTGTTTTGGTACAGATTTTTAAGAATAAGGATGATGTGCAGAGCTGTAGTAACTACAGAGGGATTAAATTGATCAGTCACAGCATGAAGTTATGGAAAAGAGTAGTGCAAACAAGGTTAAGAAGGGACGTGATGATTAGTGATCAGCAGTATGGTTTCATGCCGGGAAAGAGCACTACAGATGCGATCTTTGCTCTGAGAGTGTTGATGGAGAAGTACAGGGAATGTCAGAAGGAGTTGCATTGTGTGTTTGTAGACTTAGAGAAAGCATATGACAGGGTGCCTAGAGAGGAGTTGTGGTATTGTATGAGGAAGACAGGAGTGTCAGAAAAGTATGTAAGAGTGGTACAGGATATGTACGAGGGTAGTGTGACAGCGGTGAGGTCTGCGGTGGGAGTGACGGATGCATTTATGGTGGAGGTGGGGTTACATCAAGGATCAGCTCTGAGCCCTTTCTTATTTGCAATGGTGATGGACAGGTTGACAGACGAGATCAGACAGGAGTCCCTTGGACTATGATGTTTGCAGATGACATTGTGATCCGTAGTGAGAGTAGGGAACAGGTGGAGGAGACCCTGGAGAGATGGAGAGATGCTCTAGAGAGAAGAGGAATGAAGGTCAGCAGGACTAATACAGAATATATGTGTGTGAATGAGAGGGAGGATAGAGGAATGGTGAGGATGCAAGGAGTAGAGGTGGCGAAGGTGGATGAGTTTAAATACTTGGGATCAGTAGTTCAGAGTAATGGTGAGTGTGGAAGAGAGGTGAAGAAGACAGTACAGGCAGGATGGAGTGGGTGGAGAAGAGTGTTAGGAGTGATTTGTGACAGATGAGTACCAGTAAGAGTGAAAGAGAAGGTCTACAAGAGGGTAGTGAGGCCAGCTATGTTATATGGGTTGGAGACAGTGGCATTAACAAAAAGGCATGAGTTTGAGCTGGATGTGGCAGAATTAAAGATGTTAAGATTTGCACTGGGTGTGACGAGGGTGGACAGGATTAAGAATAAGTATATTAGAGGGTCAGCCCAAGTTGGAAGGTTTGGAGACAAAGCCAGAGAGGCACGATTATGTTGGTTTGGACATGTGCTGAGGAGGGATGCTGAGTATATTGGGAAAAAGATGCTAAGGATGAAGCTACCAGGTAACAGGAAAAGAGGAAGGCCTAAGATAATGTTTATGGATGTGGTGAGAGAGGACATGCAGATGGTTGGTGTGACAGAGCAAGATGCAGAGGACAGGAAGAAATGGAAACATGTGATCTGCTGTGTCAACCCCTAACGGGAACAGCCGAAAGAAGATGATGAGATGATGAGGAGTAAAAGCAATAACATGTGTCTTAGCATGGATAACTTTAACTTCAGGTCGGAAAATGCCTGTATGTGCAGCTGTCTTTTTGGGACAGTTGTTCCTATCATGATGGTTAAACTTCAGTATTTGAAGATGTATATAGTTTTGTATGTTTGAATCAAGTTAATACATTATGGGAGTATTCTGCAGTGTTTTTTTGTTTGGGGGGTTTCATTAAAACAAAACGTCTTTTAAAATGAAACATAAGTTCAAATTGTGAGGACAAGAATCAGCTGAATAAAAGATTAACCCACCAAACATTAGTGGGTGCATGTATCACAAAAGCTGAATTTAGACATCTGAAAAAGGTGTCACATATAATAGGTGGGAATAATAACCTTTTATCATAATGGCAACACTTTCCATACCGTCTTGGAATATGAATCGTCTCACAGGCATAGACAAAAAGGAAACAGTATTGAATTATATTAAGAAATGCAGAGTGCAAATAGCAATGCTATAGGAGAAACATTTGGAAAAAATAAGCATGTTAATCTAATAAAGAAAGAATTTCAGAACGGATATTTAGCAGAGTATCAGTGACAAAGGAAAAGAGGGGTGTGACAATGTCAGGTATGGCCAGCTATGCCAGGAGAAGTAGAACAGTGAATGTGTAACATAGGCCATCGCAGCCAGCTGGAATTTTGTAAATAATTATATATGTCATTTGTATATCAAACTGATTTGTACAGATGCTTTTGTTGAAAAATGTATTTGTAAAGCTGCTTGTGTTAGAGATGTGCCAACAGTGTGTCCTGCTGGACAGAAAATAATTATACATTTATACCAGACAGTACTGTGGTAACTGAAGAAATGTGCATCTATATCACGTTATGGAAATTTTACTACATCGAATCAGTAAAGGTCAAACTTTATTGATCGAAGTAGTAAAATATCGAATAACAGAAAAAAAATCAATAAAAAAAAACTAACTAGCATAGGCAGGGGGAAAGCCCCCCTGCACCCTCCACACCCCCCTACTTAAATATACCAACTCCGAGACTGCACTACATTGAGGTAAACTGAAATCCCCCCCTTACAGAGATTTCTATTTATCTGCATGATGTTCTGACCTTTCAACATTGTCGTGCCGACAATATCGTATTCAATATTGTCAGCTTACGACAACATGAAGTAGACCCAAGAAATACATATATATGTTAACAGAGCATACTGGAAGAGAAGAGGTTAATCTCAGTCCCGCTAACTTTGAAAAATAGCAAGAAATTAAACTACTTAATTTAGGCCATAAAGATTGTATCTTACAATTCTGTATGCAGTCAGAGATGAAATGTCTATGCCAAAGAGTAGTTTATTAGCTCCTGTAGGAAGAGTGGAAGTGTTTTATTGTTTTATGGCTTCCAGAAGCTGCAACAGATCTTAGCAAAGCTCTGTGTGTGTGTTATTGACACATATGTGTGCAATTTATTTATTTTATTTATTTTTATTTATTTATTTTACATTTGTTGACCGGGCTAGTCTAACTGGATAAATGTCCATTTTCAGTAGAGGCCCGGGGAGAAAAGCTCCAAGCATGAACACTAACAAAGTTAACAATATATAACAAAGACATGTATAATAACAGTACAGAGGTACAATTGACTAAAGACATTATGTTAAAAGATTAAACTAAATAAAAAATAACAAGTACACTAAGCACTAGCTGGGTATGGGCAAACAGAGTGAGATCCTTACATTTATCCTATTACTATGAGAAAAAAAGAGAAACCAGTAGATTTGGAGGAATAGGTTAGGGGAGAGGGGAAGGGGTATGAGCAGGAGGGGAAAAGTTTCAGTCTGGGTTAGCACAAGGACAAAGCCACTGAGTTTTAATATGTTCTTTAATATGCTTTTTGAATAGAGAAGTAGAAGCTAGAGTAGAAAGTTCAGGTGGGAGCTGATTCCAGTTTTTACCTATAGTGTTTGAGAAAAGTGAGTCACCAGCTTTGTTGTTAGATTTAACTGATGAGACCAGGAGTTTATTAGCAGAACATAGTGTAGCTAGGTTTTTATATGGTGTAATCAGATTAGTGAGGATAGGGGTGTTATTGGGGTGGTATAGGATCTTTTGAGTGATAAGTAACTGTTGACAGAGTATATGGTTCTGCAATTCTAGCCATCCTAGTTGTTTAAGGTTAAGGCAATGGTGAGTTTGAAATGGAGAGCTTGTGATAAATCTAGCTATGCTATTATAACAGGTAGAAAGTTTTGAGATATTATTTTTAGATAGGTTTGTATATATAGCCGAGGCATAGAAAAGGGTAGAAATGAGGTGGGTTTGGGCAATAGTTTTCCTGGCTGTGGGGATAAGGAAGGGTTTAATTCTATAGAGGGTTCCAAGTTTTTTGTTAACAGTCTTTATGGTGGAGTTAATATGGTCATCATAGTTAAGACGGTTATCAATTGTAACACCTAGTAGGCGGGTGGTAGTATCAGGGGTTATGTTTGTAGCATTGTTAGAGGTAATAGAGAAGAATGGAGTGGGTGATTTATGAGATGGAGTAAAAAGCAGTAGTTTTGTTTTTTGGGATTAAGCAGGAGGCAGTGTTGCATAAACCAGTTTTCTACATTTTGGAAAACAGTTTGGGTTAGGGACTGGAGGGAGGCTATGTTCTTAGCAGTACAGATTAAAGTTGAGTCATCTGCATATTGGATGCAGGTGGCTTGAGGTATGTTCATATGGAGATCATTGATAAATATGGAAAAAAGAAGGGGACCTAAGATAGAGCCTTGTGGGACTCCAATATTTACTGGAAGTAATGAAGACAGTTTGTTATCCCAAAGTACTGCTTGCTGTCTGTTTAGAAGATAACACCTAAACCACTGTAATGCTAGTGGATCAAGAGAATGATACTTTAGTTTATGTAGAAATAAGTTATGGTTAACCATATCAAAGGCTTTTGACAGGTCTGTAAATAGCGCAGAGGAAAAGGAGTTAATGTTACGATTTTTATTTATAGAGTCAGTGAAGGTTAGAAGGGCAGTTGTTGTGCTGTGGAATGGTCTAAAGCCATGTTGGCAGTTGGCTAATAGATTATTTTGTAGTAAGTGGTTGAGTAGTTGTTTGTGAATACATTTTTCCATTGTCTTGGCTAATGGGGAGAGTAAGGCAATAGGTCTATAGTTAGAAAGCTCTATAGAAGATCCACCTTTATGTAGAAGGATGATGTGGGATACTTTCCATATGGTAGGAATTTTGCCTTCAGAGATAGTTCTGTTAATAAGTATAGATATGGGGTAGTCTATAGCTTTTGAGGCAATTTGTAGGTATATGGGAGATGGTCGGCAGAAGGGGTGCAAGGTTTCAGTTTTTTAAGTAGCTTGTAGATAAGAGATGTAGGAACAGGGTGTATATGAAAGGTAGGAGGTGAAGTCTTGGAGGTATTAGGTGGGAAGGCAGTAGTTGGAGGAAGAGAATTGACTAGGGATTGAATGGCTTCTGTAAAGTAGTTATTAAAGGCATCAGGGATCAGGTTGGAATTATTATGGTTGAAACCTAATGGGGCAGGAGTAGTAGAGTGACCTGGCTGAAGAAGTTTGTTTAACCCTGACCAAAATTTTTGTAGAGTTTGTTGAGTGGATTGTTGGAGGTGAAGGTAGAAGTCTTTTTTGTCTCTAAGAGTGTCCTTCTTGGTGGCATTTCTTAATTGTTTAAAGAGGAGGTGATCAGATGGGCATTTAGTAGCCCTCCATTTAGCCCATATTTTGTTTCTAAGGAGCATTTTTTGCTTAGTTTGTTTAGTAAGCCATGGGGCAGATTTGTATTTTATTCTAGTGGAGTGGTAAGGTGCGTGGTAGTCTAGTATTTGAAGAAAGTTAGTGTTGAAGTAGGTCACAGCCTCATCAAGTTCAAGATGGGTCAGTGGTGACCAGACGCATGCTTGCAATTCGTTAAGGAAATTATCTGGGTTAAAGAATTTTTTTGAGCGGGAAGTTTTGAGATTATGAGCAGTTGGGATATGAAGTTTTTGTCTGATTATGTAAGTGAGCATATGGTCACTGATATTGTCGGGAAGGGTTCCTGGAGTATAATTGCTAGGGTGGTTATTAATAAGGATCCAGTCAAGAGTAGATTCTTTCCTGTTAGTTTTGTGGATTCTAGTAGGAGTGGTTATAAGTTGAGTGAAACCAAAGAGATTTAAGTGGTTAGTAGGGTTCAGGGAATTGCAGGTAAGCCAGTCTATGTTGAAGTCACCCAGTAAATTGGTCTCCTGTGGTAGTTGGGTAGAGAGGTAATTAAGTAAGTTTTCGAGAATAGTAGTATTTTTACCAGGGGGAAGATACATACAAATTAGGTAGCTAGATTTGGAGTTGTTTATTTGGAGTTTGGTAGACAACATTTCAGATTTGGCATCTAATGATGGTAGTTCATTAAAGAGGGAAACCTGGAGATTAGATTTATAGAGAATGGCTATGCCTCCACCTTTTTTGGTTTTGCGGTCACATCTAAGGATATTATAACCTGGAGGGGTAATTTCCTGGTCTAGGGTAGCAGGTTTTAGCCAGGTTTCTGTAAGACATAGAATATCAAATGAGTGTAAATCCAGGAGTGCATGCAGGTGGGACATTTTATTGTTGATACTTCTAATATTAAGGTGGGCTATCAGAAGGGAATTAGGTGCTTTAGCTAGTATAGAATGTTTAGGTAAAGTTACATTATCAAGGCTATTGTTATTGCCATTGTTGGGACCAGGGTTTGGATGAATATCCCCGTGTAAGTAGAGGAGATATTGGAGATAATGTGGGAATTTAAAGATTTTGTGGGAAATGTTAAGAATTATTTTGATAGAGAAGTACGTCACATGAGTTGTTCTGTGATATTTTGGTAGTATATAATTTGAGGTAGAGGTGATGTTACTGTGGTTAAGGGTGAAGATGAAAGAAGATGATAAAGTTTGTTGGAAATGTTGATTTTGTTCAAGTAGAGTAAGATTTTCAAAGAAGGTGAGAGAATAAGGTATGGTCAGTGAGGCTATTGTGGTAGTTAAAAGTAACATGTGTGTGAAATTAGTTGTGAGAGTTGGGGCCATGGTGGTGAGTAGATGTAGGTGAGTTTAGCTTGTGCGAGTTGGTGAGGTTGAAAAAAAGATGAGTTTTTTTAGGAGAATGAGGGAGGTTTATAATATACAAGAAATAAATTAATGGAGGTTGAAAAGGAGGAGGAATGGGAGGTAGTTAGTATAGAGGATGGTAAGGATAGGTAAGATAGGAGTAGTTCACGTGAGTGGTAATGTGAACTAATTAGATAAGAAAGAGATAGGGGAGTGGCTTAGTGATGTGGAGCTGTGTGATTGGTTAAGAAAAAATGGGAGTGATTAAGTGAGGTATATGGCTAGGACCACTGGGGGTGGGTGGGAATTGGGGGTAGGGTAGGGGAGCGGAATGAGCCCATAGGGCGAACGAAGTGGGGCAGACCCAGGTAAGGTGAAAGCAGTGAGAAGAAACAATCAGTAAGGTGGAAGTTAAGAACAGGAGGCAGTAAGTCAAAAGGCAGAAGTTGAGAGTCTAAGGAAGGGGGAAGTAGAATAGAGGGGAAACCTGGGAGAGTAAGGGTTAACCTAGGAGTAGTAGAGGTGGAGAGGAGGGTTAGGTAAAGGGTTTATAAGGACTATGGAAGGAGATAGGTGAAAGGTACAAAGGACTATGGAAGAAGATGGTAAAGGAGAAGAGTGCAACAAGCGAGAAAGATTTAATGTAGGAGGAAGGAAGAGAAATAAAGTGGGATTAGAGGTAGGTATAGACTAACATCTAGTGGCCAAAGCCTGTAAGTGCCTTGTAAAGAGATTGCAGTAGCTGGATAAAAATAAAAAGAAAAGTAATGGAGAAGGGAGAGTTTAGAGGGGTACTACAATACAGATTGCGGGCTGCAGTATCATAGAGACAGATAGTGGAGAGCAACAATAGTAAAAAACAGGAGGGGGTATGGCTGCTGGCAGATATGGCAGTTTAACTAGTACATTAGGAGGTATAGTGGTCTAGTATATACATAAAGTACTTAACAGAAAAACAAAAAATAATTTAGTTTGTAACATACAATATTAGTTGCTGTGGCTTTTAGATTACCCAGGTAAGGAAATACCCAAGCAGGTTTAGGTAGGTGGATTTAGCTGGTCTTTGGAGTCCAATAGGGCCCAACCAGAAGTGGAAAAGGTGAGTATAAAATCTTTGAGCAGCTGGAGAAAAATAAAATAAAGGGAGAAGAAGGTTAAAAGTAACTCCAGGCAAAGCAAAAGAGACGTTTCTTTAGCAATACAGATTTAACAGAACTAAATAACTTGGTACAAAATAAATCATATGCACCAGGAGTAGACATCAATTAATAGGTCAAATCTCATTGTTCAAATAATAAGCATCAGCAAAAGAATTAAAAACAACAATGCATAGGTCGTCAACACAGAGCAATCACCTAAATTAGAAAATAACTTGACTATCTGTAAGACAGCAGCTGTAGTTGGCTATCAAATCAAGATAACAACAATGAATAGTATTTAATACAAGCTAGAAACAGAGTTTTTAACTAAAACGTGGATCCAGTACAATTTGAACATGGTAGCCAGTAGTAAGTGATGAGTACATAACAAGTAGCTATCTTTAGCAGTTATAGACAACTCGTTTAATGTAGATTTAGGCGAGCAGTAATAAAAACGTTTCAGCTCTTTTACAGCATTTTGTAAATAATGCAACTAAAAATATCAATCACGCTGCTACTATTCCAAGTCTCAGGGTAGCAGTACGGCTTCAGCAGAGGCCAATGTTCGTATTTCCCTTTCTTAATTAGTTTATAGAGCCAGAACCTAAACCAAATTCTATTAATATGAACTACACAGGGATCTCAGTTTCACCTTGTTTATTGTAGTCTCAGGTATCTGGGAAAATCAAATTCTTTAGCATCGAGGTAATTTAGTTATATAGTAGTAGTGTTTTAATTAATGAGGGCAGAAAATTTACGAGTGTACCTACAGTTGAATCATACTAGGAAGTGCCATGTGTGTCGTCGTGATCGGGGAAGTCAATAAACAAAAGACTTCTAGTAAAATGCAACTCCTATAGCTGGCGTCTTCAAAGGAAGGCTTCCAGTTAATTACAGTGTGATAAAATCACAGCGGAATGCAGACGCTTAGATGTTAAGTAGAGCTGTATAGCCTAGAGGTAGGAATTAGCCGCAATACCATAGGAATAGCACATGTATTCTCATGTATCTAGTACGTGAGCAGCAGAGATCCAGATAAATAATAGAACTAGCAGCTGCAGCAGTATCTTAGGACAGTCGCTAATCAGTACTAAAACAATATAAGCTATTGTAGATATACCGCTATGTATCTGAACTTAAAATACTGTTCTGTACAATTCTGGTTCAGTTGCTAGGAAAGGGGGTAGCATGGGAACTAGAAATCAGATGATGAGATGTATGTGATGTCCTTCTGTAATCCATCACAAAAAATATGTTTTAATACTAGATGAGATTGAAATCTCAGACCACTCTATTTTTGAAACCTGGCATAGAAGAATTTCTCACCTGCTTCATCTTACCTTGCTCTTGTAAGTGACCAAGGAATAGTATTTCTTTAGATCAGTCAGGAAAATATAGTGAAATTAGTTAAGTACCCTTTTTCTGTAACTGTGTGAAGCTATTCATCTATGTTATTTTAATATTTCCTGTGATTGAAACTCTGGTGTATACTGTAGATAGATATTCTGTATTTTCATATTATTTTATTATTTATGATTAAATATATTTAAACTTTCATTGTGGCTGGTCTTTTAGAGAATATTTTAACCTTTGAGAGTATTTATATCTATTTGGTGATTCTGTGGCCACTCCTGAAAGCCTTATTGTATTGGTCAAAAAATAATATTTGTACTAATATTAATTTCACTCTTTATAATTGGGTACCCTTGTAAGAGCCATATAATAGCTGGCTTTAGAGTGTCTGGTGGCAGTAACTACCTTAAAGTTGGGGCAGAAGGAAGCATATCTAGTAAATGTATCCCAGCCTTTCACAGGTGTATGTGTGTGTGTGTGTGTGTGTGTGTGTGTGTGTGTGTGTGTGTGTGTGTGTGTGTGTGTGTGTGTGTGTGTGTGTGTGTGTGTGCACATGCATGCTTGTATGTGGAAATCAGATTTCAGAGTGTGTGGGTATCAGCTGCTTGGAACAGGGACACAAAACACTGGTTTCATAGAGAGGGTACTGGAGGACTTGGCTTGGACACTTGGCTGAGTACTCAACTCTATAGCTGTGCCAGTGGGGAGTCTTACTGGGGACCTGGAGGGAGACAGAGATAGTGAAATCTAGATTCTGGACTGAGTGTGTTCCCTGTGTGCTCTTAAGGGAAATTGTGCTTGATGCAGAGAGCTGCATCTGGAAATACTTTTTGTATCTATTTTTGTTCCAAATGAACATCCCTCTCCAGTGTCAGTGGTGAGGATTCAGGCTCCTTGATTACTGGCCCAGAGAAGGGATGTCACAAGGGGTACTTATACTTATTGTTAGATGAGCTACATTAGTGATAAAAGAGGGGAAACATTATAATGATAGATTTATACTAGTAAGGGGCTACTGTCAAGGAGGATTACACTGGCATGCATTTATAGTTCACCTAAAACTGATATTCTGGAGCTTAAAAAATTAGAAGAAATAATCAGCTTTCAGCAGGGAATATTACTTACAGGTGAAGACTGGAATTTGATTTGCAACAGTGAAGATGTATCAGAGAGGGGGGTTAGAATGGAAAATGTAACATAGAGTAGATTTCTGAAGAAATTTTTGAAAATATTTGGTATGGAAAACATGACTTCAGTAATAGAAACGTAGAATTTACATATTATTCCCAAGGTACAGTAAGTGGGCTAGACTAGACAGAAATTATATTTCACATTTATTTATTTATTTTACATTTGTAGACCGGGCTAGTCTAGCTGAATATATGTCCATTTTCAGTAGAGGCCCGGGGAGAAAAGCTCCAAGTGATAAAAAGCAGTAATAACATACATAAAGTAACAGTGACAAATACAATCAAGATTATACTAACAAGGCTATACATAACAAAAGTATCAATAACATAAAGTTGAGACATAGCTAAACACAGTCATATGCAGTATGATACATAAGGTAAGGTACAGAAATCATACTTGATGTACCAAGATGAATTAAATTAAAAGTGTCTATTGGTTACAGATCCTGCTTTCATTGGTAGTAGACAGCATTTAACTAGTGTACAAAGTAGAATTTAAAAGATGTTACTAAAAATAAAGGTGAAAGGAATAGTCAGGATTGCTGCAAGGGCATAACCGATGTGATTTAAGGTATCTTCTGAGTTTTTGTTTAAAGAGGGGCAAGGAAGGGAGTGATGTAAGTTCATCAGGTAGTAGGTTCCAGTTTTTACCAGCTGTGTTAGAGAACAGTGACTCCCCTGCCAAGTTGTTGGACTTACTTATGCTAACAAGTACTTTATTAGAAGATGGTAATGAATTAAGAATTTTATAGGGGATTATGAGGTTTGAAAGTATAGCGGTATTGTTTGGTTGATTTAGGATCTTGTGGGCTATGGTAAGTTGTGAAAGTTATAGCAGGTTTTGCAGTTCAAGCCAGCCTAGCTGCTTTAGATTCTGACAGTGATGGGTTTGGAAGGGATTACCAGTGGCAAATCTGGCAATGTGATTATAGGAGTTGGCTAATTTGAGAAGATTATTTTTTTTGACAGGTTAGTATATATGGGGGAGGCATAGAGAAGTGTAGAGATAAGATGGGAGTGGGCAATGATAGATCTAGTTGCTGGTGTGAGGAAGGGTTTAATTCTGTATAGGGACCCCATTTTACTATTCACTGTTTTTAAAGTGTTATTAATATGGGTGTCAAAGTTGAGGTTGTTATCAATTGCAATACCTAGGAGTTTGGTGGTAGAGTCAGGGGATATGAGGGTGCCATTGTTAGATATAACTGAGAAATCAATGGGGGAGGACTTGTGAGTAGGTGTAAAGAGGAGGAGCTTTATTTTTTTTTTTTTTTTGGGATTCAGGAGGAGGCAATGTTTTAAGAACCAGGTATCCACTGTGGTAAACACTTTCTGAGTCATGGATTGCAGTTCTGATGCGGAGCTGGCTGAACATATGAGCATTGAATCATCTGCATATTGTATACAGGTGGCTTGAGGAATAGCTAGGTATAGATCATTGATAAATATTGAGAATAGGAGAGGTCCTAGAATGGAACCCTGAGGGACCCCCAGGATTACTGGTAGGTGGGAAGAAAGACTATTCTCCCAGAGCACTGCCTACTGCCTATTGCTAAGGTAGGAACTAAACCATTGTACAGTCTGATTGCCAAGTGAAAGAGATTCGAGAATATTTATAAGAAGAGTATGGTTTACCATATCAAAAGCTTTTGAAAGATCAATAAAGAGTGCTGAAGAGAGAGCATTGTCATTATGATTTCTGTTAATGAAGTCAGTGAAGGATAAGAGGGCAGTAGTAGTACTGTGAAATGGTCTAAAACCATGTTGGCTGTTAGCTAGTATGTTATGTTGAATTAAATGGTCAGGTAGCTGGTGATGAATGCATTTTTCCATTATTTTTGCTAAGGGTGATATTAGGGCAATAGGCCAATAGTTAGAGTATTCATTTGAGTTGCCCCCTTTACATAGTGGTACAATGTGAGAGATTTTCCAGATATCAGGGATGGTATCCTCATGTATGGTTCTATTAATGAGGATGGGTATAGGATAGGCTACTGCTTTGGCTGCTTTTTGCAAATATTTAGCTGGAATTTGGTCAGCTGAAGGAGTACATGGCTTAAGTTTTTGGATGAGCTTAAAGATGAAGTTAGTAGAGATGGGTTGCAGGTGGAAAGTAGGAAGGGGATTAGGAGAAGAGGTAAGAAGGCTAGAGTTATCAGGGGATAGTTGGCAGGCTAGAGATTGAAGATGAACATGAACATATGCATTTAATTGAGAACTTTAATGCAAGTCCAATAACTATTTCAGATCATGCACCAATAATAACTAACATAAATCTAAATGGTAATGAAGTAAAAATGAGGCAGTAGTACTTTGCCACCTATTTGCTAAACAGAGAGGAATTTAAGGAATGGGAAGTGGAAATTATTTGGGAGCTAGTAGGTAAGATAGAAAGTTCTTCAGAAGTTATTGATAAATTTTAAGATGTTGGAACCAAAGTCTGTTTATGGCACAGAGTTTTCCAGGCTACTATACTTTACAGCACTGTGCTATATTAACTTAAGTGCAGTTACCAATAAACAACTTATTTTTATAACAGACAGCACATACTATACTGTTACAGTTACACTTTTAATGTACAAGGTTTGCTTTTCAATACAAATATAGATAACCTTTTATTTTCCATTTACTTTGGAACCTGAGTTCCTACATACCTTAACACAGCTTGTTTTTTACAGTCTTTATATAGTGTTCTTGTCACGCACTTTAGATTCTGTTTACCTTCTGGTGCCCTTTTTTCTGATTTTGTAAGGAAGCATCTATGAAGAAGCGTGTAATGTCTGTTTGTAGAATTTCCTGTTGTTTTTCTGAGCAAGCATCCAATATCTGTTTGTAAATAAGCATTTGTGAGGAAGCACATCAAACTTTCCTGCTAATGTGGGAAAGCATGTAATATTTGCTTTATTTTTCTGCTGATTCTGAAAGGAAGTTTGTCCATTAACTGATGCTCTTTGTTTTTCAAAGCGCCACTTATTTTAGTCAGAGTTACATCACATAGTATGGATCCCAATTTTACATTTCTAAGCTCTCTTCCTACATTTAAGCAAACTTCTTATTTTATGCTTTATTTTCAGCATATTTATAGCAGAATTAATATTTTACTCACTGTCTGGCACACTCTAACAGTTATAGTTAGTGAGTGGGATAATATAAAAGTGGAGTTAAAAAATAGTGAAGAAATTATAGAAAAAGAGTTATGATTAAGAAGTAAAAAGAATTATTTAGAAGGACTGGCAAAGGTTAAGCATTACAGAATAAGGGGAATCTTACAGGACAGGAAGAGGCACAACTGCAGAGTACTAAAAAGAAAATAATGGAGTAACTGGAAAATATGCACGAGTTTAGAAAGATTGCTGTTAAGCAAGTGTTTTTCTGATAACTCCAGAGCACAGAAACTTTTATCATAACAACTTAGGCAACAGAAAGTAAAAAGGGTTGGTGCCAAACCTAGGGATCCTATACCAAGAAAAATAACCAGAGATTATGAAGCGATATTAGAGATGTTTTTGGAAATTTTATGAAAATTTGTATAATGCAGAGAAATATGGATATCAATAAAAAGCACAAATGGAAATGTGTATAAAAGACTTAAAACATGACAAGGTTAATAGTATATGAGGCTCAACAATTAACAGTTAAGACAGGAGGAGATGAAATACAAATGGTGATGTATAACAACTCTACAGGAAAGTATCCAGGAAAAGATAGTATTTCTGTGGAAGTTTGAAAGCTATGAGAGAAGAAAATGATAAACTAGAAGGTATTGTTTAACAGTATTTTAAAAGGGGGAAGCATCAACATCCTGGAAAAAGCAGTAAAGACTCATCACCCAGCTTCATATAGGCCCTTTTAATTTTAAACCATGAAGAGTTTATGTCTATAAGGGCTAAAAGACTAGCAAAGGCATTGCCAAAATTAATAGATATAGATCAATATGGTTTTGTGAAGGGGATGCAAACATTTGACTACATTAATAGAGCAATGGTGATCTAGAGAGAAGCAGAATGTAAGAAAATACCACTATTTTTGGTGGATCTTGATGCAGAGAAAGCATTGGACAGAGTAAGCTGGGATTTTATGTCTAGGGCAATGAAAGTATTTCCATTCCTTGATGCAATGATAAGGTTAATTAGGAGCATATATGAGGGATTCGAGGCAAAAATTAAAGTGGGAGGGTTCCTCTCTCATAAGCTGCATCTGAACAGAGGAGCCAGTCGGATGTGTCCTTTTTCCTGTTTGTTATTTGTATTATACTTAGAACCATTGGGAAAGAAAAAAGGGATGCAGAAATTCAAGGATATAATTGGTTTGGCAAACAAGAAAAGTTGTCTTTATATGTTGACAATATTATTTTGTACCTGATAAAACCATATAAGGACATCTCATTGTTGTGGAACACTATGAAACAGCTTCAAGTTTTTTTCTGGGATATAAAATTACTGAAGATAAAACAAAAGACTATAGCTGTAAACTATGTATCCGCAAATGAACTGGTTCAGCAATACCCATATTTATGGGAACATGATAAAATAAAATATTTAGGAGTACAAGTTATGGCAGCTAGGGTTATGTGTGAAGAGACTAAATAAAAGATAATACAAAATCTGAGAAGCTGGAAGCTCTTGTCTAATGATATGGATGACAAAATACAAGCAATACAATGTTTTTAGTCCCTTAATTTTATACACAGGTCAGACGTATTTTTATCAACCAGAGGAGAAGCTGTGGCTAGTAATTAATAAAGAGTTGAAGGATTTTATCTGGGAGGGGAAGAGGGCAAGAGTCATGTTGGATAAGCTGATTCTTCCAGTAGAACAAGGTGGTTCAGGATTATCTAATTTAAATGGATATTTTAGAGCTACACAGTTAAGGCTCTTACACATAACACAAGCAGAAAGATACAATTCAAAGTAGAAAGGCATGATGATGAAGCAGGGGATATTCAAAAAATAAGGAGGGGGTGGGATTTTGGATGTAGATCCTTAAGAAAAATAAGAACAGCTATGCAGAACAGCAGGAAGTATTCTAAGAATTAAACCCATGTGGGAATGGAGAAAGGGGATTTTAACAATAGGGATCACTGCAATTAGGAGTACAGAGAATAAGCAAGAGGGAGCTGGAATTTACTGGAGGAAGCTGGCAATAGAATCAAGGTATTGGGAAGAAATAATTAGGAAAACAATAGAATGGGAAGAGGCCAAGAAGGCATTTGGACTGCAGGCTAGAGACTGTCTTCTCTATCAAGGATTAATATCAGAGTATATGGCAAAGAGAATGGGATAGGAGAATCCTAAGTGAAAGAGTTGCACTGATAGAGTTTTTAGTTTAGTAATGGTCAATATGTCAGTTCCCCTGACATATTGACCATTACGGAAACATGGCTAAAACCCAACACCGAAAATGAAGAAATTCTCCCTCCAGGTTATAATATCCTAAGACTGGATAGAGAAGGTAGAAGGGAAGGTGGGGTTGCAATTCTCTTTAAACACTTTCTCAATATCCATCCTCTACAAATCCAACTACCTAAATTTCATAATGCCGAAACCTTAGGCTCAGTCATAAACCTAAACGACAACAACAAAAAAAAGCTCAAAATCCTTGCCTGCTATATCTCTCCAGGAAGTAACACTCCCATAATTAAGGAAATTTTACAATGGGCTGCAGATAATCTTGCTCAAGAAACTATTCTACTAGGGGACCTAAATACTGACTGGTTAGCCTGTAACTCTAACAACCCCACTAACCACATTAATCTGTTCGGCTTTTCCCATCTTATACAAGAACCCACTGGAATAGACAAAAAATCCCCAAAACAATCCATTCTGAACTGGACAATAGTCAATTGCCCAAAACAAAATTATCAGACAGGCTGTCTACCAGACAGTCTAAGTGACCACCTCCCCACATTCCTCGTAGCAAACAATCCAACATACCCAAGCCTATAGTATATAAACAAATCTGAAATGACCATAACCTAAACCCACAGGACCTCAACAACATTCTAAAACAATGTAACTGGGAACCACTAGGAACCCTAGAGTTAGACCAGGCGGTCGAATACTTCAACAGTACCTTCACCAATATTCTCAATATAGTTGTACCCATCAGGAAAATCATGACTAAAGCTAACTATGTACCATGGCTAAGCAGAGAAGCAAGGGCCCTACTGAAGGCCAGAGATAAGGCATGGAAAATCTGGAAAAGGGATAAAACTTCCCTTACCAAACAAAACTACCAACAACTTAGAAACCAGGCCAAGAAGCTAACCAAACTTGATAAAAAGAACTATTTCCTCATTGTCCAAAGTAAACACTCAAAACCTCCACAAAAGTTTTGGCAAGCTATCAACTCCCTATTGAAACCAGGCAAAACTACCACGCCAACTCCTAACTCCACCAATAACAACGACAAAGCCTTTCAATGTGCTCAATGTAATCATAATTTTACAGAATCCATCCTAACATTATCAACCCAATTATCCGAAAACATCCATGCAAATATCCCAACCAAATGTCCAGATTACATCCCCTCTTTTACTCTCTCTCCATTTCCCACCACCACAATCAAAAAACTCCTCCAAAAACTGAAACCTACCACCCTTGCAGCTGGTAGTCTTCCTGATAGTTTCCTAAAAATAGCAGCTGAATCCTTATCTTACCCTGTCTCTATCCTTATCAACTGCTCCATACAAGAATCCTATATCTCCCAACTATGGAAAATTTCATATATTATTCCACTACACAAAGGAGGTAATTCTTATGACTTCTCAAATTATCATTTATTTTTTTATTTTATTTTATTTTACATCCGCTGTGGTGCAGCGGTAGTGTTGTTACCTCACAGCAAGAGGTTCTCCCTTTCGATTCTCGGCTGGAGTGCGGGGAGTACCTTCTGTGTGGAGTCTGCATGTCCTCTTCAAAAGACATGCGTAAATGAATGTGTCTTCGTTGAAGGTTAGATGTTGAGCTGGCACATTGGCATTCGTGAAAAATCTACTGCCAATCATTGGCGGACCGGAGTTCCGCTGTGGCGACCCCTAACCGGGAAAAGCCGAAAGACAAACATTTTATTTTATATTTGTTTACCGGGATAGTCCAACTGGATATATGTCTGTTTTCAGTGGAGGCCCAGGGAGAAAAGCTCCAAATTGACAAACTTACATAGATAACATTAGAAAGTATAAAACAAAGTATAAAACAAGTGATTATGTACAATGGTTAGTGGTGTTCCCACTCGGTCAGACACATTTAAAATGCAAGAGACATCAGATTGGTTGCATAGCTTGGTGAAGTGGTTACATGTTGCGGTATATAGAGATTATGTTTTCACTTTATAACTTAATCAGGGTTGGTACAGGGGCAAAGCCAGTTCTCTTTGAGATACCGTTTGAGGTTTTTTGAAGAGACGTATGGATGATTGTAGGGTTATACAACTTGGCAACGAATTCCAGGTTTTGCCAACAAAGTTGGCAAACAGGGATTCACCAGCAGCATTATTAACTTTGTGGGTTTGGACCGGTAGTTTGTTGGCTGATCGTAGGGATCTTAAGTTGCTATATGGCTTAATGACATTTACAAGTGAGGGGGTATCCTCAGGGTGGTACAAAATTTTGTGTGCTATTAATAGTTGATTAAATTGAATTAAGCTGGGCAGTTCTAGCTACTCAAGTTGTTTCAGGTTCTGGCAATGGTGGGTTCTATAAGTGGAGCCAGTGGCGAATCTGGCACTATGGTTGTAGCTATGGAAGAGCTTACCTAGTTCGGATTTGTTGAGGTTTGAAAGTACTGGCAAGGCATATAAAAGAGTAGAGAATAGGTGTGACTGGTCGATTGCAGTCCTAGCCAGTGGGGTTAAAAAGGTTTTGTTTCTATACAGTGATCCAAGCTTCTTATTGATGGTCTGTATGGTTTTGTTGACCTGTAGGTCAAATTTAAGACTGTTGTCTATGATAATCCCTAGGAGCTTAGTGTGTTGATCTGGGGAGATAGTGGTACCATTGTTAGACGTGACACAAAATGAAAGTGTGGCTGATCTAATAATGGGGGTGAAGAGTAGAAGTTTAGTTTTATTGGGGTTCAGCAGTAGGCATTGGTTGGCAAGCCATTTCTCAAGACTGTTGAATGTATTTTGGGTTAGGATTTGCAGTTCGGATGGGGAGGTGGCTGAGGAGATCAGAATGGAATCATCTGCATATTGAATATAGGTGGCTTTAGGGATAGCAGTGTGAAGGTTGTTGATAAAAATAGAGAAGAGTAGTGAACCTAGTATGGAGCCTTGAGGGACACCAAGTGTGAGAGGTAGCTGGCTGGAGAGTTTTCCCTGTCGTAATACAGCCTGTTGTCTACCAGAGAGGTAGGACTGGAACCACTGGATTGTGTGCTTATTGAGGGAAACAGACTTGAGAGGGAGAATGAGAAGTTCATGGTTGACCATGTCAAAGGCTTTTGATAGGTCAAGAAAGAGAGCTGAGGATAGCCTATTGTTATTCCTGTTTTGGTTTATGGTGTTAGTAAAGAAGAGGAGGGCCGAGGTGGTGCAATGGTGTGGCATGAAGCCATGCTGGGAGTTGGATAGTAAGTTATTCTGTGTAAGGTACTGCAATAGTTGCTTGTGTATACATTTCGCCATTATTTTGGTTAATGGGGAAAGAATGGCAGTGGGTCTGTAGTTGGATATGTCAGTAGAACTTCCACCTTTGTGGAGTGGGATGATGTGGGATATTTTCCAGAGGGAGGGGATAATGCTTTAGGATAAGGTTCTGTTGATTAGGATAGATATGGGCTATGCAATGGCATCTGCTGCTATTTGTAGGTACTCTGCAGGGAGGAGATCAGCATCGTGGGTGGTAGGTTTTAGTTTTTTTATAAGTGTTTTGATAAAACTACTGGATATCTGTTGGAAGCTAAATTGGGAGTGAATTGTGGGTAGTTTAGGGGTGTGGTTTAGGTTTGTGGGGGTTATTTGATTTGCTAGGGATTGTATTGTTTCAGTGAAAATGTTATTATAAGCGGCAGCTATGGTCTCAGGGGAGCTATTGATGTGGTTAGCTGGGGTTGGGGTGGTAGAATGACCAGGATGTAGAAGTTGATTTAGGCCTGCCCAGAACATTTGAGGGTGGTTTTGGTGATTTTGTAAGAGGTTATGGTAAAAGCTTTTTTTATCTAGTAAAATAGATTTTTTTGTATCATTCCTGAGTTGACTATATTTTAAATGGTCAAGTGGGGCTTAGTTGATCTCCAGCTGGCCCAGGCCTTGTTTCTAGTTTTGATTTTAGATTTGGTATCTTTTGTGACCAATGGTGCTGTGTTTGATCTACATTTTATAGTAAGTGCTGGAGCATGAGCATCAAGGATGCTTAGGAGTTTAGTGTTAAAGTGAGTTATAGCCTCTTCTAGTGGTAGATATTTTAGTTCTGACCAGTCAACTGCTTTTAGTTCATTTAGGAAAATAGCAGCATCAAAGTTTTTTCTGTTTCTAATTGTTTTATATTTGGTCTGGTGGGGGGGGTTCCTGCCTTATGTTTTATGATATAGGTTAGTCAAGGGTCACTAAGGTCATCAGGGAGAGTACCAGCTGTGTACAATCGGGGTTGGTTATTACTTATGATCCAGTCCAGGATACTTTCCCGGTTGGTTTGTTTATCCTGGTGGGAGAGGTTATGGTCTGTTTAAACCCAGATAGGTTTATAGGGGTGTGGGGAGGTTCAGAGGAGCATGGGTGCCAGTCGGTATTGAAGTCACCAAGAACTATGGTTTCTTGGGGATAGGTAGTGGATAACCAGTGAAGGATATCCTCCAGAGTAGTCATCCCATTGCCATTCTATCCCCCTTATCTAAGATACTTGAGAAATGTATACACTCCCAAATCATGCAACACCTGAACAAACACAATCTCCTGTCCACCACACAGCATGGATTTCGGCGAAACCAAAGCACAACAACAGCTCTCCTCGCCTTTACTAATCTGGTTAACCAACATAGAAATAACAATCATTTTGTATCTGCTATAGTCTTAGATCTGTCAAAAGCATTTGATATGGTCTCACACTCCATACTACTTGATACTCTAGCCTCCCTATCCTTTGCCCCTTCTACTATTGCCTGGTTCAAGAACTATCTATCTGACAGGCAGCAATCTGTCCAATGGCAAGGTGTACTATCTCCATTACTTCCAACTACCATAGGTGTACCGCAAGGCTCAGTTTTGGGCCCACTTCTTTTTTCCATCTTCACTAATAATCTACATACCTCTGCCCAAAATTCCACACCAATACAGTATGCAGACGATTCAACTATAATCTGCTCAGCCCCAACTCTCGCTATTCTACAACAACTCACTCAAGAATCCTTTAGCTCTGTGGAATGGTGGATTACTAATATCCAACTCATCCTAAACCCTAACAAAACTAAACTGCTTCTTTTTACCCCCAACAAATCAAAATGTACCACTCTGTCCTTTTCTATCTGTTCCAGTAATGGTACTATCATTTCTCCTTCTGCCCATACAAAACTCCTTGGTGCAAAGATTGAAAACAATCTCCTTTTTGACTTCCATATTTCTCAAACCATCAAAAAGGTACACAAAAAAATGGGAATGCTATATAGACACAAAACTTTCCCCACAGATCAGGCACGGGTCACCCTATACCAAACTCACCTATTGTCCACATTAATGTATGCAGGTCCAATTCTTACCTAGATCAGAAAACGTGAACTTAATAAGCTTGAATCATGTTATAATAAAATTGCCAAATTTGCTAGCAACTTCACCTTCAGAACCCATGACTGTCAAGCTATAAGGGACCTTCAGTGGCTAGAACTTCCCCAACTACTCAGTTACCACCAGCTAATCATTGCCTATAATATTCTGAAACATCCTGATAGGACCCCCATCTCTAAATCAACTGCTCACTCACTATATAGCTAATTGACCTCTCCGCTCCACTGATAGATTTCTCCTCTGTATCTCTAGGGATAACAACTCTGCAGAGAAAGCACTTTTCTCCCACATCATAGCTAGAACATGGAATAACTTCCCCCCTTCCCTGACTTCTGCCTCTACTACCACACAGTTCATAAACTCACTCAAAGCCCATCTCATGAATACATGGTTATGTCCATGCATTACATAAATCTCACAGCTCTCTCTATCAGACACCTTCCTTCCTAAATCACTTACTGTAATCTAATATAACAAAAATATATGACTTCTTGGTGTGTGCGACCATGCATCAAACGAAACTTGAAATGTAACAAGGGTTCTTCTGATAAAAAGATTTCAATGTTGGTAAGCGCTCTCACAATAGCTACTTCAGACCAACAAGCAAATTACTACAAACACTACTATAAATACTAAAAACAGTTATGACGTGGCTTAATTGTTAACCCTTCATTAACGTTGAGCATTTTAAGATACAGCAAAAGCACTTCTTTAAAAAGGATGTAAAAATCATTTTTAAGCTCGCATATTAAACTAACAGCATTTCATAAAATAAAATAAAATAAAATAAAAACATTCGTTGCTAAAACACATATTATATGGAATATCAAGAATAACATAAAATAAAATATATATATATATACTGACTAACAGCGTTTATTCTATTGCATTGACAATATTAAGTAAATATGCAATTATCAACTATTATGAATATCATCGGGCTTTTAAAATTGGTTTGAGTGAAAATCTTTCATTGAGGCCATGACATCTATCTGCCCTAAGATTCAATATCCAAGTCATTTCTCTTTTTTCAGTATTATTCCTAATATTTCCTTGTCTAATTATGGGAATAATGATATCTATGGCCATAAATTTAAATGTGTGATGATTGTTAAACATCAAAACATGTTTGGCTAAAGCATTATTCTGATACTGTATTTTAATGGCATACAAATGTTCTCTAATTCTTGTCCGAAAAGATCTATTAGTCTTCCCTATGTAAAATGAACTACACACTTCACATTCAGCTAAATAGACTATCCCCGGGATTCATGAAGCTCGGCGCAAGGCCGGTGTAAGGCTTGCGCCGGTGGTGCAGTGAATAGTCAGCGTAGCAGCGCCATATGCATAGTAATGAGTGCGCGCCGCAACCACAGACACGTGCGGAGGGCACGTGAGCGAGCCCAAGTAGGATGCGTCCGGAGGCGTGGCCAAGCCGGCAGGCGATGAGCAACCTAAAGTGCTGACTTCCACAGTCCACCTGTAATAGTAACCGCACCAGCCAGGGCCCGTGGATAATGAAACGTACGCAGACTATGCAACATAGTACCCGTTCCAACAAAACGGAGAACCAAACATTAACCCACGAAGTCCTAAGTGTACCCGTCCAAGGAACAAAGGATACGCGTAATACCGTGTCCGTCCCGCAATGCACTGTCAGTGAGCATACCCAGTGAAGGTGTACCGCAGCATGTCAGCGCGCCGCACCGACATAGAAGTAGCGACATGGGCATGGTCACCAGCAGTAGTGAGAGTACACAGCCGGGTAGCCGTGTCGATATAACAACAAGAAGGAAACAAGATACCCTAGACACAGGCAAACATGTGCATAGCAACATGCACCATACCCAGCAACATGCTCGTCGCATACACATAGGACGGCGTATGTCTAAGCGTAATATCCAGAAGCAGAACTCAAGCATGCAAATGTAATACACAACAGCCCCGTCATAGCATGTAACCCGCACCCATGTACGACCGTGCACCCAACCCAGCTAGCAGCCTTGCGCAGCTACACACCTACACACAATGGGCATACCTGAAATGTGGTAAGAAGTATTGTCCTAGGCAGTGCCACGCGGGCAAATATGTACCCCACATGTTAACATCCCACCTCAGGTACAGATATCCAAATGGCTGCATGTGAATGTGTCGGCAGAATGTGTACATCCCGCATGTGGTATGGACCTGTCGAAACCCCATAGGTGTGCACACGCCACGGTGCCCATAACTGTACACATCTGGACAAGGCGGTATGTTCAGCCACTGTACCGATGATTAGTTATGCAGACATGTCAAACACAACACATATAGCAGAACATCTGCCTACCAAACAGGACGCCCTAACAGGGTGCCACAGGCACAGAAGGGGAAGGTGGGACATCACATGTTGAGAGTAGCATTGCCGGACAGCCAAACACCCACGGCCAATGCAAAGGACGGAATAACATGTACATGCCTGGATGGATGGGTATGTCATAGCATAGGAATAGGCCAAGCTATCCACCATAATAGCCATGTGTACCACATACAAACAGCCAGTAACACGCAGTAGTAATGCATGAAGGCATACACGACTGTGGGAATAGCACAGGACATATGGCACATGCCAAGTGTTGATGCATGACACAAAAGTCCAGGATGGGGCCCCCTGCAAAGAGGAACATGTGCCAACCCCACCTCCCACAGATGTACCGGCAGTGAAAACACATGCCAAACACACACCAACACTACCGTCCATCCCACGACAGCAACGGAGGCTGGTCAAAGACCACCATGATGCACACACAAACAGGGACACGTGTAACTGTTGCCTTAACACCCCCCCTTAGGCCAAAGAATAATAGAATGGACATATGCATGTAATGCTGTGAAGGATGTGTGGTAGTCCTCAGTATCACAGAGGTAGGTACACAGATACACTGTAATCAACCGTGACGTATGTGCACTGTAGACAGCATACCTGCAGGTAATACAGAGTTCAATCACGTGCCACAGAAATATACACATGAGAATGAGGATAGGGGATAGACAAGTGTGAATGGGACAAACTATGAACATAGGTTCATAGGTCCATAGGTACAGAGTAGGCTATCTACCCAAGGGCAGCCATAACCCTAGGCCATAGTTAGGTTTCCTTTGCCAAACCTCCGGTCTGGAGATAAAATGCCTATTATATTGCTGTACCTCTGTCAAGCAGTGACAATGATGTAATCCCTGGGGTATATCTGCAATCCCCCATCCAACGGACAAGATCCCCCTCGAACAAGGCTAGCAAGGTTCTCTGCCTCACATGTACTGTGATGTAGTTCCACAGCATAGTGAGTGTCTGGGTGATGTATGTGTCACTCCAACACATTCTATTAATGACCGTGTCAAGGTTCACGTCACCTGCCCTTGTGGTTCTGAGGGATGTAGATCCAGTAGGTGAAGCATAGTCATCAAATATGGGTCGACATGGCCTCGTATGTCAGGCACAGGTCACCACTGAACAAGAGGTATGTGACTGAATGGAGCAGGAGTCCTTACAGTGGGGCAGCATAACACAAATCCCTGACACCCTGCATCTGTCTGACGATTAACCTATGGGGCCTTCCCAGCTGCTGTAGGTGTCGGGTCAGATACCTTCTGAATGGGGCAATGTACTCAATCATAGGTGTAACGAGTAATGAGTACAAGGAGACGATGACCTACCCTGATCTAGATGTGAATCCCTGCACGATCAGGTGGGCAATGTGGAAGTTCTACCGAACCACGATAGCAACGTGTGTGTCGAACGAATGGTGACTGACAACCTGGGTCCCCAGATCCCTGGTAATTCCCCCTGTGCTCAGTGGACTGCCACCCATATGCCGGACAGGGGTGACCTCGTTCTTCCCGATGGGTATGACTATGCATTACCTGGCATTTAGCTGTAGGCCATGTCCCTGACAGCAGATATCCATATCTGGGAGGCCCCTTTGAAGGATATCTGTGTCAGATGTCCGTCCCACTATGGCACCCAGTTCGCAGTCATCTACAAACAATGTCAGCCATAACACCCCTGTGTGTGCTTGTACTGTGGAAATGTAGATGTAGAAAAAGAGTGGACCCAGGGCAGAGCCCCGTGGGACACCACCTGTGACAGGCAGTAAGTCCAACATGCTGCCAGCAACTATGACCTCGTGGGTTGTGTCACCTAGCCAGTTTGCAACCCATCCTGCGATGTACGTGTTCACATCCAAGCCGATGGGTTTATCAATGATACCCGAGGGGGGTATTGTGTTGAAGGCCTTTGCCAGGTCGAGGTAGGCTGTATGGACTGCATGACCCTCATCAATGGCCTCGGTGACTGTCCCTAAAACGTCAACCAGGATTTAAACGCATGAACCGCCCCTGACCAAGCCAAACTGGGTTGGATGCAAAGTATGCAGGTCCCCTATGTCGTCATCTACGGGCCGCAGTATGATCCTTCCCCATGTCTTTGCAGATAAGTCTTCTCATGGTAATGGGACGGTAATAACCAGGGTCAGTGGAGTTACTGGCCCTGTGAAGTGGGACTACAGTCGCCGTGCGCCACAATTTGGGTACGTTACCCGAGGTGAGGCTAAGAATAAACAGCTGTCCTAACTGTGGGTCTAATTCCTCAATGAGATCGCGGAGTACACAGTCGGGACACCAGCTGGTCCCATGGATGCTGTGTTCACTACCTTGGAGAGAGCATGTCCCACCCGTGCATTACAGAACATTCGGGGACCACAAACCGCTGGTACAGACATCTCTCCATGTGGGGGGGGGTGGAGATGTCTTCACCGAACCTGTCAGCCCGTATGTTGGCAATGTGTGTATGTTCAGTAAACTCCACATCATTGTGAACCCAGTCAGAGCATATGTGGGAGTTACCTCCCAGGTGTCCAGCATAGCAAATGAAGGCCGTATGATTGTCTGTCGAGTCCTTGGAGATATATCTGTGGAACCTGCCCCGGACTATGTCATGAGAGCCTGTAGCTCTTCACATATAATGAGCAAGGGTGTCATACCTCACAAGGTGTCTGCTCTGCCTTGTAGTAGCTACCTCCTCTCATTGTACAGCTTGTGTATGGCTGGGGTACACCACACTGGATGCTTGGCATTGGTACAATGACCCACAGTTGGGTAAGGGAATGCCTGATCCATGCAGTCCTGTAGGTGCCGGTAGAAGGCATATGTAAGTGATGCAGTGGCTTGAGTAATGTTGACCACTGGCTCAGGGTCCTTAAAGGAGACCACAGTAGTGTTCAGAATTGTGAATTCGGCCTTTGAGAAAGCCATGTGTATGGTAACCGGCACCACCCACAGCATCGTATGTCAATAGCAGAAGCCATTGTCCAAATAACATAGATTAACTTTAGTATTAAAATATGTATTATTATTCATTTAGTGATATGTGTCTGCTAATTACACTTGCAAATGGCCGGTAAGACCGGGCCAAAGTGCTCGTGATTTACCTGTTATGGTGGTGTCATTCCGACAATAAAGTGGCGATACTTCCCTACTGGGACCTCTGGGGATTATTTAAAGTGGTTGTTAACCTGCATCATTGGATGTACACCATTTGGTTCCGGTTTTGGAAAACCTGGTTTCCGTAGCACTACACACTATGGGTAGTCAAGCAGACATACGCGATTGGGGAACATACAGCAGCAGTCAAAACCACTGGCCACATGGACACAGTCCGACGAGCTCTACACTTTACATATGCACATTGGTGTCCATTGTAGGACCCAAAAATTGTCCCGTACGGAATACCAGCCAGCCTTCATCGTCCAACCAGGAGAAGCGACAGTCGTGACCACGGCACAGCTAGACATATGCACCACCAGTGTGTTTAATGTTGATGACAAGTGTCCATGAAATGCAGGACATATGAACAGAAAACCCCAGACTGTCGAGTCCATAGAAGTTCATCCACATCCCAGTCCCGCACACATGAAGGATGTGTAATGAGTACTGTTGAGTGTTGCAGCCATGGAATCCTGGGTATGCAGAAACGGGGCTCAGTGTTGTTTGGCAGATAAGCCGTTGTCCCGCCCCGTGGGAGGGATGTGGGTATAGCACATGCCTTACCCCCCACTAATAATGCAAAACATCCACCGGAGAATGCTAAATGCAGCTGTGAAATGTGTACAGCCTATACCAGTGTCCAGTAGGCATTTCCCATGGACGGACAAACGTACGGCCAAGATGGCACCCATAACTGCAAACCCGGTGGAATTACACAGCTGCAGGAATGCATAACACAGGAAATACAGGTGGGAACTACAGTGGACACTCCCCATACAAAGTCGGACCGCCATGCGAATACCGGCGTACGCAGCACTCAATCTGCCAGCACCAAAATGGGGATTACTCGCTGCCATGCTGCGGAACAAATGGGCGACCTGTGGAACACATACTAATGGCACACCAACAACATCAACTAGGAAGTTCAGTCAAAACCACCCGCCAGATGGACACAGTCCAACAAGTTTTACACTTTACATATGCACATTGGTGTCCATTGTAGGACCCAAAAATTTATCCTAACAGAATTCCATCCAGCCGTTACCGTCCACCAGATGACGCAATAGCCGTGACTACGGCACAGTTAGACATATGCACCACCAGCGTGTTTAAGGTTGATGACAAGTGTCCATGAAATGCAGGACATATGAACAGAAATCCCCAGATCGACGAGTCCATACATGTGCGTCCACATCCCAGTCCCGCACACATGAAGGATGTGTAATGGGTACTGTCGAGGGTTGCAGCCATGGGATCCTGGGTATGCAGAAATGGGGCTCGGTGTTGTTTGGCAGATAATCCGTTGTCCCACCCCGTGGGAGGGATGTGGGTGTAGCACATGACCTACTCCTCACTAATAATGCAAAGCATCCACCGGATAATGCTAAATGCAGGTGTGGAATGTGTACAGGCCATAACAGTGTCCAGTAGGCAATTCCCATGGATGGACAAGCCTACGACCAGGATGGCACCCATACCTGCAAGCCCGGTGGAATTACACAGCTGCAGTAAGGCATAACACAGGAAATGCAGATGGCAACTACAGTAGACACTCCCCATAGAAATCCAGACCGCCGTGCGAACCCCGGCGTACACAGCACCCAGTCTGCTAGCAAGAATATGGGGATCCCTCGCTTCCATACCGCAGAACATATGGGCGACCAGTGGAACACATATTAATGGCACACCAACAACGTTAACTAGGAAGGTCATAGGATTGTTAAACTATGGCGTTCCCACTTATAAAGAACATCCTTCAATGAATTAGTAGGATCTACATGTTTTGGTGGTGTTAGTTTTTACAATACAGTGGCGGATATCTCACATCGGGACATCTGAGGTTTATTTAAACCAGTTGCTAACCTGCATCATCGGATTTACACCATTTAGGTTCAGTTCAGAATAAACTGGTTGTCGTAGCACTACATAATATGTGTAGTCAAACAGTCAGCCGCGATTGGGTAACATACAGCAGCAGTTAAACCCACTGGCCAGATGGACACAGTCCAACAAGTTCTACACTTTACATATGCACATTGGTGTTCATAGTAGGACCCCAAAGACTCATCCGTACGCAATGTCAACCAGCAGCAATCGAGAGACCCAGAAGAACTGACAGCCGTGACTACGGTACAGCCAGACATATGCACCTCCAGCGTGTCCAAGGTTGATGACAACTGTCCACGAAATGCAGGACATATGAACAGATATTCCCAGATTGTAGAGTCCATAGAGGTGCGTCCACATCCCATTCCCGCACACATGACGGATGTGTAATGGGTACCATCGAGGGTTGCAGCCATGGGATCCTGGGTATGCAGAAACGGGGCTCGGTGTTGTTTGGCAGATAATACGTTGTCCCGCACTGTGGGAGGGATGTGGGAGTAGCACGTGCCTTACTCCACACTAATTGTGCAAAGCATCCACCGGCTAATGCTAAATGCAGGTGTGAAATGTGTACTGCTCTATACCAGTGTCCAGTACATAGCTCTCAACCATCCATCTCCAAAATGAGGAACACTAACCCTGAAATGTGGAACAAATGGGCAAAATGTGGAACACATACTAATGGCTTACTAACAACTTCAACTAGGAAGGCCATAGGATGGTTAAAATATGCTGGTTTTACTTATAAAGAAGATATTGTAATGAATTAATATGATTCATTTCTATTTACCCTGGATTTCACTTAAAAAAATCCTAACACCGAATGTGTGACAAGTCTTTCAATGTGGAACATTGAGAAACTTTGAGGAACATGAACTCTTTAAGACCCCAAATGAGGTACGTTCCTCGTAATGAGGTACATTTGAGAGGTATGGTCCAGTAGGCAATCGCCAGGGATGGACAAGCGTAGGACTAAGATGGCACCCATAACTGCAAACCCGGTGGAATTACACAGCTGCAGTAAGGCATAACACAGGAAATACAGATGGGAACGACAGTAGATAATCCCCATACAAAGTCAGACCGTCGTGCGAATACCGGCGTACACAGCACTCAATCTGCCAGCAAAAACATGGGGATTACTCGCTGCCATACTGCGGAACAAATGGGCGACCTGTGGAACACATACTAATGGCACACCAACAACGTCAACTAGGAAGGTCATAGGATGTTTAAACACTGGCGTTCCCGCTTATAAAGAACATCCTTCAATGAATTAATAGGTTCTACATGTTCTGGCTGTGTTATATTGACAATACAGTGGCATATATGTCCTACTGGGACTTCTGAGGATTAGTTAAAGCAGTTGCCAACCTGCAGCATTAGATTAAAACCATTTGGGTTAATCGTAGAAAAACATGGGTTTCGTAGCACTACATAATATGGGTAGTCAAACACACATCCATGATTGGGGAACATACAGCAGCAGTCAAAACCACTGGCCAGATGGACACAGTCCAACAAATTCTACACTTTACATATGCACATTGGTGTCCATTGTAGGACCCCAAAAATTTATCCGTACGCAATGTCAACCGGCTGAGATCGGGAGACCCAGATGAAGTGACAGCCGTGACTATGGCACAGCTAAATATATGCACCACCAGCGTGTTCAAGGTTGATGACAACTGTCCATGAAATGCAGGACATATGAACAGAAATCCCCAGATTGTCGAGTCCATAGAAGTGCGTCCACATCCCATTCCCGCACACATGGAGGATGTGCAATGGGTACCATCGAGGGTTGCAGCCATGGGATCGTGGGTATGCAGAAATGGGTCTCGGTGTTGATTGGCAGATGATCCGTTGTCCCGCCCCATGGGAGGGATGTGGGTATAGCATATGTGTTACTCTGCACTAATAATGCAAATCATCCACCGGAGAATGCTAAATGCAGCTGTGAAATGTGTACAGCCCTATACCAGTATCCATTAGGCAGTTCCCATGGATGGACAAACGTACGGCCAAGATGGCACCCATAACTGCAAACCTGGTGGAATTACACAGCTGTAGTAAGGCATAACACAGGGAATACAGATAGGGACTACAGTAGAGACTCCACATACAAAGTCAGACCGCCGTGCGAATACCAGCGTACACAGCACTCAATCTGCCAGCAAGAGAATGGGGATCACTCGCTTCCATACCGCGGAACAAATGGGTGACCTGTGGAACACATACTAATGGCACACCAACAACGTCAACTAGGAAGGTTATAGGATGGTTAAGCTATGGCGTACCCACATATAAAGAACATCCTTCAATGAATTAATAGGATCTACATGTTTTGGTTGTGTTAATTTGACAATACAGAGGCGGGAATGTCAGAATGGGATATCTGCGGATTAGTTAAAGCAATTGTTAGCCTGCATCATTGGATTTACACCATTTGGGTTCAGTGTAGAAAAACCCGGTTTACATAGCACTACATAATATGGGTACTCAAACAGACATCCGTGATTGCTGAACATACAGCAGCAGTCAAACCCACTGGCCAGATGGACACAGTCCAACAAGTTCTACACTTTACATATGCACATTGGTGTCCATTGTGGGACCCCAAAAATTTATCCGTACGCAATGTCAACCGGCTGCGATCGAGAGACCCAGAAGAACTGACAGCCGTGACTACGGCACAGCTAGATATGTGCACCACCAGCATGTTCAAGGTTGATGACAAGTGTCCATGAAATGCAGGACATATGAATAGGACTCCCCAGATTGCCAAGTCCATAGACGTGCGTCCACATCCCATTCCCGCACACATGAAGGATGTGCAATGGGTACCGTCGAGGGTTGCAGACATGGGATCGTGGGTATGCAGAAATGGGGCTCGGTGTTGATTGGCAGATAATCCATCGTCCCGCCCCGTGGGAGGGATGTGGGTATAGCACATGCGTTACTCCCCACTAATAATGCAAATCATCCACCGGAGAATGCTAAATGCAGCTGTGGAATGTGTACAGCCCTATACCAGTGTCCAGTAGGCAATTCCCATGGACGGACAAACGTACGACCAAGATGGTCACCCATAACTGCAAACCCGGTGTAATTCCACAGCTGCAATAAGGCATAACACAGAAAATACAGATATGGACCACAGTACACACCCCCCATACAAAGCCAGACCAGCATGCGAATACCGGTGTAGACAGCACTCAATCTGCCAGCAAGAAAATGGGGATCACTCGCTTCCATACTGCGGAACAAATGGGCGATCTGCGGAACACATACTAATGGCACACCAACAACGTCAACTAGGAAGGTTATAGGATGGTTAAGCTATGGCGTACCCACATATAAAGAACATCCTTCAATGAATTAATAGGATCCACATGTTGTGGTGGTGTTATTTTGACAATACAGTGGCGGATATTTCCTATTGTGACTTCTGAGGATTATGTAAATCAGTTGCTAACCTGCATCTTTGGATGTACACCATTCGGTTTCAGGTTTGAAAGACCTGGATGTCGTAGCACTACATAATATGTGTAGTCAAACACACATCCGCGATTGGGGAACATACAGCAGCAGTCAAACCCACTGGCCAGATGGACACAGTCCAACAGGTTCTACACTTTACATATGCACATTGGTGTCCATTGTAGGACCCAAAAATTTAACCCTATGCAATAGAAAGCGTGATGGAGCGACGCTGAAGGAGTAACAGCCGTGACTTCGGCACAGTTAGACATATGCACCACCAGCGTGTTTAAGGTTGATGACAGGTGTCCATGAAATGCAGGACATATGAACAGAAATACCCATATGGCCGAGTCCATAGAAGTGCGTCCACATCTCAGTCCCGCACACATGAAGAATGTATAATGGGTACCGTCGAGGGCTGCAGCCATGGGATCGTGGGTATGCAGAAATGGGGCTCGGTGTTGTTTGGCAGATAATCCGTTGTCCTGCCCCGTGGGAGGGATGTGGGTATAGCACATGCCTTACCCCCCACCAATAATGAAAATCATCCACCGGAAAATGCTAAATGCAGCTGTGAAATGGGTACAGCCCTATACCAGTGTCCAGTAGGCATTTCCCAAGGATGGACAAACGTACGACCAAGATGGCACCCATAACTGCAAACCTGGTGGAATTACACAGCTGTAGTAAGGCATAACACAGGGAATACAGATAGGGACTACAGTAGAGACTCCACATACAAAGTCAGACCACCCGGCGAATACCGCGCATACAGCACTCAATCTGCCAGTAAGAAAATGGGGATCACTCGCTACCATACTGCGGAACAAATGGGCGACCTGAAACACATACTAATGGCACACCAACAACGTCAACTAGGAAAGTCATAGGATCCTTAAACTATGGCGTTCACGCTTATAAAGAACATCCTTCAATGAATTAATAGGATCTACATGTTTTGGTTGTGTCATTTTGACAATACAGTGGCGGAAATTTCCTAATGGGACATCTGAGGATTAGTTAAAGCATTTCCTAGCCTGCATCATTGGATTTACACCATCTGGTTTCAGTTTAGAATAACCTGGTTAACGTAGCACTACATAATATGGGTAGCAAGCAGACATCCGTGATTGGGGAACATACAGCAGCAGTCAAACCCACTGGCCAGATGGACACAGTCCAACAAGGTCTACACTGTACATATGCACATTGGTGTTCATAGTAGGACCCCAAAGATTCATCCGTACGCAATGTCAACCAGCTGCGCTCGAGAGACCCAGAAGAACTGACAGCCGTGACTACGGTACAGCCAGACATATGCACCCCCAGCGTGTTCAAGGTTGATGACAACTGTCCACCGAATGCAGGACATATGAACAGATATTCCCAGATTGTAGAGTCCATAGAGGTGCATCCACATCCCATTCCCACACACATGACGGATGTGTAATGGGTACCATCGAGGGTTGCAGCCATGGGATCCTGGGTATGCAGAAACGGGGCTCGGTGTTGTTTGGCAGATAATACGTTCTCCCGCACCGTGGGAGGGATGTGGGAGTAGCACGTACCTTAATCCCCACTAATTGTGCAAAGCATCCAACGGCTAATGCTAAATGCAGGTGTGAAATGTGTACTGCTCTATACCAGTGTCCAGTAGGCAATCGCTAGGGATGGACAAGCGTAGGACCAAGATGGCACCCATAACTGCAAACCTGGTGGAATCACACAGCTGCAGTGAGGCATAACACAGGAAATACAGATAGGGACTACAGTAGACACTCCTAGGGTTGCCACCCTTTCAAATGGCCAAAGTGGGACATTTTTGGTACAAACATCAGATTTTACAGGCCGACACATACCCATGGTCAGTACAAAGGATAAAACTTAACTTTTTTGCCTAAATAAAAGCCTATTCTTGTAGCATTTTAGTTGCTTATTCTGTTTCTTATAACATTTAGGTATTTTAGATACAGAATAACTGTTTTATGCAACTATTACATAAAATTTAGGAAATAATTGTGTCCTAAAATCTCAGGACATTTGCCATTTTTACAATTTTTAGTCAGGACACAACTGCCCAAAGAGGGACTGTCCCTCGCAAAGTGGGACAGGTGGTAACCCTAGACACTCCCCATACAAAGCCAGACCGCTGTGCGAATACCAGCGTACACAGCACTCAATCTGCCAGCACCAAAATGGGGATCACTCGCTTCCATACCGCGGAACAAATGGGTGACCTGTGGAACACATACCAATGGCACAATAACAGCGTCAGCTAGGAAAGTCATACGATGGTCAAACTATGGTGTTCCCACCAATGAAGAACATCCTTCAGTGAATTAATAGGATTAATGTCAACTGACCATGGAATACACCTAATCAACATCAAAGACCCGCTGGCACCTTATGGCACACAAACCAAGACACACATAGGTAGATGAAACAGTCAACGTAGACATTGTCCACGACAGGTCACAAATGGTATACAAAGGTTACTTCATAGACATGTAAGCGCTTTCACCCGTAGGTTCCGTGAGACTTGCACATAACATAGAAGCATCCAGGCTTTAAATATCCCCCCTTACACTTTCATTTGTTACTTTCTCAGCAAACAATGAACATGTAACCACAGCATAGAAAGCACAGACGCAATGTTAACTACACACACATATATTAACATCTCAGAAAGCATCCTATTAACACATGTATTATATGATATTGTACTATGCCTAATACTCATCAATCAAAGATCTAACAATATATATAGAAGATATGCATATCATATCACTGTAATACAGTGGTACAGAACTGAAAGAGTGGACAAATGTGTGTTAACTCTACATCTGTACCTAAACTACATTCCTGTTACGGGGGTTTAATCCACCTGCTTCTCAAAAGAGGCCTCATCAGTGTTCCATCGGTCAGCCCTGGTGTGTGGCCAACCCTCCACCTAATAATCCATCTAAATCAGCATTCTATAGCATACCTGATGAGGTCCCCCCTCTGGTATTATAACCTAGCCGTCGTAAAACACCGAATGTAGACGTATGCCTTGTGATGTGCTCATAGCCGGCCGTAGGCATACGCCAATCCTGCGGCTGCCCAGGGCGCCGCACTAGTAGGACCACCTGTCTAGTAGGTGTGTCATGTAGGTATACCAAGATGGGGGCGCCATGTGTTGTGGTGGTGGGCGCCATGGAGGCCTACAGCCTAGGGCAGCAGTCGATCTAAGGCCGCTGCCGTAGGAGGGGTAGTACGGTCTGCAGGTATGTGCAGACATGCACATGAAACAGCGGTCCACAAGGATTACCCATAGTGGCGACACCTGCACAGATGGCTATAGCGGGACACACACACGGCCATGCATACAGCACAGGTAGACATACACACACCATAAATAGGCAATTACACACAAGGTTTATGGTGTGTACGGGTACAGTGTCAGTACAGCAAGGATAGCTGTCTGCCACGATATCCAGCAGATGTCTTTAGGGTGTTCTGGAATACGGACGGTGCATGGACAATGAGTGGATATGCAATGTACCACAGTTCTATGTGTCAGCCGTGCAAATATGCGATACATGGGAAAGACAGCTGTCCATGCAAGAGCAGCACTATGGGCACAACATAGGTACATAGATATACAATGACAGAGATACAGATGGACACATGTGGCAAGCCCATGAGTGTAATGTACACAGCACCACCCCACCACACCATAGCAGGGTGCACGTGGAGAACACGCTATGGAGGTCGCCAACCACAGCAGGCACACAAGCAGTACACGAGCTGCGTCTCACCATCCACAAACACAGGGATGGTGGCAGGATATGAGTGTTCTGCGGAAACCTCAAAGCCATACCCTATGAACCCATGCAGCTGGGAGCATGGACACACACACACATGTGGCAGGCATGGTGATTGACCACACCCCCACATACCCAACCGCACAAAAGTATGACACAGGTATGGAATGCGCTACGTGGACCACCGAACACACCACCGTCAGAGGCACATGTACAGGTGGGTGACAACATCCGTAAAGGAATGGCCGCTGATAGCCAAGGTATGTGTTGCGGTGTCTAAATGCATGTTCATCTGCAGAGGCAGCTGGAAACACACACACACACACAGGGAAGGGCCGAGAGTCAAACCTACGCCTACCTACATGAACTCACTACATCATGAAGCATTTACAGAACGCGCTACCGAGATTACTGAGCACAGCGCTGTCAGAGGCATACTTCTAGGTGGGTGACATCACCCGTAAGGGAATAGCTGGCAATAGCCAAGGTATGTGTTGCGAAGCGTCTAAAAGCATGTTCATCTGCAGAGGCAGCCGGAAACACACACACAGGGAAGGGCCGAGAGTCGAACCTACGCCTACCTACATGAACTCACTACAGCATGAAGCATTTACAGAATGCGCTACCGAGATTACTGAGCACAGCGCTGTCAGAGGCATACTTCTTGGCGGGTGACATCACCTGTAAGAGAATAGCTGGCAATAGCCAAGGTATGTGTTGCGAAGCGTCTAAAAGCATGTTCATCTGCAGAGGCAGCTGGAAACACACACACACACATAGGGAAGGGCCGAGAGTCGAACCTACGCCTACCTACATGAACCCACTACAGCATGAAGCATTTACAGAACACGCTACCGAGATTACTGAGCACAGCGCTGTCAGAGGCATACTTCTAGGCGGGTGACATCACCCGTAAGGGAATAGCTGGCAATAGCCAAGGTATGTGTTGCGAAGCGTCTAAAAGCATGTTCATCTGCAGAGGCAGCTGGAAACACACACACACACACACACACACACACACACACACACACACACACACACACACACACACACACAGGGAAGGGCCGAGAGTCAAACCTACGCCTACCTACATGAACCCATTACAGCATGAAGCATTTACAGAACGCGCTACCGAGATTACTGAGCACAGCGCTGTCAGAGGCATACTTCTAGGCGGGTGACATCACCCGTAAGGGAATAGCTGGCAATAGCCAAGGTATGTGTTGCAAAGCGTCTAAAAGTATGTTCATCTGCAGAGGCAGCCGGAAACACACACACACACACACAGGGAAGGGCCGAGAGTTGAACCTACGCCTACCTACATGAACTCACTACAGCATGAAGCATTTACAGAACGCGCTACCGAGATTACTGAGCACAGCGCTGTCAGAGGCATACTTCTAGGCGGGTGACATCACCCGTAAGAGAATAGCTGGCAATAGCCAAGGTATGTGTTGCGAAGCGTCTAAAAGCATGTTCATCTGCAGAGGCAGCCGGAAACACACACACACACAGGGAAGGGCCGAGAGTCGAACCTATGCCTACCTACATGAACTCACTACAGCATGAAGCATTTACTGAACGCGCTACTGAGATTACTGAGCACAGTGCTATCAGGGGCATACTTCTAGGCGGGTGACATCACCCGTAGGAGAATAGCTGGCAATAGCCAAGGTATGTGTTGCGAAGCGTCTAAAAGCATGTTCATCTGCAGAGGCAGCTGGAAACACACACACACACACACACACACACACAGGGAAGGGCCGAGAGTCGAACCTACGCCTACCTACATGAACTCACTACAGCATGAAGCATTTACAGAACGCTACCGAGATTACTGAGCACAGCGCTGTCAGAGGCATACTTCTAGGCGGGTGACATCACCCGTAAGGGAATAGCTGGCAATAGCCAAGGTATGTGTTGTGAAGCGTCTAAAAGCATGTTCATCTGCAGAGGCAGCTGGAAACACACACACACACACACACACACACACACACACAGGGAAGGGCCGAGAGTCGAACCTACGCCTACCTACATGAACCTATTACAGCATGAAGCATTTACAGAACGCGCTACCGAGATTACTGAGCACAGCGCTGTCAAAGGCATACTTCTAGGCGGGTGACATCACCCGTAAGGGAATAGCTGGCAATAGCCAAGGTATGTGTTGCGAAGCTTCTAAAAGTATGTTCATCTGCAGAGGCAGCCGGAAACACACACACACACACACACACACACACACACACACACACACACACACACACACACACACACACACACACACACACACAGGGAAGGGCCGAGAGTTGAACCTACGCCTACCTACATGAACTCACTACAGCATGAAGCATTTACAGAACGCGCTACCGAGATTACTGAGCACAGCGCTGTCAGAGGCATACTTCTAGGCGGGTGACATCACCCGTAAGAGAATAGCTGGCAATAGCCAAGGTATGTGTTGCGAAGCGTCTAAAAGCATGTTCATCTGCAGAGGCAGCCAGAAACACACACACACACACACACACACACACACACACACACACACACACACACACACACGGAAGGGCCGAGAGTCGAACATACGCCTACCTACATGAACTCACTACAGCATGAAGCATTTACAGAACGCGCTACCGAGATTACTGAGCACAGCGCTGTCAGAGGCATACTTCTAGGCAGGTGACATCACCCGTAAGGGAATAGCTGGCAATAGCCAAGGTATGTGTTGCGAAGCGTCTAAAAGCATGTTCATCTGCAGAGGCAGCTGGAAACACACACACACACACACACACACACACACACACACACACACACACACACACACACACACACACACACACACACACACACACACAGGAATGGGACAGAAAGAGAAATGAGAAAAATAAACAAAAATGTTAAATAGCTACATAAAAAAAGACAGAAAAGTGATTCTCAGTGATGAGAAGCATATTTCTCCCAGTAGGTAGCATATGGCTAAAAGTGTCCCAAATAATTTTTGCCATACCTTCTCTCCAGCCCTCATGCCTGGCACCACCAAAAACCCATCACGTGCCATAGATACAAATGGATCACAAACATCAGATGCTTTCACAAACTAATTACAGACAATATTATCATTTTAGTCAATAATTTCAACAACTCTACGCAATCTCAACCCTTGCCAAATGACAACTCCTCAGAAAGTAATACAAATAACTAGGTCACTTCTTCCGTTCCCCTTAAGGATACAACTGCCACTGACCAACCGCTTCCTCTCGTTACTCTACAAACAATGCACACTCACCATGTATCTTGACTACTCCACCTCATCGCAAGGTGCATTCCAGCACTTGTAAACCAGATGCCAGTGTTGTAACACAAGCGGGCTGGTGCTTTGCTAGAAAAACAAAGCAATTAGAGCAGTTGGTCTTCAAAGTTATTCTCAACTTTTTCGGACACAGTTAGCTAGCCAGAAGTATATTTCAGATGCAAAACGTTCACCTATCGAAATGATAAAACTTCTTGTGCCTTTAAGGCACCCTACTAAATGAGTAACTGTTAAGAAAACCGATAGCTCTTTTATGTACAGACTGAGAACTGTCAACCAGAGGTGACTCAAAGGATTGAATACCAGAAATGTCATTTGGAATGGGAGACATCTACTTCATGTACACATTCACAAGTGCAGACAGATAACTATAAAATAAAGGTGAGTTGCAAAGGATTGAGTACCAACACTGACAGCTATCATCATGCTGATCAGTACAAGACTGAAGTTAACCATATTCATGAAGTGGCCTGTGAAAGCAAAGTGTGGAATGCTGACAAATGCAGATGGTACTTCTTTATTTATTGGCATTTGATTACAGGGAAAGTTCAGTGGGCCAGTGAAAGCCTATTTGCAGTGGAGGCTGGGGAGAACAGCTCCTGGATCAAATAATAGAGAAAACCTGTTTAAAAACATACATTCCAAATACACATTTCAATATAATACAAATGAGATGCATGAAATAGTAAAGAATAAAATATAAATTACATGAGAATTATACATTGCATATAACGGTAGTATTAATAGTTCCATCACTGTTAACTGAGGTGATGTACAGGGAATGAAATCAATTGACCAATGTTAGGCATCACTCAACTTTAATGTATATTAGATACTGTGAACTGCTGTGTAAGCATGCAGGTCCAGCAGTTGAATTCCGCGATGAAGTCGCAATGTTTATGTAACTGTTAGGACAGAAATGTACATTAAGACTGAGTGAAAGAGAAATTAGTTGGTGTTTTAAAGTATTCAGTAAGAAAGAGAAGTATTGTTCAGGGAGGTTAGGATGGGTAAAAGGGAACAGTAGGTATATTAAGTAATAGCTGTGGAAGGGGTTGAGCATTTATTAGTAAAAATGTATATTCATATTCCTTGGTATAGACAAGTGGCTGTATTTCATGTAGCATTTCCTCCTAGGAAAAAATGTGAGTCAAAGCCTGACACATGAGACAATGTCTCAGTGTCACAATGTCCCAAAAGACATTGCGTGGTTGGCTGCAGTGAAACATCTGTTTGGCCTTCACTGCAATACTGCAGTTAAAATGAGTGATATTGCAGTAAGATTAGATGATAGGTGTTCCACAACAAGGTATCGGAGGGTACATTAATGCCATAAGTAATGTCGACAGGGCCAGACACATGTCCATTTATACTCTGTCGTGGTCTCTTACCTACAACTATGATGCTGTGTTTCTGTGTGTGTGTGTGATATATTACACAAGCATATTTTCAATTATTTACAGAATTGTTTACATGCATACACATTTCAGTTGAGGCCTATGGAAGAAGTTGCCGGTGACAGTATGGTGCACATGTGCAATGCATACTGACAATAACTTACAATTAATTAACACCAGTAATGTAATCAAACCCAGGCCAAAATTAAAAAAAAATGGTTAAATATGGCCATCAGGATGCTGTAAAGCAGAGATGATTACACCACACAGACACACACACAAGCCAACCCCCCCAACCCCCCCCCAAAAGGTAGCAAGACATTTGCATAGCTTACACCTCTTGACGAACTGGTGTGGAAAGCCATATAGACATGGTTTGAAGAGAACATTGACTTACAAAAATCTATAAACTGATTAGGGAGCATGGGCAGAGATGTCCCTATCTCTGGCAATATTTAAGCACACTGATACACACAAAAAAACACACAGACACACACACAAACACATAGTAATGACCATGTGTGTGTGCCACGCCTTTTTGCTGTAGAGTAAAAAATGGTCAACCCTGCCAGGAGCAAAACTGTGGGAGATTCTCTTCACCATTCATGTGGTCACCTTAACAGCATATGCCTTAGCCTGGACTGCTGTCTGAAGAAAGGCCTGGCAACGGTTACAATGAATGCAGAGTACATCTGTGTTCACTTCAATGCATTCAGCACAGTGAGGGGTTGAGTGCGAGCCAACGCCTCATGACAAATTTACATATACAGCTTAGAGTGACATGGTAATGTTTAAAAGCTGATTAATTGGTCTTTAAATACAATTTCACAGCAGGAAACAAATAAGAAATCAAAAAACTGTCTGTGACTACAGACTGTACCCCGGCATGTATTCAGCTCTGAGGCTTCAGACTAGATAATTATGCAGGATCACAGGTAAATGCCATTAACCAAAATACCAATGTAATAGTTGTAGACACCTGTGATTCCATTGTCAGTGTTGCTGTGACTCTAGAGAGATTGCAAAGAAATCACTATGCCACAAAGGGAAGCATTACTTTTTCTCATTCTGGGGAAAATGTGGACAGATGCAGTGTCTGAAATATTATGCTCCTCGAGTGTAATCATACTTGTTGCAGTCACAGGTAAGTACATGTTTACACACACAGATGTCCCACTCAAGTTGTTGAAGGAGCAAACCACAGTCAGCTGTCTGCACACATCCAGGATCTGCCACATCACACAAGCACTCAGGTGTCTCAACACAATGCACTGTTAAGACTGTGACATTCTTCATGCTGGGGTGTGTAACATTCCTTCATGGAATACATGAATAGACACATGATTGTGTTCTGCAATTACATGTTCCACTATGTGGGTATGTATCCTACCATTACCTCAGATAAGTTTTTACCATGGAGAGAAATATTATTGGCTTCAACATTTATCTCTTTGTTTGAGGTCATCTTATGGCTGTTCAGTGCCTGTCAGCCATGGTTGATATAGCAGAGAACCCCGAACCTTTTGTAGACACTCTGTCCATCAGTCATCCCAAACTTTAGGCTACAGGTTAAGCCAATGGCATCCCAAAAAGTAGTTGAAGTAGGTATGTGACAAGAATCCAAAATCCCGATGAAAAAATACCCTCAAAAAACATATTTGAGTTTATGCTGCTCAGCAGACGGAGTCTAAATCTGACACTTCACTCACTAGAAGCAGTCCTCTTTATTGTAAAAAGTGGGCAATTCTGCATTCATAGAGACCTGGTTCAAGGCCACAGAGTACAACCCTGGGCATACCTGCTATTAATGACTTCTACAAGTTCAGACAACTAGGTGAATGTGTAACTACTACAGGATGGCGGACTGCCTTTTTTTCCCTTGATAATTACCCCATGGATTAGTTAAACTGAAAAATTCACAAGAGTTACTCTGAGTGCAGTTAACTATCAGAAATACCCATATTACAGTTATTGCAGCAACAAATACCCACACCTTCCCACAAATATCCACACTTCATCCTCACGTATACTTGAGTAATGCCAAACACATCCCAAATACCTGGTTATGGTTTACTAGCTACCCATCCATAGGTAGTCAACAAGTGTGAATAAAACTTAATAAGGAATACTTTGGAAGACTTAAACCCTGAAAATAGCATTGACATCTAGGAACAAAATTCAAGCTAAAAAACAATTTGCTATTCCTGTAATAACTTAGGGCAGGATTCACGAAGCCTCCGTGTAAGAGTTACAAGGCTTACATGGAGGCTGCAGTTAAACGGTGTGATGTCAGCATGTCATGCATATGCATGAGGGCATGCTGAATCACACCTAAGGCTTACACGGTCCATGGAAGACAGTAGGGGGCGTGTCCATAGGCTGAGCCCTGCAAACGGACACACACCCAGAAGAGTAAAAGTCCCGAAAGTAATCCCCCATGACAGAGTCTGTGAAAATGTGAATAAACACAACACAACACATGCCCCCACAGACTATGAACATAAAATATATAAATTAACATGTTATATATTTTTTTTAAATTGTAAAGATGTTTGCCCGTAAGTGCGCTCGTTTGCGCGGGCGTGCCCGTAGCTTAGCCACAGTTAGCAGTTAGTGGAAAAGCATATAAGAACTGCATATGCAAAGTAAGCCAAGAAGCAATAGTGTAGCGGTATAGACGTCAGTTGAAGAGCAGGCAGTCATGGTTCGAGCCCCCCCAACATCAATTTTTATTTTTAGTGAAATAAGCACGAAACAAGTCCCTGACATATATGTACACATATAAAATTATATTTTATGTAAAATGTAATGAAATGGGCCATTTATTTTGAAGAAATGTGAGATAACAAAATAATAAAAAATGCCAGATGTGCCTATAGCTGAGCTACAGTTTAACAAGTTGAGTGCATCTGCCCGTAGGTGAGCAGTGGTTTAACAGGTGTAAAATGAGTGCCCGTAGGTGAGTAGTGGTTTAACAGGTGCAAAATGAGTGCCCGTAGGTGAGCAGTGGTTTAACAGGTGCAAAATGAGTGCCCGTAGGTGAGCAGTGGTTTAACAGGTGTAAAATGAGTGCCCGTAGGTGAGCAGTGGTTTAACACGCTGAAACTGTGTGCCCCTAGCTGAGCTGAGCATAATATGCGTGCTGACAGCCAAATGAAGCGTAAACCAGCATAACCCGTTTGCGCGGAGCTGAGCGCCGTGCCAACAAGCTAACCGACGGGCAACGTTGAGCAAGCTGTAACAAAACTGCCTTTACACAGACACACCTCCTAGCCTGTGTAGACAGTCATAAAATATAAAAAGCAGTGGCCAGGTTCGAACCCAGGATACCATGCACCATAGTCAAGGTACTGAACCACTAAGCCATGACAGCTGCACTTAGAAATGCAGTAATAGCAAATATATAGGAATGAATAGAAAGAGGAGCATGACAAAGCAGGTTTTGTGAAGCTGATACAATTCCAAAATGGCCAATCACAGATAAGTGCGGGAAAAACGGCATATATAAGCCCCATAGGCGGGAATACATAGCATAACTGATTGTAGAACCAACTTACAGCCAGAATGTCAGGTGTAGGTGAGGGTAGTTGCTTTTGAGCACAGAGGTGGGGCATTGAGGAGTCCAAATATATAGTTTGGCTTCTTGTCCACAATCATGAGGCCCAACTCATGCAGGGCCAGGTCCTGTGGGGAGCATATAGGGCTGAGGCGTGGGACCGGTTGGCTCATGATCTTACCAGTGTCACAGGGATACCAAGGACTGGTGAGCAGGTCCGTCACCACCATGCGGACCTGAAGAGACGGAAGCAGGACCAACTGAACCGTTGGATCCAGGAGGCCCGGCAAATGCCCAACGCCCCACTACTGAGTAAGTTACATCTAATTATTTATGTAAGAAATTAACCTAGCTGATATTATGGAGATGTGTATTCCAATATTACTTGATTTATATTACAGCTGCAGGTGTCCGTCCTGCGAACCGTAGAGCCTATGGCGATAGGCTGGTGTGGTTGCGCCACCAGGCAGGTCAGTAATCCTCTCCCTGTAACTGTAAATAAATATAAAAGTATGACAGTTAGCAAAAGAGTGCAGTGTAGTCACTAAGTAATAAAATGTGCAAGTAACAGTGTAAGAGGGTTTGCAAGTATTGCTTGATTACAAAAGTGTGATGCAGTCTGTAATCCAAACAGATAAATGAAAAAGTCTGAAATAAAGTCTGAAATAAAGATGTCCCACATGTAATATAATAGTACATAACCTGCAGCAGGCTGAAAAGTACAGCTGCAGAAGCTGAGTAAAACACATGTGTGAAATATATACCTGTTGAAATACAGAAACATGACAGGAGTGAGACTGTTGGAAAGGATTGTAATAACTACAGGTAAAACATGTCAGTAAAGCCTAGAATTAAGTACCATCCTGAATTGTAAAAATAAAACAAGTGAGAGAGTGTGAGAAAGAGTTATGAATCCACCAATAAAGTAGTAATAACTCCTGAATAAAGTATACTGCAGTCAGTACAGAATGAAATGAATGTGACAAGCAGAACCAAACTGCAAAATGTGTTGAAATGTTACTGCAGCTGGAATGTGTATTCCAAAATCTGGATATGTTGCTCTCAGTCTGCAATATGCAGATAGTATGGTTGTCTGAAATACCAAACATCCACAGTTGTCTATAGCTATATAAAGCAAATGTAGCAGGATGATGTAGCTGAACAGAGCCAGATATGAATGTGTATGAATAAAAATGAAAATGTATATTGATGTAGCAGTAACATTCCTATCACCAACTTGAAGTAGTTATCACATAGGAAACTGTAGGTAGAACTGTAGTGTGTATATATCTGCAGCTATTAGGAATGTACAGCATATGTATTGGTATTTGAAGGTGTTAATTAACTTTTCTTCACCCTACCCTATAACCACATATAATCCATTCCACGTGAAATTGGTATGTGCAATCAACAATTAACACCCCTGGACATTTGTCCTGTTGGGTCATACATATTTGCATGTATGTTGATGCATCTGCCCTGTTCATACATCCAAACCTGATGGCCTGTTGCCATCAATCAACCCTGCATGTTGTTGGACTGTGTATTGCTGTTCAAAATATGCATGTGTTATGCTCGCTGTTCAATGGTTTGAATATCTGGGTGTTTGGTTAATGGGAATACTAATGCATGCTGTTACAACTAATTGTGAATGGTATTGTACGTTACTAACCCAAACTGTCATGACATAATGCAAAACATAGGACGACAGGGAAGGCGGGTTCCAGCAGACCCACCTCTCCCACCTCAGCTGGCGAGTGCACCTGGCAGTAGTGCCCAGTCCGGACCTTCCTCCGGTGGCCCTGTGCCACCTGCAGGTGGAAGCGCTGCAGGGGATGGGGCTTGTCCCCCTTCTGCAAGTGTGGCCGGAGGAGAACAACCACTCACCCTCTGTAGTGTCCAGATTGTGGTGTGTAGGGAGATCCAGGAAGCTGTTCTTGGGCCCCTATGAGAGCTTGAGGCACAGGTGGCACAACTAATGGGTGTGCCTGCTGCCCGGCCTACACAGCCCCCAGCACATCCCCATCCTGGGCTGTGAAGGCACAGTGGCAACTGCCCATGGGTGGGGATATCAGTTCCACTGTTGCCATCTGTGGGCTCATGGGCTCTAGATATCCAAACATCCGTCCCCGTCAATTGTGTAACCCCCCCCCACACGTGTCATACACTGACCCTGTATGCATCTTGTTTGTCTTGTCTGTTGACCTACCCAACCTACCTCCCCAGCTATACCGACTTCCTGTAACTGACATACCACTCTCACCTGAAAAAAAAAAAAAAGGGCATTCTGTACCCACAAAAAAATTACGCCCCATACATAGCTGCCCATTTCGCACACATGTCTGCTGGACATGGAAACTGTCAATTACAATTGGCTGTACAACAAGTATTATTGTTGTCCTCACACCTCTCTCAGGGGTGGAAGGTTTCAAATGTCACATCAAATTACAAACATATGCACAGCTGTTGCTGATGAAGAAATGGGCAGCTATGGGCCTTACCTACATCCCTCCAGCAAAACCCGAGCTTGTTTCCCTACTGTCTTACCCTCTTTGTGACCCCTTTTTCACCACTTTCCTGTCTCCCCATTTTCATTTCTTTCAAAGAATATAGCGCGGATGTGCGCAAGAGTAAGCACTTTTAAGCGGTTGGAAGCAGGTGTGCGCAGAGCTGAACGCCAGTGCGCATGCGGGAGCTCCGCACAAACCAGCGCTAACCTGGTTACAACTGCTTAAAAGTGCCTTAGTCACTCTGAATGACAAGTCCTGTAGTCTGCTCAAAAGAAAAATAAAATCCCACTGTCAGTCCCGAACCCAGGACCTTGCAAACAGTAGTCTGCATGACTTACCACGAAGCCATGACTGTTATATAAGAACATTGTGCTACAATAAGTATATCATGTAATAGTAGGAATGAATGTAAAGGGAATATAGGACGTGTAGTACACAAAGCATATCATGTATATTTACTGTCAAATGTAGTGAATTTCTAGAATAGTCGTGTGTGAACAGAAACAGCCATGCTAGTTGGTAGCTAGTAGGTAATAATGTGACTGTAGCACCTTGCAAGCCACACACATACTCACAGCAGAATAATCACTGCCCATACCCCACAACCTCTTACAGGAACACATCCGGACTAAGTAATAAAAAATGTGGAGCAAAGGGCCAAAAACAGGGACACATTCCAAATAATGCTACAACAAACTTAGACAGTTCAGAGAGTAACAGGTTCTGCATTTTGTTGAATGTTTGGAAGGGTATGAAGTCTGAAACTTAAATGTTTGTCACTATAGTCTGACTTGAGCCCACAGTGATTTGCCAGAAAAAGCTGTTTATGAGATATTGACCAAAATATGAGGCAAAAATGTGGACAACCTGCAAATATCTGTACACTTGAGAGGTCTGACACTGCCATATTTGAATAGTTAAGAGCCTAGGCATAGCAACAGTGACTGAGTTACAGGGATGCCCCACAGACTCCCTGTGAAATGTACAAACAGTAGGCAGAAAGGTGTTACAACACATGCAATGGTAACTATGAAGTACTGAAAGTATGCACCACTTGCACGGCAGAAATAGTGTAGTAATACATATGCTCATGCTATCCCACAGTCACAACTGCAGAATACCAGACAATTTAGTGGGTGTACCCCACTGATATGTACCATTCCATGAGGCAGATAAAAGATGCACCTGAGAGTCTCTGGGGCCTGCTCAGCAGCATACTCAAATCCCCTAATAGATGTCAAGGCCCACACCATGGCCAGACCACACTGCATGCTGTAACACCCTAGCAGATATAGCAAGCATTCCAAGGTGTGAATGTACATGGAAAATAGGAAAGCCACAGCAACACACTACAGTCAAGACACCTAGCAGGCATACAAGTAGTGAATGTAAAGGGCAAATATTGAAGCCATAGCAACAAAGTGCAAGAGCCACTGCTATACACCAGTTACACCACATGTCCCACAGGAAAGCACACACACCCACATTACAGTAGTAGTAGTCTTAGGTGTCAGTGTACATACACACTTAGTACAGGAAACTGGAGAAATGAATGGAGAAATGTTAATCTACAATACAGCCGGAAATATGAGAGAGATACTAACCTTTACACTCACAGAACAGTGTCCACAGCATACCAGCATGGTCCCTGCCCTTAAAATCTGAAAGGGCTATGCCTATCTCACATACCTTTTTATAGCACTGTCCTGAAATCACAGTGAGAACTGCAATCGGTACACAAATGGCTGCATGCAATTAGCAAATGCTGGCTAACAATTGGTGCAAAGGCCATCACATGGACATATGCAGATACCTACAAAAGCATGCTGTACTCCCAGTCCACACATGCAATACTTTCATTGCACCCTGTGGAGGTAGGGAGAGACAGAGAGAGAGAGAGAGAGAGAAAAGAATAAACATACACAAACAAAACCAGTCAGCAACAACCACTTGAAAGCTGACAACTGGCAAGTGGAGCAGCAGGACATGAAACCAGACGGCAACACAAGCAGCTGTGACAAACACAGGTAATGTAAAGTAATACTATAAAAGTCTACATACTGTGAACCCTCCATATGTGTCATTGGTCTGTATCCATATGTATATGAAGATGTGCATAGGGCAGGGGACATACAGCAACTATCAGTGAAGGCTGTACATACATATGTATGTGAGGGCATCTATGTGCACATATCAATGTAGGTTGAATGTAGGTTGTAGTGCAATGTACAAAGTAGGTTTCACAGTTATGTATGTTTAGCAGTATGTTAGTGTGTGTATACAGTTTTGTAAACAAACATGTTGATATACCTATCTATCATATGGATACGTATGTATGTCAATATATGTATGTATGTATATGTATATGTATATATATATATATATATATATATATATATATATATATATACATATATATATATAATATGCATATATGTATACATACATAGAGAGGGATGTAGGAATACATAGACAGATGTAGATAGATAGAATATGTACAAACATATATATGTAATACAGACATACAAATATAGATAAATGTAGATACATATACATAGATAGATAGATCTGACAGTCTACAGGTATGACTGTATATGACGATCTCACACTCCCCCTGTCCCACCCCCTCTCTGTCACACACCCCCTCTCTCCATATCTATAGCAATATATGTACATCAATATATAAATGTGTATATGTATACAGACATATATATATATATATATATATATATATATATATATATATATATATATACATATAGATACACACATATATATATATATATATATATATAGAGAGAGAGAGAGAGAGATTATATATATTCTGAGTGAGGCACATGTGTACAGATGTATTGCAACAGGTGCCTGGTGACAAAGGCATGGAGTAAACACCAGTGTCAAAACTGGAGTACCATACCCCATTTCAAATCACCTACACCAGTAACCACCAGATATGTGATTGGCTGCCCACCACTGCATATGTCAGGGGTGAACAGGGTCATAAATGTGTACAATAGTCCCCCCAATGATATTCACAGTGGCACACTATTCCTGGAATACCTGCACATGGTATGTGTCAGCAGACATGGTGTGCAGCTATGGACATGTAGGTCAGTGTACCCCTCCACACCACACAATGGCTGCCACGGTATGTAACTCACATGACAGCTACAGATATGGAGAAGGACACAGTGACATGTACAACACTGTGACAATGCACTCAAACACATTACCAATGCACAGTGACTGACAACACCACAGAGTACACACATACTACCCACATAGAGGTTACCACTCCTGGATTTACATACTTAAGTCACACCCATGACAGATGTCCAACAACCATAGTAACACCTCACACCATCCACAACCTAAATGACTGCTGTGTGTCGTCCGTGACACTGCAGTAGAGAGCACATGGCGGAGGTTCAGGTTCCTACCCACAGATAAGACATACCCTGCAATAAACCACACAGCGTTAAGAAGCAAGACTCCCCATGAGTACATGTCACACATACCCCTGCTGAATGTTAGTCAGATAGGTAATATGCCATATGAGTCACCCTGTGTAACTGTTTGACAGGAGCAGGTACCATCACATCACATGTGTCACAATGGTCAGGGTAGCAGAACAGTATGTTGCTGTAGTCCCAGGGGCAAAAGCATATTGTATTGTATTGTATTGTATTGTAGTGTATTGTATTGTGTTGTATTGTATTGGTATGTAGAGGTGCCTCTTTCGTGGAGTGGAACCACTGCTGCTGTATGCCAGTGTACAGGTACATATCCTGTAGTCAGGCTAGTGTTACATAGCACTTCGATATGTGTGTTTAGCTCCTCTTGGAGTTCATGTAGCATGCAACCGGGGATACCATCAGGTCCCATTCATGTTGTGTTTTCTGCTTTTCTGAGGGCGGCTCTCACCTGGACATCTGTGATGACAGGGAGGTTACAGTCAGCTGAGATAAGTATGTTTTATTTTGGGGGAGAGGGAGGGGGGAAACCTGCACTGAACCTGTCTGCCACAATGTTGCCAATATCTGTGGGTTCAGTGAATTATTTGTTGTGTACTAACTATGAGCATATTGGAGGGTTTCTGACCAGGTTGCTAACATAACTGAAGAAGGCCTTGTGGTTATCTGTAATGTCCCTGTTGATTTCCCTCTCAAAGTTGCCCATGGATGTTTGTATGAGAGAAAATAGCTCCTTACTAGTGCTGATCAGACATGCCTTCCCTTTATGGAATTATGCTCTGTCTTGCAGTAGCTTCCATCTTTTGTTATACAATCTGTCTATGGCTGGGGTCCACCAGACAGGATGCTGTCCCTTTGTGGAGAGTGTCTTGGTCTTATATGGGATTGCATGATCCATGCATTCTCGGAGATGTCTGTAGAAATTATTTGTGAAGGGGTCAGGATTGTGGGTTGTGTCTTCCACTGGCCCAGTGGGCTTAAAGGATACCATGTCAGTGTTACAAAGAGTAAAGTTTGTATTTGAAATGTTATTCACTGTAGTCATTTGTGCTGGTGGTGGAGGTGGGATAGGTATATCCAGGGCAATTAGTTTGTGGTCAGCTCACAGTAGTTGATGATGTACCCCATACAGTACCTCGATACAAACCCCCAGAGTGAGGAGGTGCTTTGGACCTGAATCAGTGTTCTGACTGCTGGGGTTTGGTAGTATGTCATATGGAGTGTGCCAGGTACTGTTGCACAGTTGTTGGCTGAGCACTGATACCTGGCCATTTACATGTGTATCCACCAACAGACAGACAGATGCTATATATGTGAGATATGTTGTATCACAACAGTCGAGTAGCATGTGTAGTATGTGTGCCAAATTCTGCTGACATATTTTGCTGATATCATGTTATTTCCTTTTTCAGGACCATGGCTCACCAGTGCAATCCAGCGTACTCTGCAGCTGAGGATGAGGAGATACACCAGAGCCTGGTGCGGGATTATGCAATACTCTTTTCCCGCACCAGCTAGAATCAGCAGGAGAGGGCTGCACTGTGGCAAGACCTGGTCCGTCGGGTAAATGACATAGGCACGGATAATAGGACATATGAGCAGGTACAACATTACTGCAGTGATTTAATCAGAAATGTCCGTCAGCATGCGTCGGATATCCACAGGCAACAGGTTGCCACAGGTGATGGGGTGGCTACACATCCCCCACTCACCAGACTGGAGGGACTACTCATAAGTGTTGTGGCTCCAGACCGCCAACAACAACAACAGCAGCAGACCTGCATTATGATGGAGGCTGGAGCCACGCAGCAGCAAGACTACGAGCGTGCAGGTAATATGCCATATGTATAAGTGACTGTTGTGTACACTGGTAGTTAATGCATGTGTGAGGTGTGTCCTTGGTTTGTAGCTGTCATCATAGTATTTAATGTGCAAGTGTGATATTCTCAATATCAGCAGCTGACCTGTGAAAGGCGACTGTTGTACTACTGACCTGTATCATACTCAGTAACAATGGCACAGTTGTGCCCACTGACATTAATTTCCTCACTTCTGTAACAGAAATGCAGCCTATCCATGCTGGTGAGTGTGTATTAACAATACCTTTAATAGTCTTGATAATAATAGTAATATTAGGCTCACTGAGTAGTGCTCTGTGTATGCATGCAGGTGTGTCTGTGTCTGTGTGTTGATATCTCGCATACTGAGTAGTGTGCAAGTGTGCAACTGTGTGCATGTGTGCACCTGTGCATGTGTGCATGTGTGCATGTGTGCACCTGTGCATGTGTGCACCTGTGCATGTGTGCATGTGTGTATGTGTGGATGTGTGCATGTGTGGATGTGTGCACCTGTGCATGTGTGCATGTGTGCATCACTGTTAACATTGTGTAGACATTGTAAACTGTGTTTCCTGTTTCCCTCCCACAGGTTCTGGTGCTGCTCTGGTGTCATGCAGCAGGGAACCTGAATCAGGTGCCACGGGTACTGATAATGATGACATCTGTGTAATGGCACAGGAAGATATGCCAGGGTCCGTCATTGGTCAGCCAATTGACATTACACAGCTGTCAACCCCATCAATGTGCACAGTTATCCTGCCAATACACCCTTTGTCACCAATGTCCCTAGGTGATGGACAGGATACAGTGGACATTGACCAGGGTAATGTGGTATCTGTGGCACATGCTTCCCCACACAGCAGCCATGGGCATGGCCCTGAGATGGTACCACACAGACAGATGTCCAGGGGTTCTCATGGAGCATCCGTGGGCGTACTGCCCCTGTCAGACGTGCCCACAGAGGTCTTACAACCTCAGCTATGTTTCGGGCTGTCATGCAGGCACAGTCACGTATGGAACGGTACACCAGACAGGGTCTGAGGGAGCTGACAGCAAGCCGCACAGCCATGACTGACAGTATGCGTGACATTGTGGCTGCCATCCGTAATTTCACCGATGTCATAGACAGATGTTGTGGGGACATATTAGACCGGTTCCACAACTACATGTCCATGAGCCAGGGCGATGGTGGATGGTTGAGGCATCGACGTGGGCGTATGCCAGCAACAGCAGCAGCTGGCAGTCATCGTGGATGACAACAGGGCCGCAGCCGCCCCCATAGTGCCAGCAGCAGCCCCAGCAATGCTGGGTCCGTGCTGTCATCAGACCGCCCCAGGAGACCACGTGCACGTGGCTCTGGACAGGCCCAACAGGGATCTGTGTCCAGTCAATGAACACCTGCTTCTGATGACAGTACCCAGTCTGGATTGGTACCAGATACGGTCCGTAGCACCCCTACAAGGCACAGGTACTGTGTCCGTGGCCACAGACACTGATCTGTATGACCTGGCAGGTACAGTCTGTGGCTGTCCACAAACACCAGTATATGGCAGCCATGAGGTGGAACTGTGTGCATCCATACACACATGCGAATTGACAACACCTAGGGCTACTGCATACATGCACACACTGCATCAACATTGCCCCACCTTGTACTGCTGTCCCTCACCAACACACATACACATACATGTCAATTGGTGGTATCAGTGGCAGACTCAGGCATACCAAGTTCACATCCTGTGCATATGACGAAACTGTGCCACCTCCTGCAATCTGTAACATCAGTGCAGGTACAGGTTAACATGTTGCTGATGCACAGGGTGACTACATAGACATGTAGTAATAGTATCATGTTGTTAACGGTACTGTGTGCTGATATAATTGTGGGTATATCCCAGCATGCCTGATGCAGTAAGGGTATGATTGTCTTGTACTGTTGTCTACACCCATGGTAAGTACCATAGTGTATCATCTGTACATGTTGGCATGCTGGTGGTAAGGATGTCAACAGAAGGCTACATACATAGGTAGCACAGGGGATAAGGTAATGAAAATATTGATATGCAATGATGGACATGTAAACTGCAAGTGGCATTTTGCCCACACTGGACTCTGCAATGCGGATGTTTGAGGATGTTGATATGTGTACAGTACTACACGACTGGTACAGGACACACAGGAGCACCCTAGCACTGCAAGCTCACATCTCATACCATGCTAGACAGCCCCAACACACAAAACTAACTGTCACAGGAGGGAGAGTCCCCATATATGTCAGGGATACTGTGGTGGCAGGCCAGGTAGCATACATCCTACTAAGTATGGAACCACTGAGTGAAGGCTCAGTGTCTGTTATTTGACATGTGTATTACTGCAGGTATGAGCACCTGGGTTTCCATCCAGTTATTGTACATCCTGACGGTACATGGTCTGTACACTTGTGTGCGCTGAGACTGGACCCTAGCCATCTGACCTGTGTATTTCCATGTACATGTGTATAGTGCCTGCATATTTGCACTGTTACCTACTGGAAGTGGTACAGCTTGTTTGTTGTACAATGGGCTACATTCAGCCCTGCTTACTGTAGCTTTGTTTGCCTGCAGTTACCGTGGAACACTGATCCCACCTGCAATGCAGAGTTACAGAGCTTTTGTGGACTCCTAGTGACATCTGCATAGCTTACTATATGTATGTCCATGTCTCACTTGACAGAACGTCACTGTTTGTCCTGTTCACATGTACGTTGCCTGTGACACATTGCATATGACTTACCTGGCATTTGTCCACGTGAGCAGTCATATATGCCAGTGCTAACTAATCACAGGCACTACACCCTCACATACTCACCTTCTGTTGAACCACCTGCTTCGCTAGGGACGGCTTGCACCTGTCACCCCTGGGCTTTCGGATATTGGCAAAGGCTCTTGCTACCCCATAGTGCCTTTTTTAGGCAAGGCTCAAAAGACAAACCCACCTCCAAAGGTATCACAAGGGATAAGAAACTAAGAGGAATGCTACTCAACGCCAGAAGTCTAAACCTCAAGATGCATGCACTCGAAACTCTCCTTAGCATGGAGAACATCGATATCTGTGCAGTAACAGAAACCTGGTTCAGGGCTCCCGAGAGCACCCCAGCACTACCAGGTTATACCTCATACCATGCTTTTCGGCCCCAAAACTTGGACTGAACCACAAAAGGAGGGGGAGTATCGATATTCATCAAAGATACCCACACCTCCAGGTTGGTGGCAAAGCACGAAGCATCAGAGACTATCCATGTGCAACTAACAGTGGGTAAAACTGCCTTCCAGTTTATAGCCTGCTACAGACCACCCTCCCAAACCAGGAACCCCACTCGGCCTTCCAGAGAACACTGGAAAATATGAAGGTCTCTCCAAACACCATTATATTGGGCAACTTCAGTTACCCAAACATAGACTGGGAGCATTACTCTAGCTCCAACACCCTAGCCCAAAGGTTCCTAGAATTTATAAGCTCAAATGCTATGGAACAACTTGTTACCACTCCCACAAGAGGGGAAAACATACTGGACCTGATCATCACCAACATGGGGACTCTATGCTCCAGACCAGAAGTGTATCCCTCACTGGTAAGATCAGACCATAAACTAATCTCACTGGATATTCACATCCCGACCCCACCCCCTGCCCAGCAAACCACAGTGAAAAACTTCTCTAAAGCAAATTTCACACTCCTCAAAACCAAGGTGGAATCCATCAAAGCCCCCGGGCCTGTGGAAAATACGGCCCAGACCGCAGAATCCTTTATAAATGCATTCTATGAACACCTTCAGGAATGCATGGATCATGCGATCCCAAATAAAACCAAGACCCAATCCTCCAAAGGCAGACGTCCTGTCTGGTGGACCCCAGCCATAAACAAACTATACAATAGAAGGAGGAAGCTACTAAATGATAGAGCAAAATCCCAAAAAGGGAAGGCATCACTGATCAGTATGAGCAAAAAACTATGGGCACTCATAAAATTGTCTAAGGCCAGCTTCGAGAGGAAAATTGCACAGGACACTAAGGATAATCACAAGGCTTTCTTTAGTTATGTTAGTAACCTGGGTGGTAATTCCCAGATATACTCAGAAATAGTCCAAAATGACAAAAAATACACCGAACCCACAGACATTGTCAACATCCTAGCTGACAGGTTCAGCTCAAACTTCTCCCCCCCTCCACACCAAAAGGGCAAATATCTATCCTAGCAGAGTGCTGCCCCCCTGACATCTCAGATGCTCAGGTAAGAGCCGCCCTTCCAAAGCAAAAAACACAGCATCAATGGGACCAGACGGTGTCCCGGGCTGTGTCCTACATGAACTACAAGAAGAGCTAAACCCAAACATAACACTACTGTTCAATCTCAGCCTTACTACAGGATATGTGCCCAAAGAGTGGTGTACAGCAACAGTGGTCCTTCTCCATAAAGGTGGTGCCTCAACGAATCCTGGAAACTATCGCCCCATAAGCCTGACTAGCTTGGTCTGCAAAGCTATGGAAAGGATCATCATGGACCTCATAAATAAAGATACTGGGGACCTACAGACACTGGATCTTACCCAGTTCGGCTTTGTTAAGGGCAGATCCTGCCTCTTAAACCTGGTTGATTTCTTTGAAACAGTCACCAAGGCCATTGACGAGGGGAAGGTGGTCCACACAGCCTACCTGGACCTCGCAAAAGCCTTTGATACAATACCCCACTCGGGCATTATAGATCAGCTCACCAGCTTAAATATAAACCCCTATGTCACTAGATGGATTGCAAACTGGCTCAAGGACAGAACCCACATGGTTCGAATTGCTGCAGCCATGTCAGACTCCAAACCAGTTACAAGTGGTGTCCCACAAGGCTCAGTCCTGGGACCTCTCTTGTTCGGTATATATTTCTCGGAGGTACAATCCAGCACGGAAGGACTGTGGCTGATCAAGTTCGCAGATGACTGCAAACTGGGTGCCATAATCGACTCTCCAGCCGACACAAGCATCCTCCAAAAGGGCCTCATAGAAACAGATAACTGGTGCCAGAGCCATGGCCTCAAGCTAAATGCCAAAAAGTGTATAGTTATCCCCTTTGGCAAAAACAAAGTACCCACAAATTACCACATAGGTGGTAATCCATTAAGTACAGAAGAAGTAATTAGGGACCTGGGGACCCAAGTTGATAGCAATCTCTCATTTGACAACCACGTGGCCAAAGTGGTTACAAAAACATTTTATATAGCCCACCTAATCATGAAGGGATTCGCATCTAGATCAGGGGAGGTCATCGTGCCTCTTTACTCATCCCTCATCAAGCCCATAATTGAGTACAATGCCCCTTTTGGGATGTACATTACCAGACACCTGCAGCAACTGGAAAGACCCCAAAAGTACCTCACCAAGAGGATCAAAGGGCTCAAACAGATGCCATATGCTGCCCGGTTAAAGAAACTCCAGCTCTACTCAGTGGCATACCGCCTGGTCAGAGGCGATCTGTGCCTGACGTATAAAGCCATGTCCAACCCAGAATTAATGGACATGCTGCACCTCAGAAAATCCAAATCCCATCAAGCTACTTGCTCGAGAGACTTGAACCTCAGCACTGAAATAAATAGGACATGCTGGAGGGACATATTCATAACCCAGAGGCTCCCTTCACTCTGGAATAAAATCCCAGTCCAGGTTAGGCAGAGTCCCTCATTGACTCTCTTCAAGAGGAATCTTGATGAGTGGATGAGAGATCATAGGTTTACCGTGGGTATCACTTCTGTGTCACTGTTAGACAAAGGCACAGTATACTAACCTCGAAAAAGGGCATAGCAAAATAAATTTAAAATGGGTGGCGAAAGCCAAACACATTCTGGCTAGGCTTATAAATGCCCTAGGGCAGATAGCCTAGTATGAACCTATGAACCTATGTACCTTGTTCCCCATTGGCCCTATGTTCTGTTAATCACCATGGCAATCACAATACTATGGTAGCATGTGCAAAGGTCACTTGTCAGTCACCTCTATGGTACAGTTGTGGAATATGTGGGTCATGTGGCAATGTCACAGCTGCCACATGTACACAGTCAACCCTCTCCCCTACACATGGATGTACAACACATGTATGAGATGCAACCACATAGCCTAACTGGGGACTAAGCACTCTGAACCCAGTACTGGCATAACCTGTCAGGTGGCATGAAATACTACAGTGACTACAGTACCAGTCTGATGTAGACCTACACTGACAGCAATCCAAACACGTGAACACACTGGGCCATTCGTGGAGCCTCAGAATAGCATCCTGTCTGAGCAGCAGACACCTCTGCAGCTGGCACACAGGCATACGTTAAGCCGGAACACAGCACGTGCAACACATAGCACACAAATCCTGTGTGCCAAACAGTCACAGCCTGTATGGCTAGACAACACACCTGCTACAGTTGTGTTAGGTACATTTATTGTCCGGTACAGTGAGGTCACGCTCACCAGGCTGGACAAGGTGAAGGTCACAGTGATATGCCTGTGGGGCACTATGGTCCACCACATAACACAAGCATACAGGTCAGTCAGAGGCATGGACACATATGACTCGGTCATTGTCCATGCTACTATGGCTGACCTGTGATGTACCTCCCTGGACTACATGATAGAGAACATGGAAGGGCTCTCTGAGCATGTGGCACAGGATGGTATGACCCTGACCTTGGTTGGCATCATACCCTCACCAGGAATGCTGACGTATTACTGAATGCTGATGAATTACTGTAGCTACAACACCCTATCTGAAAGGTTCCTAGCATGTAGTCACTGCAGTGCTATGGAACAACTTGTTACCACTCCCACAACAGGTGAAAACATGCAGCACCTGTTCACCAACAACATGTAGACTATATGCCCCAGACCAGATGTGTATCCCTCGCTACTAGGATGATACCATATACATCTCACACTGTATATACACATACCACATGCAGCACCCGCACAGAACACCACAGTCATAATGTTATCCAGTGCAAATACCATGTATTCACATATGGCAGGCGTCAGACATGGGAACTATTGAAGGTCACGGGTACATATGTGTATTTGGCACACACATACATCATCCGTGTCCATTGCCATTACTGGTTTAATTGATGTCATGCATTATTGTGAACAACAACCCACACACATGGGCATTCTGTGTGACACAAACACACGTGGCATGTGTGGAATTCAAAGCCATAACTAACTGTGCTATGACAGTAGTGAGAGACGCAGTAGCAGAGCGTGCTATTTGCATTACTGGGAGATTTGCCCTCTTCTGCTGTACTTGTAGGGTGCTGACATCATCTCTGTGTAGAGATTGGAATATGCAGCAGCTGGTGTGTTGTACTGGTTGGCAAAAGGGTCATTTCTCTCATACATGTAATTGCACACACCCTACTTCCACCCCCACACACACTTGCAGGATTCAAACCCCTACCTAACTATGTTATGACACTCAAGACGGACACATTAGCAGAGCGTGCTATTCACATCATTGGGAGGTTTCTCTTTTCCTGCTGTACTTATAGGGTGCTGACATCATCAGTGTTTAGAAAGGGGAATGTGCATCCTGTAGTGTGTTCTCCTAGTTGCCAAAAGGGACATTTCCCTCACACAGAATTGCACACACACTAAACCCCCTCACCCAAACTTGCCATTTGCAGAATTCAAACCCCTACCTAACTATGTTATGGAACACAAGACGGACACATTAGCAGAGCGCGCTATTCGCATTACTGGGAGGTTTCTCTTCTCCTGTTGTACTTATAGGGTGCTGACATCATCACTGTTTAGAAAGGGGAATGTGCATCCTGTAGTGTGTTCTCCTAGTTGCCAAAAGGGACATTTCTTTCATACAGAATTGCACACACACTAATCCCCCTTCACACACACTGAGCATTTGGAGGATTCAAGCCCCTACCTATGTTATGACACTCGAGACAGACGTATTAGCATAGTGTGCTATTCGCATTACTGGGAGGTTTCCCTTCTCCTGCTGTACTTATAGGGTGCTGACATCATCAGTGTTTAGAAAGAGGAATGTGCATCCTGTAGTGTCTTCTCCTAGTTGCCAAAAGGGACATTTCTTTCATACAGAATTGCAAACACACTAACTCCCTCCACACACACTGAGTATTTGCAGGATTCAAACCCCTACCTAACTATGTTATGACACTTGAGACAGACGCATTAACAGAGCGTGCTATTCACATTACTGGGAGGTTTTCCTTCTCCTGCTGTACTTATAGGGTGCTGACATCATCAGTGTTTAGAAAGAGGAATGTGCATCCTGCAGTGTGTTCTCCTAGTTGCCAAAAGGGACATTTCTTTCATACAGAATTGCACACACACTTACCCCCCTCCACACACACACTGACCATTTGCAGGATTCAACCCCCTACCTAACTATTTTATCACACTCGAGATGGACGCATTAGCGGAGTGCACTATTCGCATTACTGGGAGGTTTCCCTTCTCCTGCTGTACCTATAGGGTGCTGACATCATCAGTGTTTAGAAAGGGGAATGTGCATCCTGTAGTGTGTTGTCCCATTTGCCAAAAGGGACATTTCCCTCACACAGACTTGCACACACACCAAACCCGCTCACCCACACACACTGAGCATTTGCAGAATTCAAACCCCTACCTAACTATATTATGACACTTGAGGGACACGCATTAGCAGAGCACACTATCCGAAATACTGGGCATCTGTTCTGTACCTGCAGTATTTATAGGGTGCTGACATCATTATTTCTGCAGAGGTATGTACATCTAGTACTACCTGTCAGGTGGGGGATAGCATATATATGCATTTGCAGCCACCTACTTCAGGGTCAGATATGCACATCACACTGGCAGGCTATGTTGTATACCATGCTTCGTGACCACAGGACCTGTAACACACAACACAACCAGTTCAGACCACCCCTCCCACATCCAGGACACACACTTTGCTTCCCTGGGAACAGTGCCAAGGTATGCAGGTGTTCACATACACCATTCCAGTTGTTAATGTCAGGTACAGGTATATTGTGTGTGGGAACTACTCAGGCCTCTACAACATTACCCTACAGCCATTACAATTTGTGATTCCATGTGCTATGGCAGAACCACTCACCACAGCCACAAGGGGGAATACATATTGCACCTGACCATCTGTAACATGGGTACTCACTGTTCCACACCAGAGGTAGACCACCATTGTTGATATCTGACCATACCCACCTTTCCCTGGACATCCATATCCCATTCCCACCCCCAGGCAAGGTTGTCACTGCAAACAAAGTGTATTTATCAAAAGCAGACTTTACACTTGTGAAGACTGGGGTGGAAGACTTCAAAGGATCCATGCTGGGGGAGTATACAGGCCACTCTGCATAATCCTTGACAATTGCATTCTATGAGCATGTGGAAGGTTTGCATTGATCATGCTATCCCAAATATACCCATGACTGCTCCACAACAGGACACCTGTCAGGTGTACACCAGCCATATATGAGCTGTCCAACAGACAGAATGAGCTAATACATTGCAGAGCAGTAGCCCACAGAGGGAGGACATCTCTGAACAGTACTGGCACAACACTTCAATCCCTCATAATCATCATGACAAAGTGTTGACAGTGAAATTGTCCAGACAATGCAGATAAGGCTCCCCTCAGTCTGTTATTGACACCCACTTACTGTTAGAGGTCCTCACCAACCCTCTTCTAGCACACACCAACAACATGGATGTGGCTTAGCAAATTCAACCCCTGGGATCTCCACTGTGTCCCTGCTTGACAGAGGCACAGCACACTAGCCTCACACGGTGCCTTATGTGACCTACTTTACAGTGGCACAGTAGCCTACTGTACTGGGGAGGCAGATGCCAAGCACACTCTGGCTAAGCTGTTATTCCCTAGGGCAAACAGCCTAGTGTTGACCTCTACACCCATATGTTTAATTGTCAGATGCACAATATTTGTTGCTGATAGACTGTTTGCAGGTCTTTATTGCCATAGCATTCCCTGTTTCTATGAACAACTTGTGTATCTGTGGAAGATGTTTGAATATGAGAGGGATCCACTATGTCACGTATGTCTCTGTAGTCATTTAACTGTGTGCACTGGGCAGATTGCTGTAATGTGGTTGGTTCCTGGAATTACACGTACAAATACCGGATATGTGTGGCCAACTGCTAAACTGAGATTTGGCCTAAGTGTGTGAGCATGCCCAGTTCAGGCTTTCCATGGTATGTTGTCTGACATATGTCTCATTTATCAAAGTGTGCGAGCATGTCCAGTGTGAGCTTTCCATATGTTGAACTCTGCAGCCCACCATATTTGTGGATGAGTGTGAACTTCAACAATATCTCACGTTTATGGTTGTGTGTTGTGTGTCATGTTGTGTAGTTACTGTCCAACTACTTTGTGCCTGAACACAACAGGGATTATACTGTGCCTGCAGGGTTTGCATGGGATACTTTACATACAGTTGTCAACATCCTTTCATACTGACCTAACACTGTAATACCATATAGTGTACTGGTTCAGTACTTTCACTGTGGTGGACAGTATCCTGGGCTTTAGTCCTATCACTGCTTTACATTTTCATAGTGAGCACAACAGCCTGGTTAGGGGCCAGTTGTGCACATCTGACCATGTTGCATTATGTTCAGATATGAACTACTTAAACCAGGCTTGTCCAACATTGGTAGTGTATTCCACAACATAGGTGTTCATTGGCAAACACTAGCGATGTGCCCTAGGCCATTTCTAATGCTAGTCGAAGAGTGTGTTTGTCCTTCGACACACATTGTAAGTGGAGTTTGCCATGACATATGTCATGGTTATTATACTGTGCCTCCGTCTACCCATGACATAACAGTGATACCCAGGGTAATCCTACCATCTCCCATCCACTCATCAAGATTCCTCTTGAGGAGAGTCGATGAATGACTCTCTGGCTAACCTGTACTGGGAGTTTACTCAAGAGTGGGGGTGGCTTCTGTGTTATGGATCATTCAGTACAGCTTGTCCTATGTATGCCAGTGCTGGGGTTCAGTTCTCTCATGAGCATAGCTCACTGCCATTCAGATTGTACAAGGTGCAGCATGTTCATTGATTCCAGCTTGGAAATGGCTTTATACATCAGGCACAGCTTGCATCTTGGTGGGCAGTATGGCAGTGTGTGGAGCTGCAGGTTGTTTAATCAGGCAACACATGGCATCTGTTCAAGCTCTTTGATACTCCTGGTGAGGTACTTTTGGGGACTTTACAGTTGATGGAGGTGTCTGCTGAGGTACATCCCACAGGGGCTATTGTAGTCAATTGTAATGCTGATGAAGGATGACTGCAGAGCCACAATGACCTCCCCTTATTTAGATCTGACAACCTTCATGATTAGGTGGGTATATGGTATGTTTCTCTAACCACTACAGCCACATGCTTGTCCAATGCAGGATATCTATCAACTTGTGTCCCCAGGTCTCTCATTACATGTTAAGTACTTAATGGGTTAACACCTATGTGGTAATTGGTGGGCACTTACTGTATATCCACAGGGGTTGACTATACACTTTTTTGCAATTAGCTTGCTGACAAGGCTATGGCACCAGTTGTCTGTTTCTATGTGGCCCTTTTGTGGGATGCTTGTGTCAGCTGGAGGGTCAGATATGGTGGCCAGTTTGTAGTCCTCTGCAAACATGTTCAGACACAGTCCTTCCATGTTGGCCTGTACCTATGGGACATATATACCAAACGAGGGAGGTCCCAGGACCAAGCCTTGTGGGATGCCAGTTATATCTGGTTTGTAGTCTGACATGGCTGCAGCATGTCTGACCATGTCAGTTCTGTCCTTGGTCTGGTTTGCAACCCCTCTACTGACATAGGGGTTTATATTTAAGCTGGTGAGCTTATCTATAATGAACACGTGGGGTATTGTATGGAAGACTTTGCAAGGTCCAGCTATGCTGTCTGGACCACATTGCCCTCATCAATGACCTTAATGACTGTTTCAAATGAGTCACACATGTTTAAGGGGCAGGATCTGCACTTAAGAAAGCCACACTGGGTAGGGTCCGGTGTCAGTAGGTCCCCAATATCTTTATGTCTGCGGTACATGCTGATCCTTTCCATAGCTGTGCAGACCAAGCTTGTCAGGATTCTGAGGTGGTAGTTTGCAGTATCCATTCAGGCAACACCTTTGTTGAGAAGGACCACTGTTGTTGTACACTGCTCTTTGGGTACATATCCTGTGGTAAGGCTGACATTGAGCATTAGTGTGATTTGGCATTCCATTCTTCTTGGAGTCTATGTTGGACTCAACCCAGGACACCATCTCATACCATTGCTGCTGTGTGTTTTGCTTTGTAGATGCTGGCTGTTACCTCAGCATCTGCAATGTCAGGGGGCCAACAGTCTGCTGGGATAGATATTTTGCATTCTGGGGGGGGGGGGTTTGCACTGCACCTGTCAGGTTGGATGTTGGCAATATGTGTGTGTGTTTGTTATGTTGCTTGTAATATTTGAGTGATTCAGAGCATATCTGTAAATTCCCAGCAAGGTTCCTACCATCAGTTAAGAAAGCCTTGTGATTATCCTTAGTGTCCTGTACAATTTGTATCTTCATAGGTTCATAGGTTCATACTAGGCTATCCACCCTAGGGCATTTATAAGCCTAGCCAGAGTGTGTGTGGCTTTCGCCACCCCTTGCTATGTGAATATTATGGCCATTTATGATTTACTTTACTGTGCCTCTGGACGTGACACAGTGAAGACCCCCAGTGTATATCTATGATCATCCATCCACTTGGCAAGATTCCTGTTGAAGAGTGTCAGTGAGTGGCTCTGCCTAACATGGAGTGGGATTCTGTTCCAGGGTGTAGGGAGCCTCTGGGTTATGTATCTGTCCCTCCAGCACATCCTATTTCATTATGTGTTGAGGTTGACATCTCTCACTCTCACAGCTCTGATGGCTTTGGGTTTTCTGGGGTGGAGCATGTCCATTACTCCTGTGTTGGACATGGCCTTGTACAACAGGCATACAATGCCTCTGTGTAGGCAGTATGTGACTGCATTCAGCTGGGATGTCTATAGCCAGGCAGCATATGACATATATTTGAGACCCTTTATCCTCTTGGTGAGGTACCTTTGAGGTCTTTCTAACTGCTGCAGGTGTCGGGTAAGGTACATCCCAAATGAGGCATTGTACTAGATTATGGGTCTGATAAGAGAACAGTATAGGGGCACAATGACCTCTGTTGACGTAGATGTGAATCCTTTCATGATACGGTGTCCAATATAGACAGTGTTCCTAACCACGTTGGCAATGTGAGTGTCACATAACAGGTTACTGTCCACTTTTGTCCCTAGGTCCCTGATTACTCCTTCCATGCATAATGGTTTACCACCTATGTGGTAATTTGTGAGTACCTTGTTTGGTATTTGGTGAGACATTCATACTGTCCAGTGTCTTCGGGACGGCTGGGTGGGTTTCCTGTGTATGAGAGTGTGGTCTGTAGCATGCTACAGACTGTACAGCAGTTTTGCCTACGGTTAGTTGCACATGGGTGGTCTCCGATGCTTCATGCATTGTCAGTTACCTGGACGTATGGGTGTCTGTGCTGAATATGGATACTCACCCTCCTTTTATGTTTTGGTCCAGGTTTTGGGGCCATAACGCATGATACGAGGTATAACCTGGTAGTGCTGGTGTGCTGTCAGGAGGCTTGCAGCAGGTTTCTGTCACTGCACGGACATCAATGTTCTCCATACTGGGGAGGGCCTCAGGAGCATGCATATTGAGGTTTACACGTCTGGCATTGGTCAGCATTACCCTTATGTTTCTTTCCACTTATGTTTTCTAGGGTGGTGGGTTAGTCTTTTCAGCCTTGCCTATGAAAGGCTCTATGGAGGTGGCAAAAGTCTTATCCAATATCCAGACGCCCAAGGGTAACAGGTGCAAGCCATCCCTGGAACAGCAGCGTGGCTTGTCAAGCATGACATCCCAAGCAGACAGACATTGGATCCCCTTGGAATGACACCAGTAATTGTGCCACTTGTTAAAGCTGATCATTCTGTGTTTGTACTGTGGCATCATTCTTGGTGAGGGTAGCATGCTGCAAACGGTCAGTGTCATACCGGCCTGGACTACATAATCAAGATCTCATCTATGTCTCTTTTCATGTAGTCCGGGGAGGTACATCTCAGGTCATTCACGCCAGCATGGACAATGACTGCATCATATTTCTACTTGCTTTGGGGTGACCTGCGTATTTGTGTTATATGGCATATTGTAGCAGCCTACAGGCAGCTTACTGTACCCTTTCCCTTGTTCAGTCTGGTGAGCGGGACAGCAGTGTGTCTGACTATGGAGTCACCTATTACATCTATATAAGGCATGTTGTTTCTCCTTCTGGCCTGTGACTGTTTGGCACACCAGCTTTGTGTACTATGTGTTGCATGTGCTATGTTTGGAGGTTGTGGTTGCTTGGGTGTCTGCTTTGGAGGTTTCTGTTGGTGTGTTTGTAATTAGGGCCTCTGGGAATGTTTTTCTGTGTTTATGTGTTTGGTTTACAGTTGTGATAGGTCTATGTGGGACTGGGTTTGTGGTGTGTGTGGTTACCTTCTCCTCCTGACTAGTTTTGACAGTACTGAGTTGAGGGAGCTCAGCCTCCGGTTTGGATAATTGGTTGCATCTCTCACATATATTTGTATTTCTTGGGGGGAGTTTAGGGTTGTCTGTGTACTTGGGGCAGGTGTAACATTGCCTCAAGATTTACAGATTCAACTTGTTGTAGCTGGCCTTAGTGGATTGTATGTGTGGACATATTTTATTTCCATACTACTGATCAGTGATTACTTCCCTTTTTATGTTTGCTCTATCATGTAGTAGCTTCCTCATTCTCTTGCATGGTTTGGTAATGGCTGGAGTCCACCATGCCAGATGCTGGCGTGTAAGGCATTGTGTCTTGGTTTTATCTGGGATTGCATAATTCAAGCATTCCTGGCAGTGTTCATGGAATGCCTGTATAACAGGTTCTGAGGTGTGGCCCATATTTTGCACCTGCACAGGGCCTTTAATGGATTCCACATCAGTTTGGCGGAGTGCAACTTTTGCTTTACACATGTTTTTCACTATGGTTTTCTGGCTAGGGACTGTGGTCAGGATGTGTATATCCAGTGTGATTACTCTATGGTCTGGTCTTACTAGTGAGGGATACACTTTTCATCTTGCCATCCAGTACCCACGTTGCTGATTATCACACCCAGTATGCTTACCCCTCTTGTGGGAGTGGTACGTTGTTCCTGGGCATTTTGGTTTATGGATTCTAGGAACTTTTGTCCTACAGTGTTGGAGCTAGTATAATGCTCCCAGTCTATGTCTGGGTATTTTCAGTCACACAATATAATGTGGTTTGGAGGGCTTGATATATTCATGTATTCCAACACAGGCCAGGTGCAGTTCCTGGTGTTAGGATGGTAGTCTGTAGCAGGCTATAAACTGGGAGGCAGTTTTAGCCACTGTTACTTGACCATGGCTAGTCCATGCTGCTTCTTGTTGTGGTACCAACATGGGGGTGTAGTTATCCTTGACAATTATTGCTAGTCACCCTCCTTTTGTAGCTTGTTCCATGTTTTCAGGCTGTACAGCACAGTATGAGGTGTAACCTGGAAGTGTTAGGTTGCTGTTGTGAGCCTTGACCCAGTTTTCTGTTACAGGACAGATATCAACATTCTCCATACTGGGGGAGTTTAGACTGCATGCATCTTGCTGTTTAGACTTCTGGCATTGGGTAGCATTACATCTAGGTTCTTATCCCTTGTGATACCTATGGAAGTGGGTTTGTGTTTTGAGCCTTACCTATTCAGGGCACACTGTGGGTAACAACAGCCTTTGCCAGTATCCATAAGGCCTGGACTGATAGGTGCACGCCACCCCTAGCAGGTGAAGCATCATGTCATGCTCAGCATGTCTTCCCAGGCTGGCACACATTGGATCCCCTTTGACTAACTGCAATACTTCAGCCATTTATTGCAATTGATCATCTCATCGTCATATTGTGGCATCATGCTTGGTGAGGGTAGGATGTTAGTCAGGGTCATCAAGTGTGCATATACTACATGTTGTTACATTGCTTAACACATGGCATTCATGCCTCAGGTGGTGCTGCAGGGCTGCCTCTGTCGGATGCACATACTACACTCCCTGTACATGTTTGAGAGCAGGTTATGTCATTTTAGGCATCCCTGTTATTATATGAGTGAGTCAGAGAGGGGTATCATTCCCAGGGTTCCTACTCAGCCAGTGTATGTGCTATGTGTTGCCTCTTTGCCAAGGCCAGGGCATACTGGGCACGCCTCCTTCTGCCTACTGGGGCAGGCTCAGGTTGTTCCTCCTCCGAGTCACGCTCTGCCTGTGATGGCCTTGGCAATGGTGGGGGGCTGTTTGGCTCAGCCCTATGCTGGTCCTGCTGCAGCTGTTTTTGCAATATCATATTATGTAGCATAGCACATACCATGACAATTTGGGTGCATGTAGTTGGTGAGTACTGCAAGGCTCCACCAGATGTGTCTAGACACCAGAACCGTGACTTGAGCAGCCCAAACACACACTCTATTACATTACGTGTTTGTGCGTGTGCCTCATTATGGCGTTCCTGTTCAGGTGTGTGTGCATTTCTGATGGGTGTCATCAGCCACAGCTCCAGTGCATAACCTGCATCCCCCACTAGGTGTCCATGTGGGATGTCCCCATTGGCGAATGTCTGGTACAGCTGCATCAAATGCCAGATATGGGAATCATGGTAGCTTCCAGGGCAGCCAGCACACACATTCATTATTATGCCCTGGGCATCACACATGACCTGGCAGTTGATGGAGGGGAAGCCCTTGTGGTTAATGTAGGCCCCACCTCGCTCACCGGCTGGTGCTTTGATGCATATGTGCGTGCAGTCTATTGCACCCACTACCTCAGGGTATTCCGCTATTTGCTGGAAGAGACGCATATTGCTGGCCAATACCTCACGGGCATTGGGGAAATATACATGATCACCGACATGTGCTGACATGGCATCCAGGAACTGGTGCAGTACCCTGGAGGCTGATGCCTGTGATATCCCCATCATATTACCAGTTGGTCTCTGGAAGGTACCTGTTGCTAGTATTCTTAGGCCAACACATACCTTGGTTTCCACTGGGATGGGTTCCCCTCTGTTGGTTCTGTGTGTGAGGCGTGGCCTGCACAGCTCGACAATTTGCTGCAGGAGGTCTCTGTCCACTCTATAGTGCTCTACTATCTCCAGCTCATGTAACCCGTGGTAGGTGACCCTGGGCCTGTACACTCTTCTCCGTCTCCTCACTGTAGGTTGTCTGGCACCATTTGCATTGTCACCACCCTCAGCAAGTAGCCTATGTCTCCTTATGACAGCTATGGCAGCCCCTAGCATTTCTGCTCTGAGTTCAGCTTTTTCAGTTTTCACTTCTAATAGCTTACTCCTGTCTTGCAGTGTCTCTTGAGAGAAACATCCTGCACTGCTGTTTGCAGAGTTTTAAGTGCTTGGCTGAGCTACTATTCTGCCTGTGTAATTGCCTGCTTCTAATTGTTTTCACCTGCTAGCTCCAGCAGTATTCCCTGCTAGCTTCCTACTAATTCTGTTGCTTCCTTTCTCCTTTCTGTTTCCTCAGGGGGGAGCAACGCGCATACCAGCAGAAACACGCTCACAGTGGCTTACACGCATGCACACATGCTTACATAGTTCAGAATCTGCTTACTTGGGTTAAAACGCATGCACACTAGCGCAAACAGTCTTACAAGTCTGCCAACAGGCTCCCACATGCTCAGTCTGCCTTACACGCGTGCACACTGCCCTACTCGCGCTTCATGGTGCGCACACGTGTGCATGCACGCCCAGCAAGAAACTTTGGTGTAAGCAACAGTGTACACCTTCCATTTCTTGACTTTTCCATGCTTATCTTGTGGCACTCCTCTTTCCATGATATGTGTCTGACATCTGTCATGTAACACTGACCTCCAATGAACTGCATTTCTTTCTACCATTCCCCCCTGTGATGTCACCTATCTCCTACTCTATTCCTCCCCCTTATGTACCACTTACACTACTCAGAATGTGCTCATTTGCTATGTGACAGTTGAATTCAGTATCCTAACACTCATTTACATCAGATTGCCTACTAATGCTTAGTTACATGTCTTAGACTCAGCTTCCCCCCTTAGCAACCACTAAACGGTGGCCATGTTGTTTTTGGTCTGCTGGTCCCTGCATTGTAAATCCATGTATTGCATGGGTTTATAACCTTCATTTTTATGTTTTATACAGCGCAGTCCATTTGCGTGGGGCTGCTCTGCGTTTAAACATCAGCGATCGCCGAAAAAAAAAAATATTTATTTCTTATATTTGCATCGGGGTACCTTGCCAATGGCCACATATTTGGCCATTGGCATGCTGCCTGACACATATGCACCCTTTATTTGGAGCTGACATGGCTCCATTGTGTTTTTTGCAGAAACGTATTCAGTTGTCAACTGAGTACATTTCTGCAGCTAAAACAGCTCTTACACAGGCTGCTTTGGGCTTCCTGGATCACTAATCTACGTCATTTGCATGCCTTTCGACTGCAAGTGAGGTGATTAGCATATCCACGCCCACTCCATGTAAGAGACGTTTTAGCTGGTCTCTTACATGGGATTTAGGGCTGTTCCTGGATCGCGAAGGCTGCATGGAGTCTTACACTACTCTTAGACTCCGTGCAAGCCTTTGTGAATCCTGCCCTTAGACTTTTGGAGTGATTGAGGGGACACAGAATGCATTGGATAGGAATGGAATGGCTAAAATGTAATCTTGGTATGCAGTGATTTTTTTTTTGAGCATTTGGTGAGCCTGAAACATCCTTTGTATTTTCCGGTTTATTCTATCCTTTTTTGGGAAACTTGAACCAGTTTAGTTTTTTTTAATGCTAGACAGCGATGAGTTGATTTGGGTAATTTGGTAACAAATTTTTACAGTTTTGTTGTAGAATTGTTCTCATTTTTGAATTGACATTAAATTAATGTTTGTAAGGATAGGTGAGGCATAGAATAAGCTTAATAGGAGGTAGGTTGCAGCAGTTATTCTGTGTGATTGTGCAGTAACAAAGTTGGAAGCTTCGTAAAGGAGGCCACATTTATAGTGAATGCTTCTCACTAAGTATTGAATATGTTTGTCTAATTTAAGTTGTTTAGCTAGGATGACCCCTAGTATTTGGTTTGTGAGACTGTTTCTAACTGTACAACCTGTGTGTGTATACATATATATTTATATGGTTGCATGTGTGGTCAAAGTGTTTTTTTTTTTTGTCAGCTCAAGGAATGTTGACCAAAAACATTGAATTACAAATCATTGATTGCAACAGAGTGAGAAAAATGGTCCTTCTGCCTCCCTGCAGTAACCATGCTAAAGCTCATTTTGGAGTTTTTGCTGATGTATTATTCAATGCTTTTGGTGATAATTCTGTAACTAGACCAAAATGATCAAGAACTGTACATATAGTTTAAGCATATATAAATACACACACATACACACACAGACACACACACACACACACACACACACACACACACACACACACACACACACACACACACACGGTTTGTACGATAGAATGGTGTTTCTATTTGAAGAAAGCTTGACAGGGAAAATAGACTCAAATAAAGACTTTAATGTATTGTAAAACCACAAAAGAAGAAGCAACCAGGAAATCTTCACAGTTTATTAAAATAGAAATCTTCAGATGACTGCTCTAGCAGCTCGGCTTATCCAAGCCTTTAAAAGAGTATAACTTGTTTCAAAAAATTTTCATTAAATACCTTCACAAGCATGAATTAATCAATTAACCTTAATTACTTAATTTATAAAATATTTAAAGCAGTATTATTTTAAAAAGACAAGTTCATAAAAAACATCTCCAGTTACATTCCTGGTTAAGTCCTGCTGGACTCAAAGTATTATATTTTAAAATAAAGATTCTTTTTCCCTTAGCTTCTTTTTAACATCTATTATACTAGAGTTTTTCTTTTCAATACATTCCAAAACAGATACTTGCAATCCACCAAAATCTCCCCCATGTTTTTTAAAGAAATGCAATGCAACTGGGCTAAACTGACTGCCCTTTTTAATATCACGGATGTGCTCTTTTACCCTAGTTGCTAAACTTATTTTGCTTTCTCCAATATAATATTTATTACATGGACATCTCAGACAATAAATGATACCTTCACTATTACAACTATGAGAACCCCTTTCCTGAAATTTTATACCATTCACTCTTGTGAAGGTCTTTTTAACAAAAGGACAGATACTACATTTTCCACATGGAAAGGTTCCCTGTACAACCATTTCTCCATATCTAATGTTTTCTGGTAGTTGAAACTTTTCATGGGCTAAAAAGTCCTTCAAGTTCCTACTTCTAGTATATGAAAATGTCACTTTCTTATCATGGATGTGTGTTAGCTGTTTATCTTTTTCTAACAAATCCCATCCATATTTGATTCCTTCCTTAAACTTTTCACTAAAAAGAGCATATTTTGTTACAAAAATATATATTTTCCTTTAAATTCACACAATTCTGATTTTCTCTGTCATTATCACTATTACAAATTGCTTTTTGCCCATATCTTTTTAAACTTAATTTTTTATAGCTTATTGAATCTTTTTGATTTGATATCCTCTGTTTATAAACATTTCTGCAGTCTTTTGCATTTCTTCTTCCACATCTTTTAAGTCACTACACATTCTATTTATCCTTAACATTTCTCCAAATGGTATTGCCTCCATTATATGTCCTGGATGGCAACTCTCTCCATGTAATAAATACTCTCTTTCTTCAAATTTTCTATATATTTTAGTTCTAATACTGCCATCATTCCTACCTTCAGTAGTTAAATCCAAAAAGTTAACATTATGCCCTAGTTAAATACCATCAAATTGTATCCCAAATTTATTATTGTGAAGATCCTTAATAAATTCCGGGACAAGTTTGGATCCCCCCTTACACATGAATATTAAATCATCAATATATCTGTAATATCTCTCCACATGTACATTAAAAAAATGTACTGTTGTAAATATATAAATTTTCAAAGAGTCCCATAAAAAGGTTTGCGTACATGGGAGCAAAAGTTGCCCGCATCTCCGTCCCCTGTAACTGTCTATATATCTCACCATTTAATTCAAAAATATTGTTCTCCAAAAGACTTTTAATGAGCCAGCTCTATAAATTTAATTAAGTGGGGTGTCTGGTAGAAGGTGGAAAATAAAATATTTTGCATGGGAGAATATGCAATAAGTAAGAAAATAGGGACTTGACCTTTTAAAATGAGACACCTGTAGCCCAGGGAATACAAGTCAGTTGTTTATCTATGCATTTTTATGACCTAGAAAGCTTTTGTTTGCCAGAAATGGTAAGAGTGGGAGTTCAAAGGAGTTTGGGGCACTTTGGTGAAAGGAGAGACAAACTGAGACCGGAGCAGTCAGATCTGTGATGTGAGTCTATTTTAGACATTGCAACTGTCAGTGAAAGTCCTAGTAACTCAGATCCAGAACTGTCTAATCAGAGCAGAGAGTATTTTTAAGGTTTTATCTACTGAAACTTTGAATTGCCTAACCAGTGATAATCCTGATATTAAGAGACTTTGAACTACATGCATAATGAACTACTGATAAAGGCTTTATTTGTTGAGCACATTTTAGTTAAGAGGTACATTTAAGACTCAGTCCTAAAACCTGTATTTGCACTGTAACTGAGCCCTGTTGCCCTGAACTGAAATATTTACAGTACTGAAAACAAAACATCTGAGTTACTGATTTATTTTCACCTGCCAGCACATCTTTAATTTTTCTCTGTGACAAAAGCAGCCTATTTCCTGTTTTCTGTTCAATTAGAACCACAGTTTTTAAGAAAATTTTGGCATGCAAGCTTCTTGAAATTCCCCATCTGGTGGATGCAGCAGGCTGCAACAAATTATGTCAGTTAGCATAGAGGAATAAGGCTGTGAAGGGGTAATTAACTGCTTTCTGTGCCCAGGGTACAGTGTTTGCTTCTTTCCACCTTTATTTGCTTATTGTGTGACCCTGAGAAATTCACTTAACTAGACAGTGATCCTGGGTCACACAATTTTATCCAGTGGGCTTACATGGTCAACAAATTAATAAAAGAAATGTCATACATTAATCTGAAGCTCAAGTTCCACCTGTCTCTGCTAAATAGTACCTTTAGTTTCCCATAACAAATAATAGGATTTTTTTCTCCCTCTTCTATTTTCCTAGAATTAAAGTGCACTGTTGTGGATTTCTTGAAGCCAGGCTATAGTCTATAAATGTGATAGTTTCCAAGTTGGCAAGTTTAAAGGCTGCATGAGCGACCAATGTGGAACAAGTGCAGCAGACGATACTGCTGCAAAGGGAATGGTAGTGGTAACCAAATCAATGGCATAACCAAGGTCCATGCCTCCACACAAGCTTCATAATAGCCAAATCAATGGCATAACCAAGGCCCATGCCTCCTCACAAGCTTCAGAATAGCCAAAATAATGACATAACCAAGGCCCATGCCTCCACACAAGCTTCAGAATAGCCAAATCAATGGCATAACCAAGGTCCATGCCTCCACTCAAGCTTCAGAAAAGCAAAGATAACATTGAGGCCAACCTTGTATCATTTGAGAGAATACCTAACCAGAAGACGTAAGATCATGCCGGTAGGGATCAAATTTCAGCAGTTCATGTCACAGAGGAGCCTCTCTATGCTTGCCTGGGCATACCTAATATAGACTAATGATTTTGATAAAGTAAGGAAAAATTTGTTGGCAAGCCATGAGTCACTGCTAAGACTCAAGCCCTTACGTTTCATGAATAAACTTTTTCTAGGATGTAAACTGTAAGAGCACAACTATTTGAATTAAATCCTATTGTAATATCCAGGTTAGTCAGACACTCTTAACAGCAAGAGAATAATGAAGGAAATACTTGTGATAGACAGGTGTTAGAAACTTTTACCAGCAAACATTAAGCGGTGGGTGTATCAAGCAGACCCATATTATGCTGAAAGCTTTGTCACTTTACTAGAAAACATATTATGATATAAAGATATGTTTAGCAATCATCTACAAATTTGCTAAAATTGTGAATAGCATGAAGGGGACCATCCTGAGGAGTCAATGCTGTGGAAAAGGGCTGTTGTAAAAAGGGCCCATTTCTATGTTGTGCATTTTCTCAATGAGACATACATTAGCTACAATATGGAAAGATCTTTTTTATTGGGCAAGTTTCATGTCTCTGAATTGCCATTAACCAAGGTGCATAAATATCTGAACTTTTTTGCAATAGTTAACACTGGTGGCCCGTCCATCACTTTGGCATAGGTACTCTCCTCATTCACTTTCCTATACACAAACACACATACACATTCAAACGCACATATATACACAGACACACACCCCCACACACACCCACACACATACACATTCAAGCACACATATATACACAGACACCCACCCCCACACACCCATATACACACACATACACATTCAAGCACACATATATACACAGACACACACCCCCGCACACCCATACACACACATACACATTCAAGCACACATATATACACAGACACACACCCCCGCAGACCCATACACACACATACACATTCAAGCACACATATATACACAGACACACACCCCCACACCCATACACACACATACACATTCAAACACACATATATACACATTCACACACCCACACCCATACACACACATACACATTCAAGCACACATATATACACAGACACACACCCCCGCACACCCATACACACACATACACATTCAAACACACATATATACACAGACACACACCCCCACACACCCACACCCATACACATTCAAACACACATATATACACAGACACACACCCCCGCACACCCATACACACACATACACATTCAAACACACATATATACACAGACACACACCCCCACACACCCACACCCATACACACACATACACATTCAAGCACACATATATACACAGACACACACCCCCACACACCCATACACACACATACACATTCAAACACATATATATATATATACACAGACACACACCCCCACACACCCATACCCACACCCATACACACACATACACATTCAAACACACATATATACACAGACACACACCCCCGCACACCCATACACACACATACACATTCAAACACACATATATACACAGACACACACCCCCACACACCCACACCCACACCCATACACACACATACACATTCAAACACACATATATACACAGACACACACCCCCACACACCCATACACACACATACAAATTCAAACACACATATATACACAGACACACACCCACACACCCATACACACACATACACATTCAAGCACACATATATACACAGACACACACCCCCACACCCATGCACACACACACACACACACACACACACACACACACACACACACACACACATGCACACACCACATAGCTCTTACCTGTCCCTGAGTTACTACTATGTCCCTGATGTATCTTCTTGTGTATTTGTCCCTGCTCTTGTAAATCATGGATCAGTTAGTTAATAATGCCAGAGTTTAGATTTTTATTCTTGTTACTGTTTATAGGCTGCATATTGATGCTAGAGCTATCGCTCTATTTACTTTTTATGTGAGTCCTAGTTACAGTTTAAATATCACTGGTGCAATCTAGTGCTCCTTCCAACTTTGTACTGAATTGGTATCCAAGGGGAAAGCATTTCAATGTTACCAGGTGGATGTACAAACCTGATTTTAGAAAGTCTAAACTGTAGCAACTGCTTGCTACATTGTAGCAAACAGTTTGCTACAGTTTAAAAGTTAGAAAAAAATCATTTTTTTAGCTAAAATCTCAGTGCTGTAGCTTTCTCTCTGCAGGCAGGTTATAAACTGTAGCAACTGTCTGCTACATTTGTAGCAAGCAGTTTGCTACAATTTATAACAATATTTTTTCAACTAAAACTTGAGTGCTGTAGCACTCCATGCAGACTGGGTATAAACTGTAGCAACTGTTTGTTACATTTGAGGTGAGCAGTTTGCTACAGTTTATAAGAATAAATTCTTATTCATATATTTTTTAATAAAAGGGAGGAGGTTGGGAGCAGGGCACAGTAAGGGACCCGAATGGCTGGGCAGGAGGTGGGGGGCATGTTGTGCAGCTGGCCACCTGAAGGAACGTACTGTTTTTTTTTTTTTTGCTCTTCACCTGAAGAACTGAGAGGGTGGGGTACCAGCTCATGGTAGCTATGCTTCTGGAGGAGGAGATACCTTTTCAGTGTTCTAGGGTACTATACCAATTTACAGGAGAGACTAAAGGTAGTAATGCATATTGTATGAGAGCACATAGAGACAGAACAAGATAACCAACATGGAATCTATAATAGAAAAGCACTTAGTAGGAAGAACGACTCAAGTTTTGATCCCTATGACAGAGAGCAAGATCTGGGCTAAATGGCTGGGACTGTCTGAGGTAACTGAACACAAAAATCAGAGGATCTACAAGATAAGACAGGCAGGGGATGAGATGTACCCAGTATGTTTATCTCATAAATGTCTGAAAGCCCTAGAAGAGGCAAGCAATTGTGTTATATGCAGTATCGGAGGTCAATGACCATGAACAAGAAAAGCAGATGTCATCCATATCTAAGGTATGGAGATGAATAACACCTTTCAAAGCAACAGAAACAAGAAGTTGAAGAATCTCTTTTTGATGATCAAAGACATTTCTCCTGATTGCCTGGAAGAAAAAGTCTTAACTATGATAAAGAAATGGCTCTAGAACAAAACATTAATTTAAGATCCTATAGAGTACCTGAGGCCCAGAAACAAGACATACAGGAAGAGATGAAAAGCAAACAAACAAACAAACAAAAACAAAAAACAATGTTGAAGGTAAGGGTAATCAAGAGGTTAAGTAATGACTAGAACTGTCCTGTTCTAGTAGTCTCAAAACTGAGCAGTACTGTCCAGGTTTAGCAATGACTTTAGAAAAGTCAACAATGTCTTCAACTTTGACATGTCTCCTATGCTCAGGGTAGACATGCTGGTGGTGTGGCTAGAGAATGCTAGGTTTCATAATACCTTGGATTTCATGAAGGGTTATTGGCAGATTCCCGTAAATGACAAGACTAAGGAGAACTGTTTTTTTCAACAGTCTGTTTTAGCATACCATTCTGCGTTTCAGTCTGTATAGGACCCTAGCTAAATTCTACAGATTAATGAAACCTCACCAGTCCTATGTTGCAGCCTATTTGGATGATATGGTCTTCCACTTGGAAGACTGGTATTCCCAGTGTCCGAGAAGTACTGAATTCAGGAATGCAGGCCAGCCAGGTTCCAGTTTACCATCGTTGACAAAATTCTTGGTGATAGATCCAACAAACAAGGATGGCATTCCATTCTCACTAAAAAAGAGAAGTATCGGATCATTAAACCGGGGGCTTTGTTCTCACCAGGCTTGAATGATCATTTATAAAGTTATGTGTTTTATTTAAATATTATTTATTACAATAGATAATGAGTATGTGGTTATTTTATTGTATAACTTTTTATTTTCTCTTTGTCTCTCACATAGGAAACAATTTGAATGTGGGAAGAACACTTTGGGAAGAATCCTATTGGATGACTCATGCTATATATATATATATATATATATATATATATATATATATATATATATATGTGTGTGTGTGTGTGTGTGTGTGTCACTTCACAGCTAATGTTCTTTTTATTCCCACTGAGGAAAGCCTGTTGGCTGAAACTGGTCTGGGTGTTTACTATATTTAATAAAAGTTTATATACTTTACTTATCAGACTTTTAGATGGTTTTTGATGCTCTACACTGAACTTGGTGCTGGCAATTTTTGTCCTTTTGAAGAGGACCAATGTGTCTAAGACCAAAGACCTTCCAATGGGTTTGCAGCTGATAGAGATCAAGCATGGGAAGGTCACCTGTAACATAACATAGTGGGGGAAGGTCATCTGTAACATAACATGGTGGCTCCTCCAGGAGAATGCTGATAGGAATTTTGACATGAAAAGGAAATTACAGGGAGCATGTCCAAAAATTGTAAATATGTGGGATGTCTGGTAGAGGGGAATAAAACTTTTTTGGGGTCATGAATTTTTCATTGTGACAGAATTAGCGCAAGAGTCTGGAGTAGCCTGTGACACTTTTGTGAAAGCAATGAGACAAACTGAGATCAGTGCAGAAAGCTGCAAAACAGAAGTCTATTTTAGAAATTGTGAATGTAGTGGAAGTCCTGATAACTGAGACCCAGTATTTCCTAACAGGAGAGATATGATGAATGACTTCATCTACTGAAACTTTGACTTGTGTAAGAAGAAATATGTTAGTAGAAGTCTTTAATTTTCAACCAGTAGAAGTCTTGGTAATAAGGTACTTTGAACTACCTTTATCATGAACTACTGGTAAAGATTTTTGTATTTCTTGTTTTAGGGTGGCCTAATGGTTAAGGTGTTTGCCTTATAAACACAAGGTGCAGGGTTTGAGTCTCACAAGGGAGTGGAAGCTAGGCTTAAAATGGCTTGCAAGGGCAGTTAGCTTAATATTAATCTATGAACCTATAAATCCTAATCTATTAAAAGCAATGTTTAGTAAGAGGTGCACTTAACACTGCCAGTTCTGAAACCTATGTTTGCACCTTAAAGGACAACTTCATATTGGAACTAAAAAAAATGTTTTTTTGTTATATCTTTTTTTCTGAGCCATTTTAACACTTTTAAAAAATCTAGATGCTTATTATAAAATTTTAAAGTTTTTTTCCACAAAATGTCTGATACCAAGCCTGAGAGGTTAATGTGATCTTGCTTTAGTTTTTTATTGCATCTTTCCCCGAATCCATTTCAAGCCCCTGTTTATATTAGTGATGCTAGATATAAGAAAGTGATGATGTTTTCCTATCCCACTAAGATACAATGGCAGCATTGTGAGTTACAGGTATCTTACACAAGTTCTGTAGCAGGAATGATTGCATATTATTACTGAATGACCATCATATACATTTCTCTCAGAGCCTTTATAAACCATTTAGGACAATTTTTTACAACTGTAAAAGAAAGAAGCTAGACTCCAGGGTTTTGTAGGTATTGCCATTTTATAGTACTATGCTACAAGAGCCCCTTTGAGAGAAACCTAGCAAGTACTGCCAAGGATAACCATAAGACCTTTTACAGCTATGTACGTAACCTAAAAGGTAGGACCTAAGCATGTGCAGAACTGGTGGCCAATGGTATCACACACACTGACCCCACAAAAATAGTGAACCTTCTAGTGGAGAGTTTTAGAGAAAATTTCACTCCCTTATCCCCTCCTAATTTATAACAAATCCTCCCCCAAACTCCCCTCACCTTACATATCTGAAGAGCAGGTCTTCAAAGTCCTTTCCAAGGCAAAGAACACGGCCTCTATGGTACTGGATGACATCCCAGGTTGTCTTCTAAACAGGTTAAAATATGAACTAGTATCACCACTTAGTACCCTTTTCAATCATAGCCTAACCACAGGCTTTGCTCTTGCAAAATGGAGAACAGCTACAGTTATTCCCCTCCACAAAGGTGGCTTAGCAACAGACCCAGGGAATTACAGACCCAGAAACCTGACCAGCCTCATCTGTAAGGCCATGGAATGTATCATTATGGAACTCATAAATAAAGACACAGGTGACCTCCAAACCCTGGATCCTACCTAATTTGGCCTGGTGAAGGGCAGATCCTGCCTGTTTAAAGCTGGTGGATTTCTTTGAAAGTGTGACCAAGGCCAATTGATGAGTCAAATTTGTGCAGACAGCATACCTCGACTTGGCAAAGGCTTTCAACACAATCCCACATTCAGGCATTACCAATGAACTTACCAAACTGAATGTAAACCCCTTCATTGTAAGATGGGTTGCCAACTGGCTCAAACACTGGACACACACTATCGAAGTGGCTAACTCCACAGCAACCAACAGACCTGTTATCAGCGGGGTGCCACAGGTGTCAGTGCTGGGCCTCCTACTGTTTGGTATATACTTCTCAGAAGTTCAGGTCAAAACTAAAGGGTTGTGGCTGACCAGGTTTGCAGACAACTGGAAACTAGGTGCAATCATTGAATCCCCAAATTATATCAGTATATTCCAGGATGGTCTCACACAGACCAACGACTGGTTTATTAGTCACAGTGTCAAACTAAATGCAAAGAAATGCATCATTCTCTTCGGTACAAACAATGTCCCTTCACACTATCAAATCAATAACAATAGCCTAAGTACCTGGGATCACAGGTTGACTGTGACCTTAACGTCGACCACCACGTGTCTACCTTTGTAAGGAAAGCATTCCATGTAGCTCAGTTGATTTGTAAAGGCATCACCTTGAGAGCAAAAGAAATTATAACCTCCTATACTTGGCACTTATCCAGCCCATAATTGAGTATAACGCCCCATCCAGTATGTAATGTGCTAAGCACCTACAGCAATTAGAGAAACCTTGGAGGTTTCTAACAAAGAAGATCAATGGCCTCCAGCACGTGCCTTACATGGACTGACTAAAATCCCTATCATTATACTCCATATTGTATAGACTTCTTAGGGGAGACTGGCCTACACAGCAACCCAAGACCCAAACCTAATGAACTTACTGAATATTCATAAATCAAATGGGTCTAGAGCCACCCATTCCAGGGACTTAAATATGGCCTGTGACTTAAATAGGACATGCTGGAAGGACAGATTTATCTCAGTGACACACTAACCCACGCACGTTCAAGCTTGCACGGCCCAACAACAGAACAGGAACAAACAAAAGCCAGCAAACGGTCCCCAAGGCTTTATTGAATTAAATAAAGTGTCAAAGACACTAAATCACACTCTCATCACCATGAATATGAAAAATGCATGCCTCAAACTAGTTTCGGTAAAGTACCTTCTTCAGTGAGGAAAAATAACTATCATAACTCCATTCAACAGACTCCATATTTATATAATTGCTTAGCCAATAGACAAATGGCTAGCACTAAACTGCTAACTTAAAGTATACAGAACATTCATTAAAAGAAATGCACTTCCAAAAAACATATGTTGTTAATTGAAAAAATACACAAACTGTGCATAAATAGTACTAAATCAACATAATAATATAGCCAAGATATAGTGTTTGATACCATATAAATATATATAGTAATTTATAAATGGTCATTTAATCCAGGTGGAAAAAGGGCTCCCAAGTGTATAATCCAGTATTTTTCTTTCTTGCTAAGAATACTCTGCCAACCTAACTGATTTTGTCTATTTCCCTGTACTTTGTCAATAACAGTGAATATAAATTTAGCAGATGAATGCTTAATAGTATGTTGATACAGGGCATTACTGATTTTGTGATTGCGAATATCACTACGATGTTCTCCTATTCGGATTCTAAGAGACCGTGAGGTTTTGCCTACGTAAAAAGCCTGACAATGGCATGTAGCTAAATAAATCACCCAACTAGTTGAACAATTTGCACATATACGAGTATCAAATATCTTGCTAGTATTAGCACTAGAGAATTCTTTAATTTTATTTATACTTTCACAGGAGGAACAATGGCCACAAGGGAAGGTCCCCAAAAGCTCATCCCCAGTGATAGTAAGTTGTCTATGTGTTGCACCTCCACTATCCCGATGTTTATAGTGGGAAAATAACATACCCAAAGTTTTGCCCCTCCTGTAGGAAATGGAACATTGTTCAGTCAATATGTGACGAAGATGATCATTTGCCATAAGTATGTTCCAATTATTGTTCAACACATTTCTAATAAGTTGGTGATTTTTCCCAAAAGTAGTAATGAATCTAATGGTATCTTCCTTAACACCATCCTTCTTTTGATATTGTAAAAGATCTGATCTCTGCTGTTGATCTGTCCACACCCTGGCTCTAGAAATGTCCCTATATGGATAGCCTCTATCCAAAAATCTCCTATTTAAATCCTGTTTAGCATCTTCATAATCTATCGGAGATGAATTGATACGTTTAATACGTAAATATTGTGATTTTGGAATGTTGTGGATGGTGTGACGTGGGTGCATACTTGAGGAATGAAGTAACGTGTTAAACTGTGGATATTTCCTATGTATTTTTGTATTTAGGGTATTGTCCTCATTACGATATACCGTAACATCCAAAAAGTCAATAGTTAACTTATGATATGTTACTAAGAATTCAATACCCCAAATATTGCTGTTCAAATGTTCCACAAATTCCATCAAATAATCTGCATCTGCATGCCACACCATCCAGCAATCATCAAGATAGCGTCTCCAAATATCCATCTCCTCTAAATAGATATTATGCAAGGGATCATATATAAGACATTCCTCCAGGTATGCCATAAAGAGGTCGGCATATATAGGGGCAAAGGAAGCCCCCATAGCTGTACCTCTTAGTTGCCAATAGCAATCACCCTGAAAGAAAAAAACATTCTTATTGAGGACATGCTCGGACATACATACTAATAGGGTGTTAAATCCAGGTGGATAGAGATCAGATCTTTGAAGCCAATAATCTAACGCCTGTAGACCAGCCCAATGGGGGATACTCGTATACAAAGATTTCACATCTAAAGTACACATTATCCATTCTGGGTCTAATTGTGTGTCAACAATAATGTTGAGAAATTCTGTTGTATCCTGTATACGAGCCCTGACCATGGGCAGTAATGGCTTAAGGTATGATGTTAGGAAAACCGATAAAGGTTCTGTAAGGGATCCATGTCCAGACACAATGGGTCTCCCAGGGGGAGCAGTAATAGATTTATGGATTTTGGGCAACAAATACAGAATCTGTTTTGTGGATCACTGACTTGAAGATGTTGAGCAGTCTTTTGTGAAATGATTCCTTCTTGTACAGCCTCTTGAATGAATGAATCAATGTCTTGTTTAAACCTAGAGTCGGATCTATCCCCATGTGCATGTAGCACTGGGTATCTGACAATTGTCTCAATCCTTCCTGTACATAATAATCAGTGTTCAAAACAACCACTGCACCCCCTTTGTCCGCTTGAATAATAACAATTTTATGATTTTGTCTCAATTCTAACAAAGCTTGTCTCTCCAAAGAGGTGATATTATCATGAGCTATATTGGTATTAAAATATGGGAAATGCAAGTCCCTCAATACAGCTTGTTGGAAGATCCCTACGTTCTTGTTCATAGGAGGTTGAAATGTTGATTTTTTAAAAATAAAATCAGTAGATCTTTGAGCAGAAGAGTTATTCTGGTCATTAAAGAAAATTTTCAAATTCAACTTTCTACAAAATTCCAACACATCAACTGATACCAAATAATGGTCAGAGAAAAAACTGGGGACAAATCCCAATCCTTTATTAAGAATGCAATGTTGTTCTTTCGTAAGTGTATGATCTGACAGATTTAAGACATTGTCAAATGGTTCGGCTGGATTATACACTTGGGAGCCCTTTTTCCACCTGGATTAAATGACCATTTATAAATTACTATATATATTTATATGGTATCAAACACTATATCTTGGCTATATTATTATGTTGATTTAGTACTATTTATGCACAGTTTGTGTATTTTTGCAATTAACAACATATGTTTTTTGGAAGTGCATTTCTTTTAATGAATGTTCTGTATACTTTAAGTTAGCAGTTTAGTGCTAGCCATTTGTCTATTGGCTAAGCAATTATATAAATATTGAGTCTGTTGAATGGAGTTATGATAGTTATTTTTCCTCACTGAAGAAGGTACTTTACCGAAACTAGTTTGAGGCATGTATTTTTCATATTCATGGTGATGAGAGTGTGATTTAGTGTCTTTGACACTTTATTTAATTCAATAAAGCCTTGGGGACCGTTTGCTGGCTTTTGTTTGTTCCTGTTCTGTTGTTGGGCCGTGCAAGCTTGAACGTGCGTGGGTTAGTGTGTCACTGAAGTGTTCTCCTCGCTGTTGGCGCTGGTTCCCTGGCTGTTGAAGAGATGACTCCTCTCCTCTGAATCTTGGATCTTTCTCCATTCATCGAGGGCTTTAATTTATCTATTGCACGTTCCAGTTGCTTATCGCTAAGGAATGGTGACTTATTTTTTCATATTTTTGGTCTTTTTACAACTCTGAAGCTCCCTGTCTTGAATAGACTGTTACGCCTTATGTGACAAGTAAAGTGTTTAATTTGCTACATCAGAGCACATACTTTGGTCGTCTATCAAGAATATTTATGATATATGTGCTTACTACTTTTTTTGGACAATTAGTATAGTGGTTGTACCACTCAGGGGATCTTTGCTAAAACGCCATTGGTGAATTGTATTTGGTTTGCTGGCGTTCGGCGAAGTGTAACAGAACGCTTGTTTCTCGGCAGGTTTGGTTTCGCTTTTTTGCGTAAACATATTTTTTGGAAGGGGTTCGCGTTTGGACTTAAAACTGTGTATACTACAATTTTTGTGTTTGGATTTACTTCAGGAACTGCTTGTAGGAACGTCATCAGCGAATTTCTCTGGGCCTACTAGCGTTCATTAAAGAGCATGAGAACGCTGATGTTTTGGCAATAATGGCGCCTTGTTTGTGAGGGTGTATCGCTCAACGGGTTTCTTCTTGGACTTTTCTTTTGGATTGGGACAATATTTTTTCGGCTAAATGGTTGTGAATATCAGCCATTAATTTGACTTGAACTATAATTTTATATGAAGATGTCATGTTTATGTGGAACCATGTTTTAATGTGAGCGTACATTACGACATGTTATTAGAACAGATTATCATTCATAACCATTTCAATTTTTGAGACATTTAGATTCTTTATTATATCTTGGCTATAAGAATTGAAATATAGTTACATGTTAAGCCTTTTTTGGTACCAATTAAGTCCCTTTTTTGTGACTTATGCTTAGGGCTTATGTGATATGTTCTTTCAACATGCATTCATGATTATATGTAATGAGGTCTTGGTTGGTAACTAAGTGCATTGGTATGGTCTTTATAAGCATGTTACACACTTTATGGTCAGGATATATGTATATTTGTATAGGGAGATTTATTTCTTTCTATATTGAAATGGTTAGTGAACTCGGATTTTATATGGGTTCATGGAACATATGTATATGGCAATTAGTAGATTTATAAAACTTATTATTGCATTCATGCCTGATAACAGTTTATTAAACACATAAGGGCTATTGGACACTATTGGATTGTCATTATACATATTGTTTGTATATGAATGTTTAACTCTTATGATCTGGTGTTGTAATTTGTCATCGGACTACATTTATTTTTATTGTGGTCAAAGGAGCCATATATACAGACACTTTTAATATTGACCATCATTTTTTGAATGTTTTTGAGTGAGGACTAATCACATATTAAAGTTTGCTTACCATCATATATTCTCTACTTACAGACTCTATTAGAGTCAAGAAAGTACACAGATTGTCTATTTTTACTTTGAAATTACTTACATATGTACAACTGGCAATTAATGGATTATGTTATTGAATAGTTATTTGAATATTTAGCTATGGGATTGTAATATCCATATAGTATGATCTGTTTTTTGTGTGTGTAATTCTCTGAATTTATCTGTTGTACTTCAGTGCAAATAATCATTGCACTATGTTTATAGTCTATTGAATGTTGTGATTTGTATTTTTGCAATTTATTAATATTAGTGATTAGTGAACCACATCTTTTGTTCAAGTCACATTTTGATGGGATTTTGTCATAATTACACTGTTTGGCATTGCTAAATGTTAACCCTATAGTAGCTTGATGTTTCTAGAATAACTTAAGGGACATACAAGAGTATCATATCAGTGTATGGTGGGTGACTCCTTCCATTTGTTGTTTGCTATACAGTACAATTGAATGACATATGGAATTGGGTTTATGATTGGATGACACTATTTATATCTAAATTTAGCAACAGACCATCATCACTTATTCCTTGATCCTTGAATCTATTTGATCCCTACATTGGGCTACTTCCTTGGATTGCTGCTTAACACATAGTATCTTAATATGGATTTAGATCAAATACTACAGGGGTTGTGTGCTGATAGGGAAGATATAGCCATTTTTGGCTTGGAAGATGTCCCAAGCAACAACCCAAGTATAAACAACCCTAATAGTGAAGGGGGTTGTGATTTGGCATTCCGTAGGTTGGATAAGGGCCTCAGGGGCCTTAGAGCCAATATTTGGCACTTAAGGTTGTTTAAGGCCTATTTCTACAAAGGTTTGGCACCCAGAGGTCTTCGTATTAAGTTACGTCCTCTTGTAGGTAGATCTGAACAGAGACTTACAGAGGAATGGGATGATGCCCTGAGGAAGGGTTCAATGGTATTTGTCAAAATTTTATTGGATTACTATGAGAGAACAGTGGACGTTCTGCTCAAGGAGGTACAGGATCTAAGTATGGAATGCCAAAAATATAAAGATAGTACTAAATATCCTAGTTGTGTTGAGCGGTTGTCCAAGGGACTGACGATCTATGATAATATGGTGAAAGATAGAAAACTCAAAAAATTTTCTAGGGATACACATGATTATGAGAGAGGTCAACCCTTTCAGGTTCAAAGAAGTGTACGATTCAAGGATCTGGGATCTGGGGTGAATGGAGGAAGATCTAAGAAAAGACCTAGGTCTATTTTGAAACAACATGATTTGAGCTATACTAGTACATCAGGAGAGGAGTCATCCTACACTGACAGTGAGGGAGGTACCAGTGTCCAATCACCTTTAAAAAAGAAAACTCAATCAAAGTTCCCTTTAGATATGTTGGGAAATCCCGAGGGGGGAGGAAACATAAGAGTAGACATGAATACAGATTCAATGACAGGGCTAGTTCAGGCATTGCTGAACAAATAGCCGAACCATTTGACAATGTCTTAAATCTGTCAGATCATACACTTACGAAAGAACAACATTGCATTCTTAATAAAGGATTGGGATTTGTCCCCAGTTTTTTCTCTGACCATTATTTGGTATCAGTTGATGTGTTGGAATTTTGTAGAAAGTTGAATTTGAAAATTTTCTTTAATGACCAGAATAACTCTTCTGCTCAAAGATCTACTGATTTTATTTTTTAAAAATCAACATTTCAACCTCCTATGAACAAGAACGTAGGGATCTTCCAACAAGCTGTATTGAGGGACTTGCATTTCCCATATTTTAATACCAATATAGCTCATGATAATATCACCTCTTTGGAGAGACAAGCTTTGTTAGAATTGAGACAAAATCATAAAACTGTTATTATTCAAGCGGACAAAGGGGGTGCAGTGGTTGTTTTGAACACTGATTATTATGTACAGGAAGGATTGAGACAATTGTCAGATACCCAGTGCTACATGCACATGGGGATAGATCCGACTCCTAGGTTTAAACAAGACATTGATTCATTCATTCAAGAGGCTGTACAAGAAGGAATCATTTCACAAAAGACTGCTCAACATCTTCAAGTCAGTGATCCACAAAAACAGATTCTGTATTTGTTGCCCAAAATCCATAAATCTATTACTGCTCCCCCTGGGAGACCCATTGTGTCTGGACATGGATCCCTTACAGAACCTTTATCGGTTTTCCTAACATCATACCTTAAGCCATTACTGCCCATGGTCAGGGCTCGTATACAGGATACAACAGAATTTCTCAACATTATTGTTGACACACAATTAGATCCAGAATGGATAATGTGTACTTTAGATGTGAAATCTTTGTATACGAGTATCCCCCATTGGGCTGGTCTACAGGCGTTAGATTATTGGCTTCAAAGATCTGATCTCTATCCACCTGGATTTAACACCCTATTAGTATGTATGTCCGAGCATGTCCTCAATAAGAATGTTTTTTTCTTTCAGGGTGATTGCTATTGGCAACTAAGAGGTACAGCTATGGGGGCTTCCTTTGCCCCTATATATGCCGACCTCTTTATGGCATACCTGGAGGAATGTCTTATATATGATCCCTTGCATAATATCTATTTAGAGGAGATGGATATTTGGAGACGCTATCTTGATGATTGCTGGATGGTGTGGCGTGCGGATGCAGATTATTTGATGGAATTTGTGGAACATTTGAACAGCAATATTTGGGGTATTGAATTCTCAGTAACATATCATAAGTTAACTATTGACTTTTTGGATGTTACGGTATATCGTAATGAGGACAATACCCTAAATACAAAAATACATAGGAAATATCCACAGTTTAACACGTTACTTCATTCCTCAAGTATGCACCCACGTCACACCATCCGCAACATTCCAAAATCACAATATTTACGTATTAAACGTATCAATTCATCTCCGATAGATTATGAAGATGCTAAACAGGATTTAAATAGGAGATTTTTGGATAGAGGCTATCCATATAGGGACATTTCTAGAGCCAGGGTGTGGACAGATCAACAGGAGAGATCAGATCTTTTACAATATCAAAAGAAGGATGGTGTTAAGGAAGATACCATTAGATTCATTACTACTTTTGGGAAAAATCACCAACTTATTAGAAATGTGTTGAACAATAATTGGAACATACTTATGGCAAATGATCATCTTCGTCACATATTGACTGAACAATGTTCCATTTCCTACAGGAGGGGCAAAACTTTGGGTATGTTATTTTCCCACTATAAACATCGGGATAGTGGAGGTGCAACACATAGACAACTTACTATCACTGGGGATGAGCTTTTGGGGACCTTCCCTTGTGGCCATTGTTCCTCCTGTGAAAGTATAAATAAAATTAAAGAATTCTCTAGTGCTAATACTAGCAAGATATTTGATACTCGTATATTTGCAAATTGTTCAACTAGTTGGGTGATTTATTTAGCTACATGCCATTGTCAGGCTTTTTACGTAGGCAAAACCTCACGGTCTCTTAGAATCCGAATAGGAGAACATCGTAGTGATATTCGCAATCACAAAATCAGTAATGCCCTGTATCAACATACCATTAAGCATTCATCTGCTAAATTTATATTCACTGTTAGTGACAAAGTACAGGGAAATAGACAAAATCAGTTAGGTTGGCAGAGTATTCTTAGCAAGAAAGAAAAATACTGGATTATACACTTGGGAGCCCTTTTTCCACCTGGATTAAATGACCATTTATAAATTACTATATATATTTATATGGTATCAAACACTATATCTTGGCTATATTATTATGTTGATTTAGTACTATTTATGCACAGTTTGTGTATTTTTGCAATTAACAACATATGTTTTTTGGAAGTGCATTTCTTTTATTGAATGTTCTGTATACTTTAAGTTAGCAGTTTAGTGCTAGCCATTTGTCTATTGGCTAAGCAATTATATAAATATGGAGTCTGTTGAATGGAGTTATGATAGTTATTTTTCCTCACTGAAGAAGGTACTTTACCGAAACTAGTTTGAGGCATGTATTTTTCATATTCATGGTGATGAGAGTGTGATTTAGTGTCTTTGACACTTTATTTAATTCAATAAAGCCTTGGGGACCGTTTGCTGGCTTTTGTTTGTTCCAGGACAGATTTATCTCCCAGTGACTGCCATGTCTTTGGAACAGGCTACCAATTCTTGTAAAACAGAGCACCTCCATGACACTATTCAAGAGGAACCTGGATGAGCGGATGGGTACTGTAAATTTTACTGGGGATAGAGCCCACAAACTTCCTGGACATGGGCAGTCATCACTAAAAGCACTCTTGGGTATTGACTAGTACGTCTACTGTATTACATTGGGTTGAAATGGCTAGTCTTAAAATTATCTTTGAGTCAATAGCCTAGTAATCTCCTTTGATCCCATGAGCACTGATGGACCCTAACCAGACACTCTTCCAGAGATGCCAGACTAGCATTGCAATCTAAGAGCTGTTAATCAACACTTCAAGGACTTGTTCTGTTAGTCACCTGTGTCGGCAGCAGTAGGAAGATATTTTTTCTGTTATCCTGAATGTTGGAGAAATTTGTTAATGTGTTTACTGTTTTTGCTCAAAAGTATTTTACAAACACGGTTCAAAAATATAGAACTATCATCATCATCATCAACCTCCTTTTCCCCATTTTCTACATGGGATTGAGGTGCTGTGTCAAAGAGATTGAGGAAAACAAATATACAACTATCTGCTTTTGAATTTGTTACATTTTTTAAACTGAGACACAAAAGCCTTCATATATTACAAGTTGCTACTTCTGTTGTATTGCGTACCCCTTGATTTGTTATATTACAGCATACTAACAGTTTATCAAAACTGTAATCCATGAACACGTCAATTGAGTAGTTCTGTATATAAGACTAACACCACTTTCTATACTGTAATAATAATAACAATGATAAATATTATTGTTACTTGATAACAGCCTTTATTTTGTATTTCTTACATATGCTAAACATGCTTGGGGTAAAGTACGTGCAAAGGCTTAAAATGTTAACTTACAAAAGAACAAACCATGCTGGAAAATGTGAAGGTTGACCTAGATTGGAAAGTACCAGAAAACACAGGAAATGTGGAAAGTACCGGCAGCCTAGATAAAACAGCTGTGGAAAGTTCCAGCTGGTGTTTGACCTTTAATGTAGATCATGCTTGTCTAAAAAGTACCATCTGTGTCTAATTTCTGTTAGCAATGTGGGTAGATTGCCTGATAACAAGCCATGTTAGATGGAGCATTAAGCCGCTTAGATATGCAATACTCAAATTGACAGTTGGAAATTATTTTCCTTTGTTCTATGTGTATAATTCACTATAAAAGCATGAGTAAGACAGTGTTAAACAGGCATTTCTTTGCTACTGCAGCTAGGTATTTAATGTCTCCTTGTACAAGTAAAATAAAGAAAACGTTCTTACCTTCAACAGATGTGATGTCCTCATATTTTTAACTTAACATTTTGGCGCCCAACGTGGGGCTACCTCTTCGAAGATATGAATCAGGGGACAAAGAGGCTGTAATCCCATGCGGGAAGGGTTTCGAATCTACGGCTCCCTTATAACAAAAGACCTCCGACTATTTTGTCGTTAAAAGAGGCCAGTCACTTTCTGATTCCTATCCAAGAGACGGTATCCGAATTGGAACAGAGGACACACGCCTAAAAAAGATAAGATTTTCTCTCTTTCTTAAAAGAATATTTAAAGGAAGGATTAAAAAATGGTTATTGTGCGCCAGGTCATTTTTAAATAAGACCTTAGGAAAAAAAAAGAAAACTTAAGACAGATCTGATTATAAGAAAGGACTGAAAATAATTTTGATATATTAAAATGGGATCAGGATGTTGTAAATGTCATAAAGACTTAAATAAAGATAAAAAATATATGAAACAATTAGGTAACAAAAATGTGCAATTTCTTAAAAAATGGAAAGTCAAATATGGCTTTAATAAAACATTAGACAAAACGTCATGTTTAACGTTAGTGAGAAATATAAAAATAGATGCAAGGACTAGGACTAAAAAACAAAGACAATTGGGGTTTCCCCAAGCACAAAAATGGCTGGAGGAGGCCAATAAAATGTTTATGAAAAATAAGGCAATAAAGGATAAGGAGGACAAAATAAACAGACAAAAAGAATGTAGGAAGAACACAGATGATAAAAAGGTGACTCTTTTTGTGGACAAGGAAGATAAACATACAATATGTGCAGTGACACGAGGGCCCACAGCTCCACCATATGAAACAGTAGAAAATGAATTAAGGGACAGACCCCCTCAGTATGAGGCCAGTAGACCAGACCCAATTCTCCAGCAGGGGCCGAGCCAGGGACAACAGACAGGACAATTATATCCACCTCTCCCTCCACCATCTTGGCATACAGTTGAACGTCCGTCGGTCCCAAAATTAGTATTACAGAAGGTTGATTCTCCTAAACAATTACGGTCAGGTCCAGTGGGGCTGGGACAATGGGCACTAAAAAAGGAGGGAGACCCTGCAAAAACTTTTCCTCTTATACAAGTTGCAAACCCTCAGGCAGGGGGTGACGGACAGGATCCCACTATTTTGGTATTCCGTCCATGGGCAAAAGAAGACATAAAACAAGCTACAAAGGGAATACCTCATCCCAAGGTCAATTACCGGAAATTTTCCGAGGACCTGGTTGGGATGAAGTTAAGTTATCACCTAAATGGATTAAAAATTGAGCAAGTTATATGACAGATTTTAGGACCAGATTGGCATTTAATATGTGGAGATTGGTCATCCAGGTCGGACAATGGAGCCATCCTGGAACATAATTCAGGCACCTTAAACACAAGGGTCACTGATATTCTAAACAGAATGTCAGATAAGTGGCGTCCACGGGCGAATTGGACACGTATAAATCAATGTACTCAAGCTGATAATGAAAAGGTTGACCATTACATTGTCAGATTAACTAAAACATTTAACAATCACTGTGGCATAATCATACCAAAAGACCAAAAAAACAATAGTTCTTACGAGCAACAACTTAAAAATTCCTTTTTAAAAGGTTGCCGAGGCCCTATAAGTAGTTTTATAACCAAACATATAATAGATCACCGTACATGTCGGTTGCAGCCCTTACTAGAATATGCTAGACATGCTGAACGTCACCTGAAACAAAAAAAAAAAAAAAAAAGGAACAGGTATTTGCTATTAAAAATGACGGAAAAATATTTTTACTACAAAACCAAAGGGGAAGAGGGAGAGGCAAACAGAGGGGACGTGAAGGACGCGGAGAAAGTAAAGACTCTAAAAATAGACAGGGGAGACACTCAAAAGATTATAAAGGTAGGGCAAAGAGGGGCGAATGCTTTAGATGTAAAAAAAAGGACATTTTTCTGCAGATTGTGAGAAACGACAACAATCTCAGGAGGAACGTAAGCAAAATTCTGCATGACTATATGATAGTAAAAACTGTTGTGGTCATTGCGGATCTGTGGTTGAAGGGCAAAAAAAATGAGGAAAATAATAAAGAGAAAGACATTTATTGTGATAATTGTCAGGAAAAAATTAACCCTTGCCAATGCATAAAAAAAAAATGAGGAGGGGAAAGGTGATTGTGTAAATTGGGATACTGAGTCAAAAGACTGTGAGGTCATTAATTTGGCAGCCCTGGAGACCACCATGCAGTTAAATAAAAAGCCTGTGATACAACTTATGGTAGAGGGCCGACAGGTAAAATTCTTATGTGACTCAGGGGCCTCACGGACCCTGTTAAGACCAATGGACATGCCTCCTAACTATGAGACAAAAAGAGTTTGTTTTTGTAAAGGCAGCAAATGGACGTGTGTATAAAAAACCCTTATCCTGTCCACTTTTGTTCACTGATCCGCTGACAGATCAGGCAGTTCAATACAAGGTAATTATTTCAAAAGTATGCCCGGTTAATTTGTTGGGCAGGGACTTAATGCATACCTTTGGGATAGCGGCAGTACCCACTACACGGGAAATTAAAGCCAAAAAAATGGTGGTCACCCAAAAAATGATGGTCCAGGGGACACGGAAATTACACTACTGGTACAGTCAAGACCTAATAGCCACCGGACCAGAAACTGTTACCAAGGATCTGGTTAATTTGGCCCTAAGTAAATATAGGGACCAACCTCCTACGGTGGCAGGGCAACTACATTGCACCATGTATTACCGGGAAATGGCAGGGCCTGATAGAAAATTTAAAAAACAGTTCCTAAGACATAGGGTGACTAAGATAGTGCCGAACAATCTTTTCTGGGACATGAAGGGCAATGCTGTGGCAACTTGCACTTTAACCAAAAAAATGGAAAAGTTGTTCCGATCCCACTATAAACCACATGTCTCAATTACTAAGGCGGAGGGCACTAAATGGGTAGACTTAAAAAAAAAGGTCACTGATTAAAATAAGATGTCAAAAAGACAATTAAAAGAGCACCAGGTTCAAGTTCAGAGGCTAAACTGGGTAACAAAGGCTAAACCGACAGTTCACATGAGAGAATGCAACTCTCCCCCCAGCTAAACTTTCCTCCTCACCCAGGAGGAAAAACAAGTTTTAAAGGATATTCCGCAATGTCTATGGTCACTCAATAAGGGGGATGTGGGCTTAATGAAAATGGCAGAAAAGGTACATATAACACCAAAATCAGGGTTTAGGCCACGCAAACACCAATATCCACTTAGCAAACAGGCGGAAAAAGGCATAGCACCAGTGATAAATTCTTTAAGAAAATCTGGAATTTTAATAAAATGCCCCGACTCTCCATGTAATACGCCCCTGTTTCCCGTCAAAAAACCTGATGAAACGTGGCAAATGGTGCAAGACCTACAGGCAGTAAATGCAGCGGTAGTTCCAAAAGCACCAGTGGTACCAGACCCTCACACCCTTTTAAATAACTTACACCCTAAAAATAAGTACTACACCGTCATAGACATTAGCAATGCCTTTTTCTCCATACCTCTGCATGAGGACAGTAGGTTCTGGTTCGCGTTTACCTATCAAGGGAAATGTTATACTTATACCAGACTACCCCAAGGATACTGTAAAAGCCCTACAATATTTGCCCAGGAAATGGCAGCCAATTTAGCTCAGTTCACACCCAGGAAAGGAAGCCAAATTCTGCTATACATAGACGATATCCTCTTGGCTTCTCCCACTTTAGAGGGATGCCAAAAGGACATGGTGGCACTACTTAAGTTTTTAGCAAATAAAGGCCATAAGGTAAATAAGTCAAAACTGCAATTATGAAAACCACAGGTTAAGTATCTGGGATACTTAATCTCACAGGCAGGCAGGCAGTTAGAACAAATGCGGAAAATGGCTATTTTGCAGGTCCCAATGCCTCAGACTAAAAGAGAAATGATGTCATTTTTGGAAATGACAAATTTCTGCAGGAGTTGGATCCCTAACTATGCTGAGGAAACAGAGCCCCTAACAGCTCTGATTTACAAAACCCCCATGTTGGCTGGTGACCAGCTGACTTGGACAAATGGGGCCATACAGGCATTTACATGTATCAAACAACATATAGTGAGCTCATCGGTGCTAGGGCTCCCAAACTACTCTAAACCCTTTTTGCAAATGGTAGACTGCAAGAAAGGCTATATGACATCGGTTCTGCTTCAAACACACGGGCTTAAACAGCGACCTATTGCTTTTTACTCCGCAAAACTGGACTCTGTAGCAAGGGCACTCCCGTACTGTGTACAGGCAGTAGTGGCAGCCGCTATGGCGGTGCAAGCCTCTGCCTCTTTGGTACTATTTCACCCGTTGACACTTCGGGTGCCACATTCAGTGGCCACGATCTTGTTACAGGACCGGATTACATTTCTGTCGCCAAGTAGGCATCTCTCCTGCATGACAATATTACTGACTCAGCCACATATGACAATTAAATGGTGCACCACACTCAATCCAGCTACATTGCTACCCACACCAGAGAAAAAAATACCTCATGTTTGCTTGGACGCTATACCTAAAAAGATTCTCCCCCGTCCCGATTTGCAAGATGTGCCTCTAAATAAAGCAAATCTGACACTTTTTGTAAATAGTTCAGCAAAAAAGGACATGGCAAAAAAAAACATTGGTGGGGTATGCAGTCACCACAGGAGACACAATTTTAAAAACAGGGCGACTACCTGGGCACTATTCAGCTCAGGCAGCCAAATTGGTAACACTAACCAGGGCCTGCACACTGGCACAAAAAAAAAAAGTTACAATCTATACAAACAGTCAATATGCTTTCTCCACTGCGCATTTCTTTGCACAGCAATAAAAAAATAGGAAAATAATAACGGCGACAAAAAAAACAATCAATCATAAAGATCTGATTCTGGGTCTTCTAGACGCTGTCCAACTACCACAGAAACTGGCCCTATGTAAGTGTTCTGCACACACCAACAATAAGGATCCCATATCACTAAAAAATGTGCGTGCAGATAAGGCAGCAAAAAATGCAGCACAACAAAAAGATCACCTTTTTAACAACTCTGAGTTACAACCTAGTGATACTTTAGATCTAAAAATGTTAAAAGTCATGCAGGGTCTTACGCCAAATAAAAAAAGAAAGAGGTGAATAAAATACGGGGTAACTCAACAGAAAGGTGTATATAAAGCACAAGATGGTAGGTTAGTATTACCTTCAAATCTTTTTAGGTATGCAGCCTTAGTAAGTCATGGAATTACCCATGCAGAACCATCAGTCATGACACAAATAGTGTCAAAAATTTTCTGGTGTAAGGGGTTCTCTACCTATGCCAAACAATTTACCCTCTCTTGTCTACTATGCGAACAGTATCACGGACAAGGGGGAATACAAAAGCCTACTCAGGCCTTCCCAATACCTCCGTACCCTTTCCACACCATATGTATAGATTTTATAAAATTGACGCCATCCCAAGGAAAGCAATTTGTATTAGTCATAATTGACTCATTCTCTAAATGGGTTAAAGCTCATCCTGTAAAACACCCAGATGCCCTGACAGTGGCAAAAGTACTGACCACGGAAATAACTCCATGTTTTGGTATTCCCAAACGCATCTATAGTGACAATGGCTCGCATTTCGTTAACCAAATTGTCCAAAGACTTGGCCAAGTGTTTCACATTGGCCTGAAAAAACATTGTGCTTACCATCCACAGTCAGCAGGGTTGGTTAAACGACACAATGGTATTTTAAAAAGCAAACTACAAAAACTCATAGCAAAAACACATACTACATAGATGGACTGCCTACCACTAGCTCTTCTCCACATAAAAATCACACCCTCCTCCAGAGGTCTGGCACCATATAAAGTTCTCTTTAAAAGACCATATTACGTCCTGCAGTGGCACGGTATCCTGCCAGCTGAACGTGAGGGGGGTGAGGAGCTAGCAGATTATATGAGAAAAATGCTGACCAACAAAAAATCTCTCTTAACTCATGATTACTTTGCAGGTCCAAAAGTGACGGAACCAGTGGGAGTGGGACCTGGAGACTGGGTCTGGATCAAAATCGTGAGGCGGAAAAACTGGGCATCGCCCAAGTGGGAAGGTCCATACCAAGTGCTCATCTCAAACCCCACAGCAGTAAGAATAGCAGAACAAACTTCGTGGATACATCTAACACACTGCAAAATTGTCAGAACTTTCCAGATTGACAAAGACTTAGAGCCGATATCAGAACTCTCACCTGGTGACACATAGTTGCATAATCATGGAACCGTGGGTAACCATTATCACTTTTTTCCTCTTAAAAACAGTAAAGAGCGCAATTCTCCACCAAGGTATGGTGACCAAAGAAAATGATTTTGCCTTACTACAGACCCAGGTAGGCATTAGTACCAACTTTTACCTTAATGTCTGTGACACCGGAATAGACTGTGTGACGTTTTCCACATATGAAAGGGCCAGAGCCACGGGAAGAGGCGAAGTAAAATATCTCTGCAATATAAACTGTGCCTCCTGGGAAAATGTATGGTGGACTTCGGAAGGAAATTGGAAAACCAGTGCAGCGCAAATCCCACAAAAAGACCGAAATCGACAGAGAAGAATAAAAATTGTTGCTCAAAACTCTTACCCATATGTCGCCATTACCATTCTCAACCCACAGGTAACTGATTCAGGACTGTATGGACTAGGAATCTCAATAACAGCAGTAACTGACCCATTGGGGAAAATCAAAATCAAAATCCAAACCATGGCAAATGCGACCCAGGCACCAATGACGGAAGAAAAACAGCTAATGGTAGAGACAGGGTTCGCACAGAAAAATGCCTGAATGCAATGGGTAAGATTTAGCACTAAGGAAGCTCAACAGCAGGACTGTGTTGCCTGCGCAGAAGGCAGGCAGAAACTGGCTACTGTACCGCTACTCCCTGAAAAAGCGAACTATACTTGCTTGCTAAAACTGTTCCATAACCAGATGGACAAGGACTGTAAAAATGAAAGTCAAAGATTCCCATTGACAACACTGTCGGTAAAGCCACCTGCGGCACTTGATTATCCAGGCTCTTACACTTGTTTCTTTAGAAATGGCACCGGAAAAGACTATGGTATCCTTTCCTCAGGTTATTGCAACAAGACCACTTTCGGAAATGACAATAAACTTCTGATAGGTCAGACGCACAGTCTGGCAGACGTCTGGTGGTTCTGCGGAAATAATAGACTGAGATCTCGACTAATAAAATCCTGGAAAGAAACATGCACTCTAGTAAAATTGATTTTGCCTTTTTACATCTTACCCATGATGGCTGATAAACTTCCCACGACGGTCCTCAAAGCGACTCAGCAGAACAAAAGGCTTAAAAAAAGACAGGCTCCAAAACAAGTCTTTGACGATGGCGTATACATCGATAGTATTGGGGTCCCGAGAGGAGTTCCTGATAAATATAAAGCCATAAACCAAATAGCCGCAGGGTTTGCTTCCATTTTCATATGGGTACAACCTAACAAAAATGCGGATTGGATCAACTACATATATTACAACCAACAACGCTTTGTGAATTACATGAAAGATGCTCTGAAAGGTGTGGCTGAGCAACTGGAGGCAACCTCTCTAGTAGCCTGGCAAAACCGCCTCGCTCTGGACATGCTACTGGCAAAGGAAGGAGGGGTGTGCAAGATGTTCGGAACTTTCTGTTGCACTTATATTCCGAACAATACTGCGCCAAATGGCAGTATCACACAAGCTCTACAGGGACTTGACATGCTGTCCAAAAAACCTGCAGAACACTCAGGTGTAAGCAATCCATTTACTGATTTCCTACAGGCATGGTTCGGAAAGTGGAGCCACCTCATTGGAAGCCTGTTAATATCCATAGGGGGTTTCTGCAGCTGTCCTTGTGACATGCGGATGCTGTTGTATTCCCTGTATTCGGGGACTACTGAAAAAACTGGTTGAAACTGCTATCACAAAAACAATGTACCAACAATTGCAGCCAATGGACAATGATGCGTATGCTGAATTGTACGATGATGCATATACTGACATATAAAAATTGTAAAGTAACCTTTGTGCATAATCATCTGTAACTCACCCGAAATAAAAATGAAAAAGGGGGGGGTGAGAGGATAGAAAAACCAGTGAAATAAAGAGGTGCACAACAAACCAGAACGAGCAAAAAGGAAAAAGGAAGAGTGACCCAGGACCCGAAAGGAAAGAGTTAAAAAGGGGTCGTAAAAATGCATTGAAGAAAACACCAGAAGAAAAACAGGTCTGGCGTGTTAAAGGTATTGACCTCCTACATGAAGACATTTTCACCTCTTGCATGAAATTGGCATGCCTTGGTTATGGCAAAGACAGGATCAGTTATGGGAGGTAGTGCACAAAGGCTCTTGTTTTTACAAATCTTCCCATTTGATCAAGGGTAAATGTTTTTATAAATCTCCTGAACGAAAATCCGTTGGAAAAGTCAGGTGAGGATGTTAATAATCATTTACCAAATAAGAATAAAAGTGTTAATAGGGGGGAAATGTAATAATAATAACAATGATAAATATTATTGTTACTTGATAACAGCCTTTATTCTGTATTTCTTACATATGCTAGACATGCTTGGGGTAAAGTACGTGCAAAGGCTTAAAATGTTAACTTACAAAAGAACAATCCATGCTGGAAAATGTGAAGGTTGACCTAGATTGGAAAGTACCAGAAAACACAGGAAATGTGGAAAGTACCGGCAGCCTAGATAAAACAGCTGTGGAAAGTTCCAGCTGGTGTTTGACCTTTAATGTAGATCATGCTTGTCTAAAAAGTACCATCTGTGTCTAATTTCTGTTAGCAATGTGGGTAGATTGCCTGATAACAAGCCATGTTAGATGGAGCATTAAGCCGCTTAGATATGCAATACTCAAATTGACAGTTGGAAATTATTTTCCTTTGTTCTATGTGTAGAATTCACTATAAAAGCATGAGTAAGACAGTGTTAAACAGACATTTCTTTGCTACTGCAGCTAGGTATTTAATGTCTCCTTGTACAAGTAAAATAAAAAAAACGTTCTTACCTTCAACAGATGTGATGTCCTCATATTTTTAACCTAACATATACAACTGTTGCAGTTACAGAAAATGCCACTTATAAGTGGATCAGTATACAAAACATTTTATTACTTGCAATGGTTGCATCTTTTTAGATGCTCAAAGTGGGATTATCTTACTGAAACTTGAGATTGTGATGGACAGACCATGCCGTCATCAAATGAAAGATGAAACAATTCAAAAAAAGGATTAATGGTCAGCCACGTAAACAGTAATAAATCAGTAAAAAGTATAAACAGACTGAACCGATACACAACTGAGGTAAACATAAAACTACATTTAAAATACATTTATAAAATACATATATAAAATTACATTTATTAAATAAGGTAATAAATAAGGTAAGGTAACAAAATAAAGGCACTATAATGTGTAATGTTGGTTGTTTATACTAGTTTATATGATAATAAAAATACTTAAATATAGTATCGAAACTTTGTGATATTTAGAAAAAAACTCAGAAAATATTTTTATCCTTATAAAATATGAACACATTTACCATTTTTTTAAGCCATCCCTCAGGACAGAAATGCCCAAATCAGTACTGTTATGCAGAAAGATAGACAAGTGGCAATCCTATCGGTAGGTACATTGACTGTTTTTCTTCCTCTCTGCAATAAATGGGTGGAAAACACTTTCATAACACTCTGCCTTTTTAAAAGCTTCTGCTGACATCAGCATGACTAATTGACTAAGACTGTGGGCAAACTACAGATTTCTCTGTGTCTGTGGTATGTCATGCAGGCAGAGACAAAGTATGTGAGATAATAAGCTTAAAATGTTGGTGGGATTTCCCTTCCTTTGATTTCAAGGCAAGGACATAAAAGTTTTACAAAGTAAAAAGGTTTCTGGTACTTCAATGATACTGGAACCACATTGTAGGCAGAAAAGCAACCAAAGGGGTAAGTTAAACTGTACAAGAAGGTTGGGTTTTCTTTTATGTGAATGCTGATGCCAGAGCTGTCCACAAACTGAACCATTTGTAGCAATGAGCATTGAGAAAAACTCCACCTTCGAACTTTAAAAACATATTTTTTATTGTATCTTTGTTTTTGAGCTATTTTAATGTCAAAATCACTCCAATTCTTCTTTTACAATTTTAATGTGTTTTTCTCAAAATGGCAGAAAACACATAAAAACTCAAACCACACACCCACCTTCATGAAGGCTCTTAATAGAAATTTATCCAAACAGCAGAGACCTCCAAGACAGAAACCCACTCGACCACCACAACACAGCACAAACCGCAGGACACATAGCTCACCTCCACAGTGTGCCCCTCAATCTAAGCCCCTAAGGCTAAACACCTTGCCTAATACAATAATCATAGGTGACTCAATAGTGAGGCACACAGATGTTCCACTCACTAGGTTAAATAAGGTGAAGGTAACAGTCAGATGTCTATCAGGACCCGGAATCCGACACATGACACATGCACTCAGGTCACTCCACAACAAGTGCAAGTATGACTCTGTCATTGTCCATGTGGGTGTGAATAACCTGAGATGCACCTCCCTGGACTACATGAAGAGAGACATGGTGGAGCTCTCAGGTTATGTGCCTCAGGTAGGTATGACCCTAGCCCTGAGCAGTATCCTGCTATCACCCAGAATGATACTGCAGTACAAACAAAAAAGGATTGACTTCAACAACTGTCTAAGTTTCTGGTGTCATTCTAAGGGGATCCAGTAACTGTCTGCTTGGGATGACATGATTGACAGACCTCAATGCTTTGCCAGAGATGGCCTGCATCTGTCACCCCTGGGTTTCCAGGTACTGGCTAAGGCTCTTGCCACCCCTAAAGTGCCTTTTTTATGCGGTGTTCCAAAGACCAAATTACCACCATAACAGCTAGAAATAAATGCAATCTGAAGGTCATGCTGCTCAATGCTAGAAGTCTAAATCTCAAGATGCACTCTCTTGAAGCACTCCTCAAAATGGAGAGCATCTACATTTGTGCTGTAACGGAGACCTGGTTTAAAGTGGTGGAAAGCACCCCTGTGGTACCAGGCTAGAGCTCATTCCACACCTTTCGGCCCTGAAACATGGACCAAAGCTCCAAAGGTGGTGGTGTCTCCATATTCATAAAGGATATGCACACCTCCAGACTAGTAGCCCCGCATAATGCATCTGAGATAGTTCAGGTACAACTAACATTGGGTAAGACAACAATCCAGGTCATAGCCTGCTATAGGTCCTCAACCATGTCCCTAGACTCTTACTCCATTTTTCTAAGCACCCTGGACTCTATCAAGGTCCAGCTCAACACTCTCATACTCGGAGACTTCAACTACCCCTCCATCAACTGGGAAAACTACAGAAGCACCAATACACTGGCCCAACGTTTCCTGAAATTCATCAATTCCAATGCCCAGCTAATTCTGACCACCCACTAGAGGAAGCAACATCTTTGACCTGATTATTACTAACATGGATGACCGTTGCTCTACACCAATAGTCAATCCCTCCATGGTCAGATCCGACCATAAACTAATCACCATGGAAATCCACATCTCACCCACACCCCCTGCAAAGGTAACCACCTTGAAAAACTTCTCAAAAGCTGACTTTGGGCTCCTAAAAACAGAGTTGGCTAACTTCATGGCACCCATTCCAGTGCAAAATAGCTGCATGACTGCCGAATCATACACCAATGCGCTGTATGAACATGTACATAAATGCATGGAACTAGCCATACCAAACAGAACCAAGACGTGCTCCATCAAAAAAAGGAAGCACATCTGGTGGTCCCCTGCCATTAATAAACTCTACAACAGAAGGAAGAAACTGTTGCAGAAAAAGGTGAAGGCCCAAGACTGGAAAAACTCCCTTATTAGCCTCAACAAAAAGTTGAGATCCCTCATCAAATCCTCCAAAGCCAGGTATGAAGGCAGAATTGCGGAAGACACTAAAAACAATTACAGAGCCTTCTATAGTTATATCAAGAACCCCCACGGCAATACCCAGATTTGCTCTGAGTTACTGCACAATGGTACATCCTATACTGAGCCAACAGATATTGCCAACATGCTGGCCAACAGATTCAGTGCCAACTTTACCCCTCCCCCCAAAGGACCAATCACAATACTGGAAGAATGCCAGGCACCCAGCATTACTGCAGTACAGGTTAAAGCTGCATTGTCCAAGCCCAAGAATACAGCTTCCATGGGACCGAATAATATCCCTGGCTGTGTTCTACATGAACTACAAAGTGAACTGGCACCACATCTGTGTGCCTATTCAGTCACAGTCTCACCTCAGGCTTTGTCGCTACTGAATGGCACACTGCTACAAGTCATCCCTCTCCATAAAGAGGGAGTGACTACAGACCCTGGGAATTATCGCCCCATTAGCCTGATGAGTCTGATATGTAAAGCTATGGAGTGCACCATCATGGACCTGATTAACAAAGATATAGGAAATCTCCAAACTCTAGACCCCACGCAATTTGGCTTTTTTGAAAGGGAGATCATGCCTGCTCAACCTGGTTGACTTCTTTGAGTAAGTCACCAGAGCTGTGGATGAAGGTAAAGCAGTGCAAGGCCTTTGATACCATTCCTCACTCTGGAATTATTGATAAACTCACTAAACTAGGCATCAACCCCTATATCACTAGGTGGGTTGCAAATTGGCTCACAGATAGAACACACAGTATGAAAGTAGCGGACTCCAAGTCAGACTGCCGACAAGTCACGAGTGGAGTCCCACAGGCATTGGTCCTGGGTCCTCTCCAGTTCAGCATCTACTTCTCAGAAGTCCAAAGGGATTCTGGCTGACCAAGTTTGCAGATAACTGCAAACTGGGAGTCATTATTAACTCCCCAAGTGTTGCAGACATCCTACAGAAAGGCCTCACTGAGACCACTGACTGGTGTCGAAACCATGGCCTTAAGCTTAACATCACAAAATGTGTCATCATCCCCTTTAGTAAAAACACAGTTCCCACTAATTACCACATCAATGGGAGCCCACTGAACACTGAAGGCATTATAAGAGATCTGGGGATGCAGGTTGACAGCAAGCTCTCTTTTAACCACCACACTGCCACTGTGGTCAGAAAGCTCTTCTATGTGGCACATCTCATTATCAAGGGTTTAGCATCCAGGAAGAAAGAGGTCATCGTCTCTCTCTACTCTTCCCTCATTAGACCAGTCATTGAATATAATGCTTCATTTGGCATGTGCCTCACTAGACACCTGCAGCAGCTGGAGAGGCCACAGAAGTACCTCATGAAGAGGATCCTAGGCATTAAACACATGTCCTACATGGACAGACTTAAAAGACTCCAGCTATTCTCTGTCTCGTATCACCTACTTAGAGGCGATCTCTGCTTGACTTACAAAGCCATGTCTGACCCAGCTCTGTTAGAAATGCTACATCTAAAGAAATCCCAATCCCTCCACACCACACACTCCAGAGACCTCAACCTCATTACCACAATCAACAGAACGTACTGGAGGGACAGGTTCATAACCCAGAGACTGCCCATGCTATGGAATAGACTTCCCATACATGTCAAGCAGAGCACCTCACTGTCCCTCTTCAAGAGAAATCGTGATGAGTGGATGGGTAATAGAAAGTTCACCCCGGGGATCACTCCAGTGGCTCTACTTGATAGAGGCACTGGGAACTAACATTGGGCGGCATGATGCCAGGGCACTTCTATGGGCTAGGCTTGTGAAGGCTCCAGGGCCATTAGGCTAGTACACACCTATGAACCTATGAACCTATGGGGCCTGCCTTGGTAATGTGATCTTGTTTTCTTGTTTTCATTCCTTCTTCCCAGAATACATTTCAAGTCCTCTTTATATGAAGTGGTGCTGTTTTCTCATGCCATTAACATTGAATGGCAGGACTGTGAAGCACTGTCATCTAAACACACCTTCTGTAGCAGAGCTGCTTCTACATTTACTTGACTGAGCCTCATTTGTATGTCTGTCAGAGCTTGTTCTATGCTATAAATAGCTGTTAGCTACTTGCAGCAAAAGAAAATAGATAAATAACGTATTTGTAAGAGGGGTCTTTTGTAGTTTGAAAAGATCTGACAAACCCTCCCCCGCACTCTCATGCTGAGGTGTGAAAACTCTCACTGCAGTATATGATCCTTGCTGTACATTTACAAGTGACAAGTAGTAGGACTCTAAACTTAGTCTGTCTGTTACTTCCCAATCCCTTCAGTGGGAGGATTTTTCCCTCTAACGAATTATGCAGACTTAAAAGGTGCTTTACTGGTTCCTCGATTATTTCTGTCATGTTCACCTTACTTTTTTCTATTTCATATTTATTTATACTTTGGTAACCAGGAAAGTGAACTGGTCCCAGGACCCTTTTCAGCCACAACTTAGGCTACATTGGCAAAGATAATAACAATTATTAAATGCACTAAGCAATACAAAGACAAAATACTGACATAGACATTGACCAAGATTGCATGTGCAACACATAGCCAATATGTAACAGTGACCAAGTAAATCATTGAGCAACATTTACTAGAATGTATACATTAACAATGCTTAGCTATATTATGTTATTATAAATAATTCATTGTATGCACGCATATTTTGCACACACACACACACACACACACACACACACACACACACACACACACACACACACAACACGTGTGTGTGTTTCTGTATGTGTATATAAAGTACATGTGTACAAAAACATGAGTGTGTGTGTGTGTGTGTGTGTGTGTGTGTGTGTGTGTGTGTGTGTGTGTGTGTGTGTGTGTGAGGGTATGCATTTAAATACAGTACTGATTTCCTTTTCTTAGCGTTTTTAATGCTAGGGCACATAGTAAATGTATGTTACAGTAATTTCAGCTGTATATTATGGTTGCACTTTAACAATGTAAGGACTGACTCAAAGTCAGTGGCAATTTTTTACAATAGATCTGTATGTACCAGATATGCATCTCCCTCTGGCAGGATGTCACAAAAAAGAATGACACATTTTTATGAACAGTATAGTGCACCTAGTTGGTAAGGTTGCCACCTAACTCTTTCTGCAGTTCTGCTCTGTGTGTGTGTCTGTGTGTGTGTGTGTGGGGGGGCTTGAAAATGGTAAATGCATTGATACTTTGCAAGAAAAAATATTTTTTGACTTTTCTCTAAAAGTCACAGAAATCTTTGATACTACATTTAAGTTATCGTAACATATAAACTATTATAAATTAACATTTTAAGCTTAACTTTTCAATACTGTGTTGCTGCTTATGTAAATTTTTCAAAAGAGTTGACAATTGCTTTTAAACCCTTGTATAGTGTATATATATATATATATATATATATATATATATATATATATATATATATATATATATATATATATATATATATATATATATATATATATATATATATATATATATATATAAACTATTTATACATATATATATATATATATATATATATAAACTATTTATACATATATATATATATATATATATATATATATATATATATATATATATATATTAAAATCTTTTTTTCTATTAAAGCATAACAAACATAACAAACTGCTTGCTTCAGGCAGCTGCTACGGGTTATGCCACACATAGCACTAAGCTTTTCAATTCTGTCCTGAAATGCAACACCATCATATAAATGAAAGTAATGCACTGGACTAAAGACCAATCAGCATCTGCCGATCATGCCTTATAATACTTTGCCCTTGTTGTGGCTGCCCCATCATCCCATCCTAGCTATGCTACTGTACTGAACTTATGAGTTACTGTATTAGTTTCACCTGTTGCTACATTTTGGTTCTTGTCTATGGTAAAGCAGCGTATTTCTATCCAGTTAAATAAAAAACACATTTTTAAAGAAAACGTTTGTGTGTTTGCTGTTTAAACTTCCACACGTAAACACACCCATGCCCACAAAACACACATACACACAAATATATCTACATATAGTTCAATTGTTAGGTATGCAGTCCAGGAGACCATTAATGAGCCTACCACAATTTACCTCAGAATGCAGAGATTAACAAATGGATGCAGACTGAATTAAACTCTGGTCTATAAGAAGCAGCTTATTAAAACCCCATAGCCTTTATTCTCTGATGTGACAGACTGTCTGTTAAAGATGTATTACATATAGTCAGTGTTTGCTGAATTTTATTATTTGCTAGTAATTACAGGTGTGGGGGTAGCCACATTCTTTGATTCCCTGTCCTTGCCTATTTAAGTGGTACAGTGTGAAATATTTTCTGCTTAAAAACCTCAGCTTTGGCCGGCTAAGAACTAGCTGTATTCAACTGGACGTATAAGAGAATTTAAGTACCTTTATCTGCACTTTCTTTTCCCAAAAATACAGTATTTAAATTGATTTTAACTGTGTTGCAGGAATATTAACTGAACTGAAAGTTAGTCAGTGTTTGCTGAATTTTATTATTTTCTAGTAACTACAGGTGTGGGGGTAGCCACATTCTTTGATTTCCTGTCCTTGCCTATTTAAGTGGTACAGTGTGAAATATTTTCTGCTTAAAACCTCAGCTTTGGCGTCTAAGAACTAGCTGTATTCAACTGGACGTATAAGAGAATTTAAGTACTTTTATCTGCACTTTTTTTTTAAAAAAAAATACAGTATTTAAATTGATTTTAACTGTGTTGCAGGAATATTAACTGAACTGGAAGTTAGTCAGTGTTTGCTGAATTTTATTATTTGCTAGTAATTACAGGTGTGGGGGTAGTCTCATTCTTTGATTTCCTGTCCTTGCCTATTTAAGTGGTACAGTGTGAAATATTTTCTGCTTAAAAACCTCAGCTTTGGCTGGCTAAGAACTAGCTGTATTCAACTGGACGTATAAGAGAATTTAAGTACCTTTATCTGCACTTTTTTTCAAAAATGCAGTATTTAAATTGATTTTAACTGTGTTGCAGGAATATTAACTGAACTGGAAGTTTTGACTCTGCTCTTCAGTTAGTCCCACCCACCCTCCCTGTTTTTGTTTTGGTATTAATCTTAGTGGCCTTGAAACTGCCCGCCCCTCTTGTAAATTTGTGTTTGGATACTCCTTCTGGGCCCATCTCATTTGCTCACTCAACTGAGTGCAGTCAGATCATATTCTGATTTCAGGCACTCCTACTGTGTACAAAGAGAGCATCTGGGAAACAGAAAAAAAATTAAGCTTGTTTCCTGCCTTTCCTGTTAAGTGGTATAGACTATTTGTAGGCTTCTAAGCCCCCAAGCCCTTCTGTGTTGGAGGGAAGCCTTCTAGCTTAGTTTTTTTTTTTATAACTAGCCAGTTTTCTAGTTTCAGCACTCAAATCTGTTTCTTTGATCTCAGCACTTGTTCAGAAAAAAAAATTTCATCTGCTTTTACTGTACTTGTGTTTCTACCTACTTTATTTTACTTTTGCATCATCTTAAAAGTACTCAATTGTATTTATTACTGCTTGGTGTAACTCATTCTAAGCCTTTTGGTTTAAACACTTGGGCTTCGGACCAGTGGTTTTGCACTGAGAGGGTTTGTGGTCTGCACTGTAGTGGCAGAACAGGTAGCTTACATCCTTCTAGGTTGGGAACTGCTGATTGAGGGCTCAGTGTCTGTTATTCTAAAAGTGTATTAATTCTGGTTTAAGCACTTGGGCTTTCAGGCCAGTTATTTTACATTAAGAGGGTTCGTGGTCTGCACTCTTGTGGGAGGAGAGGCTGGACTCTGCCCTTCTGAGCTGGGAATTTCTGGTTAAAGGCTTATAGTGCATGCATATCTGAACTGCTTCTTACTGAAGTTGGTGCGCCTTGTTTGCTGTGGCATAGACTGGATTCGGGCCTGCTGGATCTAGCTTTGTTTGTGTAACTTGAGCACTAATCCAGGCATTCTCTAAAGTATTCAATTATATTTATTACTGCTTGGTAGTAACTTGATTAAAGTGTAGCTATCATTCTAAGTCTTTTGGATTAAGCACTTGGGCTTCAGACCAGTTGTTTTACATTAGGAAGGTTTGTGGCACGCATTTTGGTGGCAGGACAGGTAGCTTTCATCCTTCTAAGTTGGGAACTGCTGATTGAGAGCCCAGTGTCTGTTATTCTTAAAGTGTATTAGTTCTGGTTTAAGCACTTGGGCTTCAGGCCAGTTATTTTACATTAAGAAGGTTCGTGGTCTGCACTCTTGTGGGAGAAGAGGCTGGACTCTGCCCTTCTGAGCTGGGAATTTCTGGTTAAAGGTTTATAGTGCCTGAATATTTGAACTGTATCTTACTGAAATTGGTACACCTTGTTTGCTGTAGCATAGACTAGATCCAGGCCTGCTGAATCTAGCTTTGTTTATATGCTTGTTGTTTGTTTGCTTGTTATTTCCTGGAACACTAATTCCACCTAATACGTGGCTTCTCAGTGCTTCTGTGGATCACTAGTGATATCTGCATTGCTTACTGTACTTATTTCCTTGTTTCACTTGAAAGAAAGTTACTGTTTGTCATTTTGCATTTAAGTTACCTGTAACACATTGCACTTAAGTTACCTGGCACTTGCTCACTAAAGCAATTATATAAGTCAGCACTAAAAATTAAAAGCACTACACCCTCACTCCCCACTGGCCCTTGCTTTCAATTATAAAGGAATTCCCAATATTATTCTAGCATGTCCAAAGGTCAGTTGTCAATCTCCTCTCCGGTCCAGCTGGTGAATCTGGGAATCTTGAGGCAATATTACAACTGCCTCATGTACACAGACAACCCTCTCCTCCTCCCAACAAATTCCAACACATGTGAGAGATGCAACCATATAGCCAAACTGGAGGCTAAGCTCTCTCAACTCAGTACTGGCATAACCAGTCAGGAGGAGAAGGAAACCACACTCACTACAATTCCAGTCTCACATAGACCTACCATGACAGCAAACCAAACAAATAATCACACAAAAACATACTCGGAGGCTCTAAATAAAGATCTGCCTAAGCAGCAGAGACCTCTAAAGCAGACACACAAGCAACCGCTACCCCAAAACAAAACACGTGCAACACATATCTCACAAAGCCAGTGTGCTGAACAGTCACAGCCCTTAAGACTAAACAACACACCTGATACACTTGCAATAGGTGACTCTATCGTCAGGCACACTGACGTCCCGCTCACCAGGCTGAACAAGGAGAGGGTCACGGTGAGCAGCCTGTCGGGTGCTAGGATCCGCCACATAACACAAGCACTCAGGTCACTCCAAGGCAAGTACAAATATGACTCAGTCATTGTCCATGCTGGTGTGAATGACCTGAGACGTACCTCCCTGGACTACATGAAAAAAGACATAGAGGAGCTCTCTGAGCATGTAGCCCAGGCCGGTATGACTCTGACCTTGAGTAGCATCTTACCCTCACCAAGAATGATGCCACAATATGAAGACAAGATGATCAATTTCAACAATTGGATTAAGTACTGGTGTCATTCAAAGGGGATCCAATGCCTGTCAGCTTGGGATGATATGCTCGACAAGCCACGATGCGTCACTAGGGACGGCTTGCACCTATCACCCCTGGGCTTTCGGATATTGGCAAAGGCTCTTGCTACCCCCATAGTGCCTTTTTTAGGCAAGGCTCAAAAGACAAACCCACTTCCATAAGTATCACAAGGGATAAGAAACTAAGAGTAATGCTACTCAACGCCAGAAGTCTAAACCTCAAGATGCACGCACTCGAAACTCTCCTTAGCATGGAGAACATTGATATCTGTGCAGTAACAGAAACCTGGTTCAGGGCTCCTGAGAGCACCCCAGCACTACCAGGTTATACCTCATACCATGCTTTTCGGCCCCAAAACTTGGACCGAACCACAAAAGGAGGAGGAGTATCGATATTCATCAAAGGTACCCACACCTCCAGGTTGGTGGCAAAGCACGAAGCATCAGAGACTATCCATGTGCAACTAACAGTGGGTAAAACTGCCTTCCAGTTTATAGCCTGCTACAGACCACCCTCCAAAACCCAGGAACCCTACTCGGCCTTCCTGAGAACACTGGAAAATATGAAGGTCTCTCCAAACACCATTATATTGGGTGACTTCAACTACCCAAACATAGACTGGGAGCATTACTCTAGCTCCAACACCCTAGCCCAAAAGTTCCTAGAATTTATAAACTCAGATGCTATGGAACAACTTGTTACCACTCCCACAAGAGGGGAAAACATACTGGACCTGATCATCACCAACATGGGGACTCTATGCTCCAGACCAGAAGTGTATCCCTCACTGGTAAGATCAGACCATAAACTAATCTCACTGGATATTCACATCCCGCCCCCACCCCCTGCCCAGAAAACCACAGTGAAAAACTTCTCTAAAGCAAATTTCACACTCCTCAAAACCGAGGTGGAATCCTTCAAAGCCCCCGGGCCTGTGGAAAATATGGCCCAGACCGCAGAATCCTTTATAAACGCATTCTATGAACACCTTCAGGAATGCATGGATCATGCGATCCCAAATAAAACCAAGACCCAATCCTCCAAAGGCAGACGTCCTGTCTGGTGGACCCCAGCCATAAACAAACTATACAATAGAAGGAGGAAGCTACTAAATGATAGAGCAAAATCCCAAAAGGGAAGGCATCACTGATCAGTATTAGCAAAAAACTATGGGCACTCATAAAATTGTCTAAGGCCAGCTTCGAGAGAAAAATTGCACAGGACACTAAGGATAATCACAAGGCTTTCTTTAGTTATGTTAGGAACCTGGGTGGTAATTCCCAGATATGCTCAGAATTAGTCCAAAATGACAAAAATACACGAACCCACAGACATTGCCAACATCCTAGCTGACAGGTTCAGAGCAAACTTCTCCCCCCCTCCCCACCAAAAGGGCAAATATCTATCCCAGCAGAGTGCTGCCCCCCTGACATCTCAGATGCTCAGGTAAGAGCCGCCCTCTCCAAAGCAAAAAACACAGCATCAATGGGACCAGACGGTGTCCCGCGCTGCGTCCTACATGAACTCCAGAAAGAGCTAAACCCAAACATAAAACTACTCTTCAATCTCAGCCTTACTACAGGATATGTGCCCAAAGAGTGGCGTACAGCAACAGTGGTCCCTCTCCATAAAGGTTGTGCCTCAATGGATCCTGGAAACTATCGCCCCATAAGCCTGACTAGCTTGGTCTGCAAAGCTATGGAAAGGATCATCATGGACCTCATAAATAAAGATATTGGGGACCTACAGACACTGGATCCTACCCAGTTCGGCTCTGTTAAGGGCAGATCCTGCCTCTTAAACCTGGTTGATTTCTTTGAAACAGTCACCAAGACCATTGACGAGGGGAAGGTGGTCCACACAGCCTACCTGGACCTTGCAAAAGCCTTCGATACAATACCCCACTCGGGCATTATAGATAAGCTCACCAGCTTAAATATAAACCCCTATGTCACTAGATGGATTGCAAACTGGCTCAAGGACAGAACCCACATGGTTAGAATTGCTGGAGCCATGTCAGACTCCAAACCAGTTACAAGTTGTGTCCCACAAGGCTCAGTCCTGGGACCTCTCTTGTTCGGTATATATTTCTCGGAGGTACAGGCCAACCCGGAAGGACTGTGGCTGACCAAGTTCGCAGATGACTGTAAACTGGCCGCCATAATCGACTCTCCAGCCGACACAAGCATCCTCCAAAAGGGCCTCATAGAAACAGACAACTGGTGCCAGAGCCATGGCCTCAAGCTAAATGCCAAAAAGTGTATAGTCATCCCCTTTGGCAAAAACAAAGTGCCCACAAATTACCACATAGATGGTAATCCATTAAGTACAGAAGAAGTAATTAGGGACCTGGGGACCCAAGTTGATAGCAATCTCTCATTTGACAACCACGTGGCCAAAGTGGTTAGAAAAACATTTTACATAGCCCACCTAATCATGAAGGGATTCACATCTAGATCAGGGGAGGCCATCGTGCCTTTTTACTCATCCCTCATCAGGTCCATAATTGAGTACAATGCTCCTTTTGGGATGTACCTTACCAGACACCTGTAGCAACTGGAAATACCCCAAAAGTACCTCACCAAGAGGATCAAAGGGCTCAAACAGATGCCATATGCTGCCCGGTTAAAGAAACTCCAGCTCTACTCAGTGGCATACCGCCTGTTCAGAGGCGATCTGTGCCTGACGTATAAAGCCATGTCCAACCCAGAATTAATGGACATGCTGCACCTCAGAAAATCCAAATCCCATCGAGCTACGTGCTCGAGAGACTTGAACCTCAGCACTGAAATAAATAGGACATGCTGGAGGGACAGATTCATAACCCAGAGGCTCCCTTCACTCTGGAATAAAATCCCAGTCCAGGTTAGGCAGAGTCCCTCATTGACTCTCTTCAAGAGGAATCTTGATGAGTGGATGGGAGATCTTAGGTTTACCGCGGGTATCACTTCTGTGTCACTGTTAGACAGAGGCACAGTATACTAACCTCGAAAAGGGCATAGCAAAATAAATTTAAAATGGGTGGCGAAAGCCAAACACATTCTGGCTAGGCTTATAAATGCCCTAGGGCAGATAGCCTAGTATGAACCTATGAACCTATGAACCTATATATATATATATATATATATATATATATATATATATATATATATATATATATCTCTATATATCGGTGTTTGTGTGGGTGTGTGTGTGTGTGTGTGTGTGTGTGTGTGTGTGTGTGTGCGCAAGAGGAAGCTGTGTTAAACTTATTTTTATTTATTAATTTATTTGTTTATTTATTAATGTGATGATAGGAGATATTGCCAACCATTCTAGGAGAAGCAGGGCAGTGGATGTGTAACATATGCCAGGATAGCTAGATGGAATTTTGTAAAGAATTATATGTCATTTGTATATCAAACTGTTTTGTACAGATGCTTGTGTTGAAAAATTTATTTGTAAAACTGCTTGTGTTGAAATGTATCAACAGTGTGCCCTACTGGAGAGAAAAGAAATGTACATGCATTATTGTAACTGAATTAAATGTATATGTTTTAACAGAAGATACTGGAATGGAAGAGGCTACTTACAATCCAGCTGCAGCAAACTTTGAAAAATAGTTGAAATTAAATTAGGCAATAAAGATTCTTTCTGTCTTACAGTTCTGGTTTCAGCCAGATATAAAATGTCTGGGAAAGCAAGTTTTAGGAACCCTTCTTTATTGTCTCTAGCAGGGAGCTAATTGCTACTGTGGGAGGGTAGAGGCTTGAAATGGTTTTATGACTTCCAGGAGGAGCAGCAGATCTGAGCAAAGCTGTAGCTGTGTGTATGGTAACACATAAGTGCTAAATTCTGACTGCTTCTAGCAATGGAGGTTGCATGAGAACCAGAAGTCAGATGACCAGGTGTATGTGATGTCATTTTGTAATGTACTCTGAAATAATATTGATATTACAGAGAGAACTCTTTCAGTCAGACTGAGCAGTCTGTTCTTGGAACCTGAAAAAGGAGGAAGGCTACTTATGCACTTCATCTTGCCTTGCACTAGTAAGTGACCAGGGAGTAGTACCCTTTCAATTAGTCGGGAAAATATAGTAAGAATAATGTAAGAATAGTTAAATATTGTTTTTCTGTAACTGTATGAATCTTTCCAGTTATGTTATTTTGTGTGTTATTTTAATATTTCCTGTGACTTAAACTCCGGCATTTACTGTAAATAGATATTTAGTATTTTCATGTTCTTTTATTATTTATTATTAAATATATTTAAACTTCTCTCTGTGGCTGGTCCTTTTAGAAAACTATTTAAGTTTTGAGAGTATTTGCATATATGTATAAGTTCATAAGTAGGTACTAGGCTATCTGCCCAAAGGCATTTATAAGCCTAGCCAGAATGTGTTGGCTTTCTCCCTCTTACATTAGTTCCCTGTGTCTCTGTCCAGCAGAGCCACTGAAATGATCCCTGAGGTAAACTTTCTGTTTTCCATCCACTTGTCAAGATTTCTTTTGATGAGTGTTAGTGAGGAGCTCTGCCTGATGTAGATTGGGATCTTGTTCCAAAGCATGGGAAGTCTCTAGGACAGGAATCTATCTCTCCAGCACGTCCTATTTATTGTTGTGATGAGGTTTAGATCCCTAGAGCGTGTGGCTCACGGGGATAAGGTTTTCTTTAGGTGGAGCATGTCCATCAGTTCTGCTTGGACATGGCCTTGTATGTCAGGCAGAGATCACCTCTGAGTAGGCGGTATGCAACCGAGTACAGCTGTAATTTCTTCAGTCGAGCTGCATAGGGCATCTGTTTGAGGCTAGTGATCCTCTTGGTGAGGTACTTCTGTGGTCTTTCTAGCTGTTGCAGGTGTCTTGTAAGGTACATCCCAAATGGGGCATTGTATTCTATGATGGGTCTGATGAGTGAGGAGTAGAGGGGTACAATAACCTCTTTTGATCTGGATGAGAACCCTTTTGTGATTAGGTGGGCCACGTAGAAGGATTTTCTAACCACTTTGGCAATGTGATTATCAAAGTAGAGATTACTATCTACTTGGGTCCCGAGATCCCTTATTACGTCTTCCGTATTCAGGGGACTACCACCCATGTGGTAGTTTGTGGGTACTTTGTTTTTTCCAAAGGGGACGACTATGCACTTTTTGGCATTTAGCTTGAGGCCATGATTTTGACACCAGGTATCCGTCTCAGTGAGCCCCTTTTGGTGGATGTCTGTGTCAGCTGGAGAGTCAATTATAGCCCCTAATTTGCAGCCGTCTGCGAACTTGGTCAGCCATAGTCCTCCTGTGCTTGCCTGTACCTCTGAGAAGTATATGCTGAACAGGAGGGGTCCTAGGACTGAGCCCTGGGGAACTCCACTTGTAACCGATTTAGAGTCTGACCTAGCTTCTGCAACTCTCACCATGTGGGTTCTGTCTGGGGCCAGTTGGCAACCCATTTTGTGATGTAGGGGTTTATGTTCAGACTGGTGAGCTTGTCTATAATACCAGAATGGGGAATGGTGTCAAAGGCCTTTGCGAGTTCTAGGTAGGCTGTGTGTACCACCTTTCCCTCATCTATAGCCTTGGTAACTTTCTCAAAGAAGTCCACCAGGTTCAGGAGGCATGATCTGCCCTTAACAAAGCCGAACTGGGTAGGGTCCAGTGTTTGGAGGTTCCCAATGTCTCTGTTAATGAGTTCCATAATTATGTGCTCCATAGCCTTGCAGACCAAGCTAGCCAGGCTTATAGGGCGATAGTTCCCGGGGTCTGTTGTGGCTCCACCTTTGTGGAGCGGAATAACCACTGCTGTGCGTCACTCTATGGGTATGTAGCCTGTGGAGAGGCTGAGTTTGAACAGTGTGTTTAGGTGAAGGGTTAGTTTGTCTTTGAGCTCGTGTAGGACGCAGTCTGGGACACCGTCCAGTCTCATTGATGCTGTGTTTTTGGCTTTGGAGAGGGCTGTTTTAACCTGAGTGTCTGTGATTTCAGGGACTCTACATTCTTCTGGTATGGTTATGGGCTGTCTTAGGGGTGCGAGGGGGTGAAGTTTGCTCTGAACCTGTCTGCCAGGATGTTGGTGGTATAGGTCGGTTCAGTGTATTTTGTGCCATTCTGCACTAACTCCGAGCAGATCTGAGCAGTGCCACTTAGATTCTTGACATAGCTAAAGAATGCCTTGTGGTTATCTTTGGAGTCCTTGGCAAATTTTCTTTCAAAGCTCGCCTTGGATGATTTTATGAGGGATTGTAGTTTCATGCTGATACTGATCAGGGATGTCTTCCCTTCTTGGGATTTTACCCTTTTCTGTACTAGTTTCCTCCTTCTATATTATAGCTTGTTTATGGCAGGAGTCCCCCAGACTGGTTTCCTTTTCTTGGAGGAGTGAGTCTTGATTTTGCTTGGGATGGCATGATCCATGCATTCTTGTAGGTGCCTGTAGAATGCATTAGTAAAGATTTTTGCAGCTTAGACAGCATTATCCTTTCCACCTCGGTCTTAAGTAATGTGAAGTTTGCTTTTGAAAAGTTTTTCACGGTGGTTTTCTTGTCCGGGGGTGGGGGCGGAATGTGGATATCCAAAGTGATTTGTTTATGGTCTGATCTAACCAGCGAGGGGTTGACCTCTGGTGTGGAACACCGGTCGCCCATGTTGGTGATGACCAGGTCCAATATGTTGTCACCTCTGGTGGGAGTGTTGACCAGTTGAACCAGGGTGTTTGAGTTTATAAATTCTAGGAAACGTTGGGCAAGGGAGTTAGTACTTGAGTAGTTCTTCCAGTTAATGTTTGGATAATTGAAATCACCAAATATTAGGGTGTTTGGTAGGACCTTTATGTTTCCCAGTGTTTCCAGGAATGTGGAATGGGGGTCCTGGGACATGATGGGTGATCTGTAGCAAGTTACAATTTGAATTGCAGTTTTGCCCATTGTTAGTTGCACATGGATGATCTCTGAAGCATCGTGCTGTGCCACTAACCTGGAGGTGTGGGCATCCTTGATGAATATAGATACACCCCCCCTTTTGTATTTCAGTTTGGGTTCTGTGGCCGAAATGTATGGTATGAGTTGTAGCCTGGTAGTGCTGGGGTGCTCTCTGTGATAACTCTGGCCACTCCTGAAAGCCTTGCTGTTTGGTCAACATTACCATTTGTATTATTATTAACTTCACTCAGTATAATTGGATACCCTTTTAAGAGCCGTATAGTAACTGACTGGTGGTAGTGAAACTACCTGATAGTCTAGGAAAAACTGGTAGAGTAGGTAATCTGTGCCAGCCTTTCCCAGGTATGTGTGTGTGTGAAAATTAAATCTCAAAGAGTGTGTTACCTACTTGGAGCAGTGACACAAAGCACTGGTTTCATAGAGAGCATGCTGCAGGACTTTGCTTGGACACTTGGCTGAAGACTTAACCCTACATCTGTATCAGTGGGGAGCCTTACTGTTCACCTGGGGAGAGACAGAGATAGAGATACCCAGACCCCGGGCTGAGTGTGCTCTCTGTGTGCTCTTAAGGGAAATTGTGCTTGATGCAGAAAGGTCTGCATCTGGAAATACTGAGTGTATTCCAAGTGACTGTTCCTCTCCAGTGTCAGTGGTGAGGATTCAGGTTCCTTGATTACTGGCTCAGAGTGGAGATGTCACAATTTATATAATTTGTTAACTGGAGTATAACACCAATCATGTTGGACTAATTTCAGTCTCAGCCCAGAATGTGAACACACATCAAGTAGAAAAAATAAAAATAATTTATATAATAAAAGAGCACACTAAAAACAAAAGAATAGTTATAATATGATATAAAAAAAGGATTCAAGAGGCTAGTCAGTAGAAACTACTATGTACAGTATTTACATCAGTTGAAGTAGTGATATGTTATGAGTTAGATATGCAATTGCAGTGTGTGTTGGAGATTAGGGAGACTAAGTTATGTGACCTGAAGCAGAGCATTTACAAGCAGCTTATAGTGCAAAATATTATTTAACTTGTGCCAGAAAGCAGGAGTATTTAGAGAGAGACCTTTATAATTTGAGGGAAGATCCATCCAGAGACTGAGTCCAAGAGTGGAAAGGGAGAAGTTAGAGCAGTGAAGTCTGGTTTTAGGTGCTTGCAATAAAGGCACTAAGTGACTATGAGATCTAAGGTTATATGATGAGGGCTGTCTAAATAAACTAGAGGAAAGAGAAAAGCAGGGTTTTTTTTAGGAGCCAGAAAAGTTGGGAGCCAAGGAGTAGATTGGCTTGTTGCTGATCCAGCAGCCAGTTGGTTTTGTCTAGTGTAAGACAGTGGTGTTCATATTTTAGGGAAAGGGTAATGAAGCAGCATATGGAGATTGAGATTGTTTGGATGCTGCTAGAGTTTCTTTTGGAGGCAGATGCAGGAAGAGGTAAGTTGGTTGGGGATAGGAAAGAGGACGTTTTCTTGGTCCAGAAGAGTAGGGAGTTTATCTTTTTCTGAGTGTTTTCAAGGTGATGGTGGAAGTTAAGTGAGGGATCAAGCCAGACTCCTAGGTATCTGAAGGCATTAACCTGCTCAATGGAATTGTTAAGGTGGTCAGGAATAAGATATGGGTTGGGAATATTTTGACTTTTAGTGGAGTTCCTGAAGAGCATAGTTTTAGTTTTTGAGGAGTTAAGAAATCTTTTTTTTTTGTTGTTATTGAGCCAGTTAATGAGGAAGAGGAAATGTATTTATCTAGCATTTGTTAACCGGGAAAGTCCAACTTGGAATGAAACCAATTTTCAGCGGAGGCCCAGAAAGAAATGCTCCAGACGCATGTCTTTGTAACATGGGAGGAAACTGGAGCAGCCAGATAAAACCCACATGAATACATGGAGAACATGCAAACTCCACACAGAAGGCACTCCAGCTGAGAGCTGAACCAGAAAACGTCTTGCTGTGAGGCAACAATGTTATTGCTGCACCACTGTATCATCCATATCTTTTTGCAGATCATGTTAAACTGAGTGGGTTGTGTGGATGGAGCAGAAGATAATCATTTCATCTCCATATAATAAGACTGGGAGTTAGGGAAGGTTGAGTGTAAGCTTATTTATGAAAATGGAGAAAAGAAGAGGGGCCAGTATGGAGCCTTAAGGGACTCCTTTAAGTGTGGGAGTAGTGGCTGATGTACTGTTGTTAATGAAAAATGTCAGACAGCTCATTTTAGAACCAGGGAATTGCATCAGGGTTAATCCCAATGCCAATCAGGAGGATAAACAGGACTGGATGGTCAACCAGGTCAAAGACTCTGATAAGGTCTATAAATATGGCTCTACTAAGAAGACCTTTGTCCACAGCTAAAAGTGTGTGATCAGTTAAGGTCCAAAGTGCAGAAGAAATGTTGCAGCTGAACCAGAAACCATGTTGGTTAGAAGAAGAAGGCAGTGTTCACATATATAGCTTGGGAGCTGATTATAGACCAGTTTTTCTTAGATTTTCCCAATGGTAAGGAGGATGGAGACTGTGCAGTTATCACAGGGTAGTTTGGTTTGAATTTTTTGGGGGGAGAGGTATGATTTTTGCTATTTTCCATAAATTGGGCATACAGTTTTGAGTTAAGCAAAGGTTGTAAATATGTAGTAAAGAAGTAACAATGTATTCCCTATATTGGAATATGAACCAGGCGGAGTGGGTGTCTGCCCCTACAGGTAAGTCTATTTTTAGGTTTTCATGGAGAGATATAGTGTCTTTGCTTACCATCTGTTTAAAGCAGAAGAGGGAAGTATGGGGCAGTGAGGGAGAGGTTAAATTAGGGAGTGGGTGGGGTTGTGTGTGTGAGCTGATGGAGGGGAGGGTGAAGAAGTGAGTACTAAAATTTGAAGATGAGAGGAAAGAGGAGGAAGAGTGAGCACTAGGTGGGGTTTTACAACCTGTTAACTGGCTGACCTGTGCTCAGAATTGTTTAGAGGAGTGAAAAAGTGTTGATTGATGTGTTCTCATTTGATGGATTTTATGACACATAATTGTTTATTTGGACAAGGTTTTGAGGAAGTGATTACTAACATTTGAAGATGAGAGGGAAGAGGAGGAAGAGTGAGCACTAGGAGGGGTTTTACAACCTGTTAACTGGCTGACCTCTGCTCAGAATTGTTTAGAGGAGTGAAAAAGTGTTGACTGATGTGTTCTCATATGATGGCTTTTATGACACATAATTGTTTGTTTGGACAGGTTTTTGAGGAGCGTGTAGTGTTGTCTGGTAGAAGGTGCTGGGTCAGACTTCCAGCAGTATCATGCTTTGTCTCTGAGAGATAGGAGGGTTTTGAGCTCCTAAGTGAGCCAGGTGTTTTTCTTGGGCTTATACAGTCTTGTGACTATAGGGAAGAATAAGTCTTGTAGATTACAGAGAACAGTAGTGTAGCTAGGGTGGGGTGAACAGAGCAATTGTCCCAGATGCTGCAGTGTCCAGGATACAACTTGTAGAAGAAAAATAAAAATGTTTCTAGGACAAACTTTTTTTTTTATTTTCCTTTAAAGGAAATGGCAAAGTGCATGTCTTAGATATCCAGTATGCAGCTATATGTCTCCCGCATGTGCTTACATGATATTGCTTCAGCACTCACCCAAAAAACCTGTGATTGGCTGTGCAGGTAGAGAGAGTAGTGCCAAGATGCAAGAAAGACAGTGTATTGGGCTGTATTGTTGACCCCCACAGTGAGCTGAGGAATGTAGTGTTTTTCCAATTCAAATCACTTGCTGTGAATGCATTTGGAACATATGGAGAGAGACTAAGAAAGAAAAAAAAAAACAAATTTCTGAAGTAAGTAGGGTTACTTACTAGTTCACTTGGGTGCTTGCACTTACTTGGACAGACTCATGATGGGGTCATTGGGGAAATATTTGATTTTGTTGCTTGTGTTTTCTTGGACAGACTACTGCATGGGTTATTGGTAGAAATGTTTCTTTTTTTTGTGTTTACTTGGACAGACTAACGAAGGCGTGGTTGGGGAAATATTTCATTTTATTGCTTGTGTTTACCTGGACAGACTACTGAAGGGGTCATGGGGGAAATGTTTCATTTTGGTGATTGTGCTTACTTGGATAGACTACTGAAGGGGTCATTGTGGGGGAAATGTTTTATTCTGGTGCTTGCGCATACTTGGACAAACTGCTGAAGGGGTTGTTGGGTGAAAAGATTAATTCTTGTGCATACTTGGACAAGCCCCTGAAAGGGTCATTGGGGGGATATTATTCATTCTGGTTCTTGTGCATACTTGAGCAAACTGCTGAAAGGGTCTTTGGGAAGAAATCTTTCATTTTTGTGCTTGTGCATACTAATAAAACAAAAAAAGAGCACTACTGTTGTGAGTCCACAAGACACAATTTATTCCAAGTTAAAGTTAAGCGCTTTCATCAATGCCAGTTGATTTCATCAGATGAAATCAACTGGCATTGATGAAAGCGCTTAATTTTAACTTGGAATAAATTGTGTCTTGTGGACTCACAACAGTAGCGCTCCTTTTTTGTTTTATTTGTGGTGTTTGAGCACTATTGCACCACCTTTTTGTTTGTTTTTTTTTTTTGCTTGTGCATACTAAGACAAACTGCTGAAGGAATCTTTGAGGGAATACTTCATTTTGGTACTTGTGTATACACAGACAAACTGCTGAAGGGATCTCTGGGGCAAATAATTCATTTTGGTGAAGTTTGACTGCTTGTATATACATGGACAAACCCTTAAAGGGGTTATTGGGAGAAATGTCTCATTCTGGGGCTTGTGCATACATAGACAAACTACTGAAGGGATAGTTGAGAGGAAATGTTTCATTTTGATATTAGTGAAATGCTGATACATACAGGGACAAACTACTGAAGGGATCACCAAGACAATGGACAAAGAAGGAGCACAATGCAGCTACCGTGTTTGATATGCAGCAATGCAGCAAAGCCAAGCATAATTTTAATGTACAGTCTGCTTGATTTTAAAACAAGGATATAGTACATCCTTCCACTATGACTCCCAGAAGATTAAACCCTTGATGATCAGGCTCACTGAAATGTAAGTGTTTTTTTCAGGTAGAGCAGGCTCACCTGCATTTCCACTGTGGGGGTGAGCTGCCCTCACCCTCCAAATTTATATTACTAGTCTTTTTTTCATCATTGAAAAAAAATGAACATATCTCTCTCTCTCTTGAAAGCAGTCCTGGGGGGGCATACTTCTCAACCTCTTACCTCATGAAATCTGGACAAAACCAAAAATAATGGGGTAAAAGGCCCAAAAACAGGGACAGGTTTTAAATATTGCTCTTATAAAGTGTACACTTACAAACCCTGTTATTCTAGCAGCTTTCTATTAGCATGAATTTTCTGAAGGGAATGAAGTCTGAAACACAAATGTATATCACTATTTAATGAGTTCATTCCTTAACAATTTGCCAAAAAACGCAAATTTTATGAGGTGAAAATCTGGACATTCTGCAAAAATATAGACAGTTGAGAGGTATGGTCAAAGTCCAGGGCTATGTATTCAGCACATGTTGCTTAATACTCTGAAGTCAGTTTCGTTGCCTAGGTGAACTAAGGAAAAAAATCAATCTAAAATAGTTGTATCCAATCAAAAATGAGGCCTTGCTGTACCCTGTATCTTTAATAGACTTCTTCAGGTCTCCATTAGAGTACCTTGAAATAATCATACAGACTTGCAGAATAACAGATTGTGCTGCCCAAAGTATTATACTGTACTTCTGAGCCAGAGACTGGGGCAAGGCTTTGGAAACCTTTCTTCTTCCTTCGATGTTTAAGCAGCTGTAGACCATAACATAGGATAGGTGTATGTAATGCAGTACACAAATAGTTATTGGATTTGATATTTAGGATTATCACTGGGCTTTTATAAAATGTGTGTTATAACTAAAATGAAGGTCATTTTAGCTCCAACACTTCTTTTATTGATGACTAGTTTGAGAATTGGATAAATACATATCATGGTTGATTTTGTGCTGTAACAAAATAATTGTGTGTGTGTGTGTGTGTGTGTGTGTGTGTGTGTGTGCCTGTGTGTGTAAGTTCATAGGTTAGCACTACACCATCTGCCCTTGTGGGTCATTTTAAGCCTAGCCAAATTTACCATCCCAAAGGTAAGAATCAAACCCTGTACCTTATGCATATGAAGTAACTCAGTATAACTCATACTGTCAGAAGTAATTTAATCCAAGGGGCATTTTTTTTCCAATAATGTTTTATTTCTTCTGTTTACTGGCTTACACTTTGCATTTATCTTTATTTGTTATGCTTGGTGATTATTTTATAACTGAAATAGGGCATAACAGAGGTACAGCATATATTGTCTGTTGCTAAACAGTAAACACACTTAGTGTAAGTGTCTAGTATCTTAGCATGCCCCAGTGGCATAATATCTTCAGCCAATAAGCCACACATTGCTGTGTAGATATCCAGTGTACACTGAGCTACCACTATTATATATTACCAGCAGCTGTCACTATGATATAAACTTCAGGTACAGATGGTATTGCAATGCACACTAAACTTTATTGTGCAGTATGCATAAAGATCAGGATGTATTTTTTTGTCTGTGCCACACCAACATTTAGTTCATGTTTTTCCTTGTTGCAGTTCATATTTACCAAATTATTAGCAGTATAATTTGTTACACTGATGTTGGCATTTGGACTTTACCTGGAAAGAGACATGGATTGTGTTGAATTCTGCTTTATTTTAATATCTTGTAGTATCTTTAAATTCACCAACCACAAACTATCAACAGGAACACAAAACAAACCAATAAACAGCACAATCCTGTGTGAAGCAACACCACTCAATATTCCACCTGAGTAGTACAGAAGTAAAAAGTCCAGATTCTTCAAAAAATTTATTCCACAATAATTTAGCATTTTCGTCTCTACATTCATTGAGATGTCTTCAGAACTAAAACCAAGTCAGAAAAAAACACTTTAAACAATACAATGTAAATTCATGTATTTAACTTTGACCAATAAGCATGCTAACCTAATAATCACCTAATAATCATCTCTTATGCTCCAACTAAATAACTTATTGAATAAAACTAACATTTTATTACTTATAAACACTTTGAAAAGGTATTTAACATCAATTAAAAATACATGCATTTTAAAATATCTAATTATAAAATATAAAAATAGAATTATGTAAATATACTCCATAAAATCCTGCACTTCTAATTGCTTCAACTTTAAAACCAAATTGATGCAACAGCACTCACTGAGACCTGGGGGATTCATAGCATTTAATACTAGCTGCCGCTTCATCTCATTTTTGTTTAAGTGCTCATCAGTAATATGCCCTCTCTGATCCTTAGCCACCTGTTCCATAACTGCAAAACTAAAAGCATGGGCTGAGCATTCCATAATATGCCTATACAATGCATTTCTGTTGTTACACTTTTTAATATCAGCCAAATGCTTGTACACCCTTTCTTTTAATTTTCTACAGGTTTTTCCAATGTAAAACACAGGGCATAATTTACAGCTGGCTATATACACCACTCATGACGATTCACAGGTATAATGTCCAGTTACTTTAAAGGCCTTCCCTCTAATGATAATATTGTCCGTGGTCAACATATGAGGGCACTGAGAACAGTGCCCACATTTAAACATACCTATTGATCTATTTGTTTTTGTTATTTTCTGCCCCTCTAATAAATTATTAATGGGCCTATCTTTCCTAATCACCACAAATGGTTTGTCCCCCACTGTTTTAAAAATATGATTATCCATGGAAAAAATTACCCAGTTCTTTTTAAGTACCCCAAAAATGTAGATATAAATAATTTTCATTCCCCAATATAGACATATTTAATCTCTTAGTGTACTTGCATATGTATTTGGTGACATTGTACAGTCCACTCTTAAATAGCCTTGCTCTTGGTCAGACTGCCATTTGGATTAATAGTAACATTGCACAGTAAAATTGGATACCATTTGTTAAGGGCCTTAAAAGTAGCTGATAAAAGTGGTTGGTGGCAGTGAAAACTACCTTATAGTCTGGGCAGAAGGGGGCATAGTTAGTAAACCTGTGCCAGCCTTTCCCAGGAGTGTGTGTGTTTTTATATAAATCAAACCTTAAAGAGTGTGTGTGTGTGTGTCAGCTACTTGGTCAGGGACCTGAATCACTGGTTGGAAAGAGATGGTGCTGGAGGTTTTGGCTTGACACTCAGCTGAGATCTCAACCTATAGCTATGACAGTGGGGAGTCTTATTGGAGATCTGGAGAAAGAGGGAGAAACCAGCCCCAGATTGACGGTGGTTTCTTTGTGCTCTTAAGCGAAATTGCACTTTACTGTTTGTGTAATTGTCATCCTACCATTGTATAGATCCCCCACTGTTGCCAGTGGTGAGAATGGAGGCTCCTTGATGACTGGGCCAGTGCTGGGGCACCACAGAGAGTATAATGATTTTAGGGTAAATGGTGTTGAAATGCATCCTTTTGAGGTGAAGAGGTTTGAGAGTGGTGTGAACTTGGATGAGATGGACAGTAGTAGAAATAAGGAAAACATGAGAACAAAACATTTTATTTGACATTTTTTCAGCAATAAATATAACCGTACAAGGGATTTCCATATGTGTTCTTGTTACGGAGGAAAGTGGGATATGTGGGAGGACAGTGAAGTGGGCAGACAAACATTCTGAGTGTGATTCAACCAGTGTGAGCAAGCTCAGAAGACTCATGGCCATTCAGAGTTACTAGATCTCTTGCAGCCAGGTAAATAATATTATCTTAATAAAAAACAGACCACAGCCAGACTGTGTGTTAGACTATATCACTAATCAGCTTTCAAAAGCAGTAATTGTAATAAAACTCCAAGCAATGTGTGGTAAAAATGAGGAAAGACTATCAGCAAGCGTACTTAAAGGACAACTACAGGATATAAGCATCAGTTTCTGTTTAGCAGTAAGTTGGTCATTTCTAATGTTCTATTCCAGGCATTATCAATGAAAATAAACCACCAGTCAGTTTGATTTTTCACTGTATTTACCATTTTCCTGTTGAACTGTAGCAGTACTGCAAGCCATGTTTAGCTTACGCTTCCTCTTGCAATGTTTTCCTGTCAATTTGGGCACCCCTTGCTACTGATTATAATGCCCACTGTTTTTCAGTCTTGATTCAACCAGGGAACACAACACCTAATTCAGTATGCAGTTCATCCCCCTGAGCTAACCCTTCTGCATACAGAAATAGCTCTACCAACAGTTTAAGAACCATTTTACTGAGGACAGTTCTTAAGCGTCATTATTTATATGGAGGACACAAACAACACGTTTATTACTAATTACATAAGCATGGCTGCTACAGAAGTGTAAGCTCTTAATTTCCCAGATTGCATTACAGATGTTCCCTTCTTAATGTGGTGGTTACATTTCAGTTTTTTTAATATTCTGTAAACAGATCACTTGTATTTAACTACTGCTGCTGTAATGTGCATTTCATCATTTACTTTATAAAGTACTTATTAAAGCACAGCCTCATAGTCTCTCAGCTGTAGTGTTTAACAAGACCAATACATAAAATGACTTCCAGAGTTATGCCCCTGATTACTTTTGTCTTTGTTCATAGGTAGGTACTAGGCTATTGGCCCTAGGACCTATACAAGCCTAGCTATAACAATTTGCTAGCTATTGCTTCCCACAAATATTTACTTACCTGGACCCCTGTCTATAGGTAGGTACGAGGCTATCGGCCCTAGGGCCCATACAAACAACACCAAAATCGACAGGATTCAAACCTGTGAAGGGAAACCCCAATGGATTTACAGTCCATTGCCTTAACCACTCAGCCACGATTACCACACTGAGTTTGGAGATAAATTGTTGAGGGCTATGCCATCTACTGATGTTTCAGAACTGGGTTCATGACGTTGGCTTGCATTAAAGTACCATTTAAACACAATTTGCAGATACACCTCATGACTACTCCTGATTTTGCAGTATGTTCCTGATTTTGCCTCATATTTTAGCCAAGTGCTTCATAAAATCTGATTTTCTAATAAATTACCGATTAGTCAGTCAATAAAGTCAACATTAGTTTCACACTTCATATTATTCAGAAAATGTATAGTGATACAAAACCTGCTTTTCTACTAATTTAAGTGAACTGAAGTAATATTTAAAATTTCTCCAGTTTTGGACCATTGTCCATACAATAGTACGCTTTGTCCAGAATTATTTAGCAAAGATATTAATGCTATGTGCCCACCAGGGCTCAATGAAAATATTGCCATCTTACCTATATTAAAAGCAAGAGCATTAAGTTTGTGATGAATGTTCATATGCATTTACTTTTACTAATAGCAACTATTTATTGTTTACCTAAGTGTTAGCATTATGACATAGACTTTCAGCAGCAATACAGATCGTTTTAATATTAAGCATTTGACGGTACTGATTTTATTTAAATATTGGTGAGTTGGATAAAAGGAAAACAGTTTTTACGGCTAAGAGCCAATATTTTTATTAATATTTTTCTTTTAAGCCATACCTGTTTTAAGGCATTCTGTGTTTAGGAAATGTATAGGTGTGGCAAAATACATTTTTAATTGTTTCTAGTACTTGATTGGTTACACTTTGATGATGCTTATCTTTTTATATGCATTTGTTATCAGTTCCCACTCTGATAAAGCCATTGTATATTGGTGAAAGTGCTTAGTGTGTGGGACTTTCTGTCTAACATTTTTGTATCATGACATTAAAGTGGAAGAACTTGCAGCTGCTTGGGTCTTTTTTTGTTTTTTGGTATTGTTACTTATTTAGCAAAGAAGCTGAGGGGAATGTCCTCACAGCAATTTGCCACTGGTGTGGTAGTGCAGTCAGTTCCTATATTGTACTTGCAGTTATAGCTGTAGGGCTGGAGCTCCAAGGTGCCAAAGTGTTTAATGCATTTTAACTGTAGCAAATGGCAGTTACATTTGTAGCAAATCATTTGCTACAGAGTACAATATGCATATTTTTGTCCAAAACCTGGAAATCTTTAGACTTTTTACATATTTATTTTTACTCCTCAAGTTACAGTTGGTGGGGTGGGGGTGGGGGGCACCAGTTCATGAAATTCCACAGGGCACCAGATAACTTATGTCACTGTCATGAGCAGAAGAAAAGAAGGGTGGAAAAGAAATGAAAACAAACAAACAAAAAAAGTGATTATTTCATTTGCCTTAGACTTCTGTAAAATGAACAAGTAATGAGAAACTTCGTACTTTTGTTTAAATCAAAAATAATGTATTTTGGACTTTACTAGGGGGTCACTGTCTAGTAGTTACAGAGATTGTATAGATGATTTTATAAGAAAAGTGCCTTAGCAGACCATTTTCTAGCTAGCATACTAAACTGATTGTGAACATAACTAAAACAAATGAATAGAAGTGAAATACTGGATTTTTTTTAAGTCGCAGTTTAAAGAATAATTTGATATAGACCTTTTCATTACTAGACAAAAATAATTTTGAGTGCTAAGCTGCAAGGTTGTTGTTGTCTCTTTTCCCAGTTAGGGGTCGCCACAGTGGAACTCCGGTCCACTAATGATTGGTAGTTGATTTTTGCATGCTGAGTTACCAGCCCTGACACACAACCTTCAATGAAGGTATGCCCATTCATGCATATCTCCACACGGAAGATGCCCTAGCTGGGAATCGAACCAGACAGCGTCTTACTGTGAGGCAACAATGCTACCACAGAACCACCACCACGGATGCTAAGCTGCAAGGTAAAGAAACATATTTTATTTCTTAGTTATCAATAATAAAGTATCAAGGTAATCAATTGTGAGCATGCTCAGTTTGTAACAGAGCACATGGAGATAATGGGTACCTTTGGCAAATGTATAAAAGAATTGGAAATTTTTGCCAAATATGAACTTTAAAGTTAATTAACCTTTTTGTAATTGTCTAGTCTATTAAACTAAAAATATCGATGATAAGTAACAAAATTACTGTTAATTAGAATACTCTATGTTCAGTTAAGGACTTTTATTATCCCAATGCACAGTTGTGCAAGCAATTCCTGATAAAAGTTTTCTCCATAAATGTTGACAGGAGGAGAGGTACCACAACTCCACTTCAGCTTTATGGTATTACAGTAGTACTTACTTTAATGTCGCTTATCAGTGGTATATAATATACTGCAAATACTCTGTTTCCTTTACTAGAATTTTGGTATGGTCAGAGTGAAAGGAGTTTCACAATCAAAGCTCCTGTACAGTTTTGGCACAGTAGTTTTGTAATGACAGACCACTAGGAAATAAAAGTTTAGGTCTGCAAGTATGTAATTTGGTAGTAGTTGAATATTAACTTGAACCTTGTTTAATATTAGAAGTAGCAAGTGAAGTTAACAGTTCACCAGGCTGCAAAATTGATGTCTGTCTAATCTGCAAATTACAGATGAAGTTCAGCATGTTAAAGTTTTTCAGAGAGGACAGCTACAGAACAGATTGCTGCAGTACGACTGAGTATTAGATGTCATCTATTATTTTAATTTTCTTATTTTATTTATTTATTTTTATTTTACTTTTTTTTTTTTCTTTTTCTTGTGGCAATATATAATTTAAATTTGATTTCTTTGAGTTTAAGAAGTTCTGTGTTGGTGCAAAAGGTAAACATTGTTTTCCTTGTTTTGTACTTTTAGGCAAACCTGTCTGTTGTGTATTAAATGACTGTCTGGTGGTGCTTAAATCATTGTGAAGTGTGGGGATAGATGGCCTACCAACTTTTTATTTCTTTTTAATAAAGCAAATAGTTTCAGTAATTTAAAGTCTTCAGAGACAATGGCTCATAGAATTAATCGATCGTGTGTTACTGAATGTGATTTTTTTTAATTTGATTTGTAAATGCAGTTATGTCAGTGTGCAATGTATGCTGGGTAGCACATGTAACACTTATGTAAAATTTGATGGCCATGAAAGACACGGTCACTTGAGTCATATCACTGTTACTAAATCATTAAACAATTTATTAAGTGCATGGGGGAATTGATTAATTTTTAATTGTTTAATTATGTAATTGGGTAGTTTAATATGTATACAATGGGGGGATGTGTTCATGTGAATGTATACTCTGATAAAGGCGAATCAAGCCGAGGCGCTAGAGAAAAAAGTTTTTTGGATTTGTTTTATTAAATATACTACAGAATTGCACCGTGGCTGGTTTGGAGTTTGTGGGTCATCAGTTTATTAAGTGCAGCTTGGACTCGAGTTAGCTGTATGTGCACATGTGCCTGTGCGCATTTGTTAATAGAATCCAGTCATATATATGCATGTGTGTACACAAATGTATTTGTAAATGTGTGCAGGTATTCAGAAACTAGCCATGTGGCTTCATGCGTGTAGATTTTCAGACTGTGTGTGTGAAGGTGTGCGTCTGCATGCATGTTTGGTGTGTATGCAAGTGTGTGTCTGTTCATTTCGCCTTCAGCTTCTGTTTCTCTTGCCATCTGTGTTGCACTGCATTTTGACTGTAGAGCTGGTAAAACAAGCAAGAAGGCTACAGCCCTCTTGTAGAGTTAGATTTCTTTTTTTAATGGAAAGTCTTTTTTTCTGCAATGATAGATGATAAAAACATGCAATTCCCATCGACCTGAGTCTGTTGCACCTAGCAGAATAACACTCAGCCTTTCCTGATTATTGCAAAATATCCATGATTTTGGTTTATATTTTGAATTGTCCCTTTTGAATTTTGAATTTCTGGTCAAACAGTGAGGATTACAGTCAGTTACAAGTATCAACCATCTCTTTGAATCATAATTTCATTGATTCCTAGGATATACAAGGCAAACAAACTAAATTCCATGTGCAGCTTACCAGTAACCACCTTAAGGCTCTAACACCCTTTACCAAGAAGGTATACCATGTAAGTGCCCAGGTAATTTTAACGGTACCCATACAGTTGTCCAAGTTATGTTTGAAAGCTGACAAAAATTGTTTGACATGCGGGGGACTATCCTAGAGAAAGGGGAAAATGCTGGGGATGAACTTATCTCTCTGTGTTGTTTTATTTCCTGATGTAGGTTGAGGTGTCTGTTTTTAGCTTTGGCTACATTATTTGGCCTGTCAAAAAAAAGGAGGTTAAGAATAACTAGATCCCTAAAATCCAGATAAGCAAGGCACAGATCTCCCGTCAGGAGGAGCTAATATGACACAGAGTACAGAGACAATCACGCCAGTCTCTCTTGGTAGCTAAGATTTTTGACACCAAAGATCCTTTTATTTAGGAAACTCTGCATTTTTTCCAGTGATTTAATGTATTTATCTAGAAAGATACATACAAAAAGATGCATTATATTCTCCAATAGTTCTGACTAAGGCAAAATATAAGGGAACAAGAAATTATTTTGTTTTAGAAAAGATGCCTTTGACAATTACTTGGGAAATATAAAGTATATATAATATATTGATTTCCTATCTAAAGCTGCCACATGATGATAAAAGGAAATGGAAAGATCAAGCCAGGTCCCAGGTCTGTTATCACTGTCTCATGTGATAATGGGATGTTGTCGAGGCAGTAGGTTGCAACTTGCAGTGTGTTTGTTTCTCATAAGGGATGATAAACTGAATGCCAAGAAATGTAGTAAGTTCTTTTTCTGTGCTTCAGGTATTGACTTGAGTTAATTCACTCTGAGTAGTATATGTATCTTTGGTGAATTTTACAACTACACTCAGTCTGCAGTTGTCAGCAAATTTGGTTAACTAAAGGTCATTGTTATCAGCAAGGGGAGAGGATTCCAACTCAGAGCCCTGGGGTACACCGCTGTCATCTTTTCTCTGCGTGAGGAGGTGTCACCCACTTGGAAAACACACGTTAGCTATCCATCTTTCCATATAGGGAAGGATATTTAAGGTCAGTAGCTTATTCATGACTCCATTGTGGCCAATATGGTTCCAGCTTTCTGTATGTACCAGAAACCTGCTTGTAGTTTTTAAAACTTTTATTTCCTTGCATTGGAGTCAAAGGAAGGGAAAACCCACCTACTGTTTTTTAAACTCAACTTTTCACATACTTTGCAGAGAAGTTAGTCTCCGCCTGCATGACATATCATAGACATAGTTAAATCTGTAGTTTATCCTGTCAGGTACTGCTGTCAATCTTAGATGGGCAATTAATCCTCCTGTCAGGAACACAGCAACTGATATTAAAAAAGACAGAAAGCTGTGGAATTTTCCACTGTTTTTATTGCAGAGGGGAGGAGAACTTACCACTCCCCCTTTCATAGCAAAACAAAGCAATTAGATCACTCAGAGGTTTAAAGGAAATTGTCATCTCTTCTGACAAATTTACATAAGCAACAACACAGTATTGAAATTCTAAGCTTTAATGTTATTAATAGGTTGGTGTTAAGATAACTTACGAGTAGTTGCAAAGATTTCTGTGACATTTAGAGAAAAGTCAGTAAATATTTTTTCTTGTAAAGTATAAATGCATTTACCATTTTCAACCCCCCCCCCCCCCACACACACACACACGCATACACAGGCCAGAACTGCAGAAAGAGAGCCAGGTGGCAACCCTATCAACTAGGTGCACTGATACTGTTCATAAAAAGGTCTTTTATGCTTTGTATGACATCCTTCCAGAGGGGGATGCATATCTGGTACATGTAGGTCCATTGTAAGAGATTCCCACTGACTTTGAGTCAGTCCTTGCATTGTCAGAGAGCAACCATAATATACAGCTGAATTTACTTTAACATACATTTACCATTTGTCCTTGCATTAAGAGCACTAAGAAAAGGAAATCAGAAGTACTTAATTGTGTTTAAATGCATATATATATATATATATATATATATATATATATATATATATATATATATATATATATATATACACACACACACACACACACACGCTTTTCTACACATGTCCTTTATATACATATACACAAACACATACATACTCACTATGTGCGTGTGTGTAATATGTGTGTATACAATGAATTTATAATAAACATAATATAGTTAAGCATTATTAATGTATACATTCTAATACATTTTGCTCAATGATTTACATGGTCACATATTGGCTATGTGTTCCACATGCAGTCTTGGTCAATGTCTTTCTGCCAGTATTTTTGTATTTACATTGATAAGTGCATTTAATAACTGTTATTATCTTTGCCAGTGTAGCTTATGTTGTGGTTGAAAAGGATCCTGGAACCAGTTTACTTTCCAGGTTACCAAAGTATAAATAAATATGAAGTAGAAAAAAGGAGGGGGAACATGACAGAAATAATTGAGGAACTAGTAAAGTACATTTTAAGTCTGCATCATTCATGAGAGAGAAACCCCTCGCACTGAAGGCATTGGGAAGTAGCAGACAGGCTAAGTAGTCCTACTATTTGTCACTTGTAAATGTACCTCAAAGATTATTTACTGCAGTGAAAGTTTTCACACCTTGGCATGAGAGTATGGGGGAGGGTTTATCAAGTTTGTTAGGACTACAAAAGACTTCTCTTACAAAAAAAATGTGTTTTATCTGCTTTCTTTTGCTGCAAGTAGCTAACAGCTATTTATAGCATAGAACAAGCTCTGGCAGACAGATAAATGAGGCTCAGTCAGGTAAACAGAGAAGCAGTTCTTTAACAGAAGGTGTGTTTAGATGACAGTGCTTCACAGGCCTGCCATTATATTTTAATGGCATGAGAAAACAGCACCGCTTCCTTATGACTGGCATGAGTCATATAAAGAGGAATTGAAATGTATTCTGGGAAGAAGGAAGGAAAGCAAGAAAATAAGATTACATTACCAAGGGCAAGCCCCATCATCCGCCATTTTGAAAGGAAAGGCATTGCAATTGCAAAAGAAGCATTTGGAGTGATTTTGAGGCATTAAAATAATACGAAAACAAAGATACAATGAAAAAAAATATGTTTTTTTGAGTTCTAAGGTGGAGTTTTCCTTTAAGTTTTCTACTTGTTTTAACTGTGTGAGAATTTCATTCCAGAGTTTTGACACATACTGGGAGTAGACAGAGTCTGCAGTAGTGTTGAATGTCTTACTGATAGATAGTTAGAGTTTATCACTACAGCGAAGGTCTCTAGTACAGTAGAGTATTGTGTAATGTTGGCCATTTGTCTGGAGAGTACAATAGGTTGTGGGCAATGATGGGTTGAAGTATGTTAGCTAGTCTGGAAGTACAAGCGAGTGTAATTGTTTTAATACAAGGCAGTGGTGTTTTTATAAAGTTGGTTGGTTGCGAGGCTAGTTTAGCTTTATATGTAGTATTAATATTTGTAAGAATAGGGAAAGCATATAACAGAGAAGGAAGGAGGCATATTGCTGCTAAGGTAACTCTTGCATGATCTGTCAGGTACTGTTTGGCCATACAGAGGGAGCCAAGTTTTTGGTGAGTTTTCTTGATGGAATGAAGTATGTGGTGATCAGATCTGAGCGTGTCATTTATTATGACTCTGAGTAGTTTAGTTTGGCTTATGGTTTCTATTTTTGTGTTACTACTTGAGATAATATGAAATGTGTGTTTCTGGTTAAGGTGTTGTTTTGGAGTAAATAGCATAAGCTTGTGTTGTGGAGTTAAGGAAGGGTGACCTAATGGTTAAGGTGTTTTCCTTACAAACTCAAAGTGCAGGATTTGAGTCTCACAAGGGATAACTGGCTAGGCTTAAAATAGCTCACAAGGGCAGTTAGCCTAGTACTAACATATGAACCTAAGTTAGAATTTTCAGCCATATTTCATTGTTATTGAATGATTTTTGCGTCATTTCCTGTAATTTTGTTATGGATGGGGGAGAGGAGGGAAGGGCTGAATTGTCAGCATGCTGTATGAGAGTGGTAAATGTTGCAGCACTATGAAGTTTATTAATGAAAATATTAAATAGAAGGGGAGCGAGTACTGAAAACTGGGTAACACTGCAACACTGCCAGGCTATCTGTCTGGAATTTTGTAAATAATCATGCGTCATTTATCAATATCAACATGATTCATATGCTTGTCTTACAAATGTAAGAGAACTATATATTATGTGTATATTAAACTACTGGTACAGAAGTGTGTGTTGAACAGGGTTTGTGCAGTTGAAACACAGGTGCCCAGTAGGAAGGTAGCTGGAATAAAGAAGCTGAACCACGACAAAGTAAAATCTTCTTTTTTAATACAAAATGGTGAGCGCTTTTGCAATGGTAACCATTGCTTCATCACAGTTCATTCAAACAGCAACAACACTTAAATACTTTAATTCATTACTAGAACAACCAATCCTACCACTCAAAGTTAATTCAGCACTCAGCAATCAATTAATTACTATGGTTACGTTTTGCCCTTAGCTAATCACTGAAGTCAAAAAAACTCTGCTTAAAAAGCACATGCACAAAATGTAAAGACAAGGACATGTGGAAAAAATCTAAATAAAATACATAAAAATACATAAAAAGTCAATAAATAAATGCATATACTCATGTTTAGTAAGCCATTTAGTAACTACTTATGTGCATAGATATAAGCATAAAGATATATATATATATATATATATATATATATATATATATACAATATATATATATATATATATATATATATATATATATATATATATATATATATATATAAGTATAAGCAGTACACACTCAACAACTTAATGAATACATATATTCTGCCTAATAAATGCACACACGTTGTCCACCTAGTCATTTTCTCTGTATATGGTAACATCCAGGAAGTCTAAACTCATCTCAGAACAGTTCATCTTAAACTTTAAAAAGTCACTAGTAGTATTTAGGTGTGCATACAGGGATTTAAGTAGTTCACCATCACCTTTCCAAAAAATAAAAAGATCATCTACGAAACGCCTATAAAAGGCTATTTGGGGATTACCTAATAGATGTTCATATTCCCTGTTAACCATAACCAGGTTTGTATATGTGTTGGCACAACTTGTGCCCATGGCAACCCCTGACAACTGATGTATAACATATGCCATTGAACATAAATATGTTGTGCTCTAGTACCAATTCTAGTAACATACAAAGAAAGTCTATCTTAGTATTAGAGAACTTTCCTTGCCTTGTCAACACTGATTTCACCATGCTTATCCCCTGGTCATTGGGTATACTTGTAAATAAAAACACTACATCTAGTGTGGCCAGCATCCCCATATCTGCTGTTCCCATTTACTTCACTGCCCCATAAAGGTCCACTAAAAACTGTTATGTGTCTTTCAAGACATATACATATTCATTGAGTGCTGTCTTCAATTCCTTATCCACATATATGGATTGGGTTCTGCTAGCCATCCTGCTCCTGCTACTATAGGTCTAAATTCCAGATTATATGGGTCTTTGTGTATCTTGGGGAGTTCATGGATTTGAGGTATGAGTGGATTTTCAACAGTGAAATAATTAAAAAGATCTTTACTTAATAGTTCTATACACATGCATTCATTTAAGGTAATACCAATCTGTTCATTCATTTCAAACACAATTGTTGTTGGTACTTTAGCATATACATTTGGATCCAATAACATTTCTTGCATAGCTGTATTATAAAAGTCAGCATTCAATATCACCACTGGTCCCCCTTTGTCAGTGGGTCTTATAACTATGCTATCATTAGTCTGCAAATCACACAATGATTTGTGCTCACTCTTTGTCAAATTATATTTTCCTTCTTCTAAAATAACTATTGTTTCCTGTGCTATAAATGGCATTTTCACAAGCTTTTAAGAAGGTTTCTATATTATGCGGCAACACTGGTACATACAAACTATTTTTCTTAAACTGAACATCCCTTGCCTCATTGCCATTTCCAAATTGTTGTTTCAATGTTACATTTCTAGTAAACATACATAGACATAACAGAAATTCACTAATGTCCATTTTAGTTGAAAGTATAAAATGTAAACCTCTGCTTAATAAAGAAGTCCCAGCTGCATACCATTGGTTGCCATTGTGAAAGTGCTCTGTCTTTGTGTTGTCTGTAAGTAAGACTTAGGGCATAGTATCTCTCTCAGATATAGATAGGAATAAAGTAAAGATTAGTTTAGATGTTTTCTGTATTTATTTGAGACTGTCCTGCAATGTTGTTTTAAAATATTTCCTGTGATTCTGAAATCTGAATTAACTGTGTTTGTTTTCTGAGTATTGTCTTGTTCTTTTATTATTTATTTTTAAATATATTTAAACCTATCTTTGTGACTATTTGTGAGACATATTTAAGCTCTTAAAGTACTGGCATATGTATTTGGTGACACTGTACAGGCTACTTCTAAATAGCCTTGCAAGTCTTGGTCTAAACTACCATTTGGATTAATAGTAACATTACACAGTAGGATTGGATACCCTTTGTAAGGGCCGTATAGTAGATGATAAGTAAGGGTGGCTGGTGGCAGCTGGTACTACCTTATAGTGTGGGCAAAATGGGGCATAGCTGATAAACCTGTGCAACCTTTCCCAGGTGTGTGTGTGTGTGTGTGTGTGTGTGTGTGTGTGTGTGTGTGTGTGTGTGTGTGTGTGTGTTTGTATGTCGATCAAATCTCAAAGTGTATGTGTGTCAGCTACTTGGGTGGGGGCATGAAGCACTGGTTGGACAGAGAGGGTGCTGCAGATCTTAGCTTGGCCACTTGGCTGAGATCTTAACCCTATAGCTGTGTCAGTGGGAAGTCTTACTGGGGATCTGGAGAGAAAGAGAGAGAGAGAGAGATAGAGAGAGAAACCAGCCCCAGACTGACTGTGATCTCTGTGTGCTTGTAAGGGAAATTGTACTTTACTGTGTGTACTTGTAATCCTCCCATTGTGTACTTCCCTCACTGTAGCCAGTGGTGAGGACTGAGGCTCCTTGATTACTGGGCCAGTGCAGAGGCATCACATATTTATTGGTGGCAGTGGTGGGATATTCACATCACATATTAATTGGTTGACAGCGGTGAGTTAGCCACATCACATATTAATTGTCTTGTAATGGTGTGGATATTGAATTCCTGTAGCCTGTGTACAGTTGTCACTGAAGGTGTTTGTACTGTCAATCAGCCACACAGGGACTATTCAGAGTTCATATCACAATTGTTTTATTTTTTGTTAGCTTAGTTAGCTAGGGAGAGCAGGCAAGCATGTCAGCAAAGGAGTATGGCAAGCTGACAAGGAGCTAGTTGGCTGAAATGTGCCAGACTAAAGGACTGGTGCATGCCAACCTGACTAATTCAGACATGATTGCATCTTTAGTCACAGCTGCATCACAGAATAGCAACCAGGAGGACAATCAAACTGGCCGTGGAGATGTACAACTCAGAAAATGGACAGCTCAACTTTTCCACAGAGGACTTAAAATCCATCTGGAGTTAGAGACTTGAGGTGGAGGCCAAGCATTTGAAAACAGAAGCAGAAGAGAAACTGAGATGTCTTGATACTGAGGAAAATGAGAAACTGTGATGGCTGGTGGCTGAGGAGAAGGAGAGGCAGAGGTAACATGAAAAGGAGATGCTGACTCTTCGCCCAAGTCATGGAGGTAACGGGGAAGGGATTAACCAAACCCCAGAAGCAACAAAGGTCAGTAAATTTCTTCCACAATTTACAGAGGGGGATACTTTGAATAGTTTCATTTGTATGTTTGAGAGGGTATGGAAGCAGTATAATGTTGACCAAGGGCTTTGGGTACGGATTCTGACCCCCTTACTTCATGGTAAAGCTGTAACTGTTATTTCTAAACTGTCTAATACTGATTGTTTAAATTATAATATTGTAAAAAACTGTTTGCTAGAATGTTTTAAGTTAACACCTGGAGCTTATAGAAAAAAGTTTTGTGAGCATAGATGCAAGGCAGATGAAAGTGTGTGTGAATATATTGCTGAACTAAGTACTTATTTTCATAGATAGGTGAGTGGATGTCAGGTCACCACTTTTAAATGGCTGGCAGACCTTTTGGTGAGGGGAAAAAACCCTTATCACTTTGCCTGAGGACATGAGAATCTGGTTAGCTGATAGACAATGCAATACTGCAGATGAGTTGGGGAAGAAGGGAGACCTATACCTAGCAAGCAGGGCATCAATGCACAGGAAAGGGACACCCATTGCTGCCCATGGGCCTAAGGGAACCCATAGTGGGTAGGCCAGACTGCCCAACAGAGTCCACCAGTAGCTGGGAAAGCTACTAGTCCAGCTACATGCCCAGAATCAATTGTTAAATGTTTTAAATGCAACCAGTGGGGCCATTTAGCATATATCTATGTGAACAAAAGGTTGAAGAGCCAGTAAGTGGGAATGACAAAATGCCAACAGTAGATTGTCTTCAGACAACAAGGGTACCAAACTACCACAAGAGGTTATATCCTATCATGGTGAATGGGAAAGAGGCCATTTCTAAGAGAGACACATCCTCTGACCTAACAACTGCGAAGCCTGCAATGGTTACAGAGGAGCACTACTTGCTTGGGCAGTCTACTCCAGTCAGAGCTTTAGGAGGGGCTCCATTCCAAATACCTTTGGCTAGGGTTCACCTTGACTGGGAGGGTGGATAAGGAAGCAAGCAAGTATGTGTATTTGAGGATATCCCTGCAGATGTCCTGATAGGGAATGATTTTGATAATGCAGTACCATGTGTGCATGCAGTTACAAGCAGTCAGGCTTGAAGACAAGCATGTGGATCTGGTAGCCTGGGGGAGACCCAGACAGACCTCACACTTGCAGCCAGGACTGGTGAGGTGATTACTTCAGGGAGAGAGCTACCCTGTAGCAGTGAGACTGAAGGTGAGCCACAGATGCTTTGTGAGTACTGATGTGCCTTGGACAGAGTGACTGCAAGGGCAGAGGTGAGTGTAGTACCCAGTCTGCCAGTAAGGCACTGCTGTCAGAAGATGCCAGACTTCTTGTGGAAAGGGAGCTGGGAAGGGTTTCAAAGAGAGAGTTGAGACAGACTCAGCTCTCAGACCCTACATTACAAGGCCTGAGAGAAGTAGCTAGTGAGGCACCTGATTCTCAAGGGAAGGGGGAATCTCTATACTGGGACAAAGGGTTACTGTACAGAGAGTGGACCCCTGATGGAGGGCTAGAGGGTGAGAGAATACAGCAGTTGGTGGTGCCCAGACCCCACCATCTGGCACTTTTAGCCGTAGCCCATGATATTCCCTTTGCAGGTCATATGAGCATAAAACATATGAAGAGATATATTATGCAGAACTTTTATTGGCCTAGGATTTCCAGAAATGCAACAGGGTACTGCAGGACCTGTGAGTAGTGCCAAAAGATAGGCAAGACAGGAAACAATGTGAAATCTCCTTTGATGTCTTTGTCTGTGATTGGAGAGCCATTTCAGAGGGTAGCTATGGATGTTGTGGGGCCTCTGAGTACCCCAAGTTCCACAGAGAAAAAGTATATCCTAGTGGTAGTAGACTATGCTACCAGATACCATGAGTCAGTGGCTCTGTACTCCATTGAGTCAGAAAAGGTGGAAAATGCTTTGTTAGAGATTTTCAGCAGGGTAGGTTTCCCCAAAAAAATACTAACTGCTAGAGGTGCCAATTTCATGTCAGACCTACTGGCTTGTCTGTGGAAATAATGTGGGATGAAGCACCTAAAGACCACCCCTACCATCCCCAGACTAATGGTCTTGTTGAGAGGTTAAACTATACACTCGATATGATGCTACAGGCATTTGCAGACCAGTTTAAATGGGAGTGGGGCAAATATTTGCCCCATCTGCTGTTTGCTTACAGAGCGGTACCCCGGGAATACCACATATTTTTCACCCTTTGAGCTGTTGTATGGGCATAAGGTGAGGGGACCTGTAGATTTGATTCAAGATGCCTGGGAGGGTGAGTGTGAATCCCACAAGGAGTCTGTTGTGGCATAAGTCCTAAACCTCAAGATAAGGCTCGGGGAACTCATGGGCTAGGCCCAGGAGAACCTGGCAGAAGCCCAACAGCAGAAAAAAGTTTGGTATGACAGGAATGCTCAAGCTAGAGAGCATGCTGTAAGGCAGCAGGTAATGGTTTTCATTCCTGTCAAACCCAACAAGCGGCAGGAAGCCTGGGAGGGACCCTTCAAGGTTGTAAGGAAGGTCAGTGATGTTAACTACATGGTAAAACTGGTAGGCAGAAGGCAGGGCACAAATTATACCATGTTAACATGATGAAACATTACCATGATAGGGAGGCTCTTGTGTTGAGTATTTGCAGTGGACGGCAGGAGGAGTTTGATGAGGATTTTGTGACTGATCTCCTCAATGAGTCTCAAACAGACACCTCAGTGGAATGGGTAGCAATGTCCCAGCAGCTATCCCCTTCCCAGGCTCAAGAACTCTGAGCAGTGTTAAAGGAGTTTGGGGACATGTTCACTGGAAAACCAGGGTGCACCAACCTGCTGCAGCACCATGTGGATACAGGACCCAGAGGCCTATTATGCAGGCCCCTTATAGGGTGCATGAGAGAGTCAAATAGACTCTGAGGGAGGAGATACAGGAAATGTTGGAATTAGGGGTAATTCAGGAGTCCAGCAATCCCTGAGCCTCCCTAGTTGTGCTACTACCAAAGAAGAATGGCAGCACCAGGTTCTGTGTGAACTACAGGAAATTAAATAGTCACACAGAGTCAGATGCTTACCCCATGCCTAGGACAAACTAAGCCCTAGAGCAGCTGGATGGGGCTAAGTATCTTACCACTATTGATCTTACCAAGGGTTACTGGCAGGTGCCATTGACTCCCATTGCTAGAGAGAGGTCAGCCTTTGTGGCTCCTTTTGGCTTGTATGAGTTCATGAAGATGCTCTCTGGGATGAAAAATGCCCCAGTGACTTTCCAGAGGCTGGTAGATCATATCCTACCAGGAGCAGGAGATTTTGCCTTTGCTTACCTAGATGATATTGCCATCTACAGCCATTCCTGGCAAGACCATCTTCAGCATGTCAGGGAGGTGCTGGGCAGACTACAGAGGGCAGGGCTGACCATTAATCCCAGCAAATGTCAGGTGGGTATGGCAGAGGTCTCCTACGTGGGACATAGAGTGGGGTGTGGTAATATCAGGCCAGAACCTGCCAAAGTGAAAACCATTCAGGCATGGCCTGCTGCTGTTACCAAAAAGCAGGTGAGGGCATTCTAAGGGACAGCAGGGTACTACAAAAAGTTTGCCCCCAGTTATAGTACCATAGCTGCTCCCCTCACAGACCTGACAAGGAAAAACAGGCCAGATTCGGTAGTGTGGACGCCAGCATGTGAGCAGGCATTCCAGATGCTTAAAGGAACTTTGGGAGGACCCCCTGTGCTAGCCAGTCCAAACTACAGCAAATAATTTTTTGTGCAGGTAGATGCTTCAAACCATGGGGTAGGGTGTACTTAGCCAGGTTTCCTCAGAGGGAAAAGAGCACCCAGGGTTATATCTCAGTCATAGGCTCCAACCCAGGGAGGACTGCTATGCATCTGTAGAAAATAAATGCCTAGCCATAGTGTGGGCACTGCAGAAACTTCAGCCTTATCTGTATGAAAGGAAATGTTACAGACCACAATCCCTTAACATGGCTACATTGAGCCAGCCAGCAAAATGCCAAGTTAGTAAGTTGGAGCCTAGGGTTGCAAGCATATGATATGACAGTGCAACATCGCAGTGGGGTTAGCAATGCCATCACAGATGGGCTCTCAAGACAGGGAATGGGGTAAGGTATTCCCAGATGGGCTCAACCCTCTCAAAGGTCACTTGAAAAACTAGCTTGAGTTTTCGGGGGAGTTGGGAGAATTTTGACCAGCTATCTAGAATTTTGTAAATAATCATATATCATTTGTGAATATTAACATGATTCATATGCTTGTCTTACAAATGTAAGAGAACTATATCTTATGTGTATATTAAACTACTGGTACAGAAGTTTTTTCCATTTTTTACATGGTTTGGGGTGTTATGTCAACTGTTGCCACCTTTCTTGATTCAGTACCACTGTCCTTCCTTCTTGGGATAGTCACACCTGATTGTCACAGGTCTTCTCTCATGAAGTCAATCCATCTCATTCCTGGACATCCTCTTGCCCTCTTCCTGTTTCTCCCAAATCTCCTTCACCAGATCACCTTCTGCTTTCCTGCACATGTGCCCACACCATGGCAATCTGTTCTCCTTGACCTTCTCTGCAGTTGATGCTACTTTGATTTCTGCTTTGATGTCATCATTTCTTTGTCCTGCAGTGTGCATCCTACCACCCATATCAGGAACTTTATCTCCATCACCTACAGCTTCAACTGCTCCACCTTCAGTGCCCATGTTTGTCTAGCATGCAGAAGTACTGGTTGTGCTACTGTTTTTGTATATCTTCCTTTTCAGCTTCTTTGGCATTTATGTGTCACACACTACTGCTGACACACTCTGCTAGTTGGCTACAGTCCCTCCAGTTCTAGTCTTAATCTCCTCATTCAGACTTTCTTTTAAACAAACCCTCACAGATATTGAAACTGTTCACCTGCTCCACTATTTTTCCTTTCTACCTTAGTTTTCAGCCTCTTCTGATTTCCTCATTTACTGCTATAAGTGTCTTACTGGTAGTCAGTTTCATCCCATGTGCCTTCGGTTTTGCATTCCATTCTCCTATCATTTGCTAAAGTTCCTGCTCAGAGACTGCCTGTAGTGCCACATTTTCTGCATACAGCAGCTTTACTGATCTGTCTCTTTCAGTGTGTTTCTAATGCTGTCCATCACCAGTATGAACAGCAGTAGGATTAGAGCTGAACCGTGATGCACACCCACTCCCATTGGAAACTCCTATTTGAATCCAGGCAGTGTTCCTACTTATGTCATTTTACCTTGTACATAGCCTGCACTAATTCTAACACTGTTTCTGGGACTTCAAACCACTGCAAGATTGCACCAAATCAGCTTTCTTGGAACCTTTCCATATGTTTTCTCCAAGGTTTGGGAACGCCCATTTGGACTCTCTCCTCATCTTTAGCTTCTTCTCCACTGTCTCTCTCAGTGCAAATATTGGGCTGGTTTGCTGCATCCTGATCCAAATCCAAACTGTTCATCTCCCAGCTTACCTTCTACTGCTCTGAGAATTCATTTATTGATGACTGTCTCCAGCACTGTCATGCAGTGTGACAGCAGTTTGATACCTTTATACTAACCACAGTTGTGAACGTCCCCTTATGTGATACACAAGATATACTTTTTTCTTAATATATTTATTTTGTAGAGTGTGTCATGAAATGCTGCAAATTGGATGCAATGAGTGTATGATCCACTGCCTACTTGGATTTTGTTGTGGCATCCTGTCTGGGCTGAAAGTTAAGAGGTACATTTTGTGTTTTTCATGTTTTTTAAAGCAGACAGATGATGCAGAGAAGGTTTCATACAAAAATATCTAGACAGTTGTGCATGTGTACTCTGAACACATTTTCGGAACTCTTTAGTACAAATGAACTGAGTACATATGTGAACTGTGATTTCCAGTCTAAAAGCTATTCAATGTTCAGTCTATTGTCCTCATTCTCTTATATCATTATAAGCTTCTTATGTCATTATAACTTTTGAGTACTGGCCAAAAATATTGCATAACAAATATGTGCAGTGCAACTGAGATACCTCTGTAGGGCAGATGTGCTGACTATCGACGACGCACTCCATAAGTGGGCTATGCAAGAGGATCTCATTATGCAGTTAGCGTTCCTTTGTCATGTGAGGAGTCACTGCAAGTGTTTTGGGCACCATGTAAGGAGGATGTCTTGTTTGTGAGGGGTTCCAAGGTAGGCACTACCATCCATCCATCCACAACCTCTTTTTACCATTTTTTTTACATGAAGTCATGGTGTCATATCAACAAGGACAGTCATCTAGAGCCAATGTTCACACCACCGGGTGGCTAGCCCTGCTGCTGCTGTTCTTTCATACCACACATCCACACTCACACCTACAGCCAGTTTAGTGTGTCCAATCCACCTTCTTCATGTCTTTGAAATGTGAGATGAAATTGGAGCACACAGCAAAAACTCATGCAAACACAGGGGGGCATGTATCTTCTGCAAAGAAGGCACCCCAGCTGAGAATTGAACTAGAGAACTTCTTTCTGTAAGGCAACAACACTACTTGCTGCACCACTGTGTCCAACTACTACTACTAGAAAACCCTAGAACAGTATGTGAGCATGTGTAATGGGACTGTACTGCTCAGCCTATCTGGGAACTCCTGAGGACCACAGTGGATCACCTGGAGACTACTGCTAGGCCTAGTGAAATTTGCACTGCCATGTTACTCCCAGAAGCATTATAGAAAATAAAAACTATATACATATGTGTAGAGTTTATTGCTGGAAAAAATGAAACAAACTCAGTGAAACTGTACCCATCACAAATGCAATCAGTCACAGAAGAAGCCATCAGTTTAACAATACACCTACTCAGACTAGGCTGTCTCATCTGTCCAATGTTATCGTTGGATGTCACACACCTAATTAAATTAGAAAGAAACTTAAATTCATTTCTATTCATGTTGGGTAGTGTATTTCTCTATTTCTGTACAATTGTCTACTTCATACATAAAACAGCTACACAGCTTACACAAAAAAATAAGCAGTTATGTGGAGGCTTTGGCCCATAAAACCAGTGGCCTTATTTATTTATACTAATAACACCATAGCACAAATATGGCAAAGGAATCACTCATTGAAATTCTGTTGTTAAAAACTTGAGCGTAACAGAAACTGCAAATGATGCACACAATTGATGAAACAGCAGTTCATCCTAATGTTTGATGATACAAGAAGTTGATGACTAATAATGCCTTGATGTGTGTGTTTAATGTAGATATATGCAAAAACACACAGATATATAGAAAGCAAAATGAGTGCATCCCGTTACACTTCATAATCTCGAATTACTGAAAGCTCGAAATTCAGTAACCTGAGACCATGAAGCTGAAAGCCAGAATGCCGAAAGTGCATAAGAGTGAATTTGAATATCTCAAATCCGCGCTTATGCATTTCCGGTACATCACATGTAGTGTTATGGTGCCTGAAATGGCAGGTAAGTGAGTGTTTGTGTGTGTTTTTGTATGTTGTTTGTGTGGGTAAGGGTATGGAGGTGTAAGTGTGAGTGTGAGTATTGGATTTGTTGGTGTTTGCGTATGTGTGATGTGTATTTGTGTCCACGTGAGTGGAGGATGGCGTGGTGTGAGTGTTTTTGTTTTATGTTATGTGCTACCTCGGAGTTGGTATATATAAGTGGGGGGTGCAGGGGGGCTTGCCCCCTGCTTATATGTAGTGTAGGGCTGTGTGGTTTGTGTGCTGTGGGTGGAATGTTAAGTGGTGTATGGTGTATGTATGTTTGTGATTGTGTGATTCGGGATTGTGGTTTCGGTGTTGTGAATGGTTCGACTTCATAGTCTCAGGTTACCGAATTTCAAGCTTTCAGTAGTTCGAGATTATGAAGTGAAACCGTGCATCCATTTTCTGGACTCTGAGATTACAAGGGATTCACTTCTCAATTCCCCTAAGCAGAAGTTATATACTATGTCCATAATGACTGATTTTCATCTTCTTTTTTTCTTCTCATGAACTGCCATTAGTCAGACACAAACAAGGCAGCAGATGTGATTTTATTGAAAAACAGGCCTTGAAGCATCATCACACCTTGTAAGTTTCCTTAAATTTCATTGTATACTATAACTGTTGCATTAGTGATCTGTAACAACAATTTAATCAGAAAAAAATCAAGCAGTACAAAAGCTATGAGTTCTGACAGTATTTAGAACAAAAGCAAACTCAAATGTTTCAAAAGCATTCATTTTCTTTGCAATATGCAGTCCTCTTAATAGTGCAGCACATAAAAAAGAAAGCACACCAATTCAATTCATGCATTGAGAGAAAGACTTTCAAAGAAAGGTGTTGTGATAAACCCAGAATGTTTTCCTACAATTATCAAAAAGTGGCCAAAAAACACACAGTGAATTCCAATTAAGTTGGATGCCAGAACACTGAAAAGTAAGAAAGTTTGTCATGTAGTTAGCAATACAAAATAATAACTGTGTCAGTAAGAACACTTGATAATATTTCTAAATGTAGTATGTATAGCCAGAGCTGGATCTAGGTGGCCTAGGCAGTTGCTTAGGGCTCACTGGCTTGAGGGGGGGGGGGGGGCTCTTGCTGCAACATTTAAATATTCTTTAAAGATGCACTCATGTATGTGGTCATGTCTTTTAGTACAATGCACACACGGGATGGGCACACTCCCATCTGTAAACCTGTGTCAGGATTTGAGTTATCAAATGCGTGTTTTATGCTGCCACGAACTATCTCCACTTTGCTACCATCTAGCCGAACAATCATAAGAAGTTGGGCCATAAAATGAGATGAGCATTCAGCAGGGTGTGATTTTGTAAGGAAAATGCCCAAGTTAGGGATGGAAGGTTAGTTAATTAGATCACTCATGCTCAAACCCTCTACCTTGGTTACAGAAGACAAGAACCTTAATCCTTTACATCAACTGCCAGGCTGCTTGGTCATCAGAGTTGATTGAAATGTTATGAAATGGGTAATTTTGCCTTTTATTGGTTCATACATTTTGACTCACTGCTTAATGTAAAAAATTTAATAAATTACAGAGTTAGCTGCATTTTCAGTGAATGTGAGTTTCAGTGCATTTTCAAGGAATGTAAGCTTCAAAGGAAGAGAAGTTTACTGCTGCTCATGCTGAGTCTGTTTTGAATGTGCAACTGTTTTGTTTAGCAAACGTCCACCAGTGTTTGTACTATAAAACTTGAAAGGAGTGCTACTAGCACAACAGATAGCATACTTGTGTTTGGTGCAGAAGGCTGCACGTTCAAATCTCACACCATGTAGATGGATTGCTGATACTGCTGTGCAGTTTAAGGGGGGGGGGTGTTGTACTCCTGAATGTGTCATTCTTTTGATAACATTTTAAACCAAGGCCCTATGTGTCTGTGTTAATGGTAGGTGATGGGAGATCTTTCACATCCATTTGTGCTACTGAAAAGAGGAAAGGATCCTTTATTTATATAAAAAACAACTCTTTTTTACAAAATATTTACAAATATTTACGAATGTGCACATACATAAATATACATATCTGTTTATGCATATTCATAATTTCCTTTACAATCATGCTAAATTTACATCCCTATTTGACCCCCACTCATTTTTCCATAACCACCATCTGATTTTACTAAATATTGTTACTAAAATCCATTTACCGTTAAACATAATTTCATTTATTCTTTCATTCCATATAACCCATATAATATAAAATAACTTTTTATCTAGTCTTTTAACATATTCTTTACTTCTGTTCTTATAATATCCATATTTAATCATACTCATGTTTATTTTATCCACTTCTTTCACATCTTAAAAAAAATCTTCTTTACATAGCTTTCCCCATAACCTTTTTACTCTTTTACATTTCAAAAACATGTGTTCCCTAGTTTCCACTTCTTGGCAATGTAAACATATTTTATAACTTTTTTTTTATATGGCATATTTCCTTTTACAGACAATTTGCCTATTACAATTCTCCACAAAAAATCTTGTGTTACACTTTTTGATTACACCATTTGCTTCTTATTTTTTACCTTTAATTTTTCATCTGTTAGATTTTCCCATGGCTTTATATAGTAATGTTTTATCATTACATTCTTATACAATATTTTTCTATATCATCAATTTTATTTTTCACAAAAATATTTTTTATTGGTTAACATTTTATTTCTTCTTTTATATACTCTTTTTCTCTTTTTTACCATACACCAACATTTATCATACTTATATTTATATAGTTTTATTACTAATCTCAGATCTTTTTTATTTATCCACTTTAACATTCAACTCTAAACCTCCTTACTCTTTATTTACATACAAAACTGCTCTTTTTACTGGGTTTAATCTAGAACCCCATATAAATTTAAAAACATATCTGCAATAATTCCTTTTCAAATGCAACATAAATACACTTGCTAAGTATGCTATTTCTCCTTCAGTACTGAATTTATCAAATAAACATTTTTTTCTGAATGATAATTTATATGTTATCCAGAAAAGACATTTTTATTTATTCCATTGTTTTTTTCCTATTGAATTCTACTTACATCTTTATTCCCAAATTTTATGCCTAACACAGAAATTTCATTCATAGTAAAATATATACCCCCGATCTTTACTACATCACCTAAACCTTTACTTTTCTCTTTATTTAAGGCCATCCCTATCATCTCTAGATACTCATTTGTGTAAATTATTACTTCTTTTATCTAAATTTTGTTTTTTGCAATTAATATAATGTCATCTGCATATGTTAACAGAACTGGAATTCTTAACTCTTCAGATGTTATATACCCTACCGCCTTCATTTTGTAATTTATTTCATATACTATCATATTCATAGCTAACACAAAGGGCAGGATTCACGAAGGCTTGCACGGAGTCTAAGAGTAGTGTAAGACTCCATGCAGCCTTCGCAATCCAGGAACAGCCCTAAATTCCGTGTAAGAGACCAGCTAAAACATCTCTTACATGGAGTGGGCGTGGATATGCTAATCACCTCACTTGCAGCCCAAAGGCATGCAAATGAGGTAGATTAGCGATCCACGAAGCCCAAAGCAGCCCATGTAAGAGCCGTTTTAGCTGCAGAAATGTACTCAGTTGACAAATGAGTACGTTTCTGCAAAAACCACAATGGAGCCATGTCAGCTCCAAATAAAGGGTGCATATGTGTCAGGCAGCATGCCAATGGCCAAATATGTGGCCATTGGCAAGGTACCCCGATGCAAATATGAGAAATAAATAAACGGGCTGCGCTGTATAAAACATAAAAATGAAGGTTATAAACCCACAAATGTGGGTTTTATGCAATACATGGATTTATAATGCAGGGACCAGCAGACCAAAAAAACATGGCCACCGTTTAGCGGTTGCTAAGGGGGGAAGCTGAGTCTAAGACATGTAACTAAGCATTAGTAGGCAATCTGATGTAAATGAGTGTTAGGATACTGAATTCCACTGTCACATAGAAAATGAGCACATTCTGAGTAGTGTAAGAGATACATAAGGGGGAGGAATAGAGTAGGAGATAGGTGACATCACAGGGGGGAATGGTAGAAAGAAATGCAGTTCATTGGAGGTCAGTGTTACATGACAGATGTCAGACACATATCATGGAAAGAAGAGTGCCACAAGATAAGCATGGGAAAGTCAAGAAATGGAAGGTGTACACTGTTGCTTACACCAAAAGTTTCTTGCTGGGCGTGCATGCGCACGTGTGCGCGCCATGAAGCGCGGGTAGGGCAGTGTGCGCACGTGTAAGGCAGACTAAGCATGTGGGAGCCTGTTGGCAGACTTGTAACACTGTTTGCGCTGGTGTGCGAGCGTTTTAACCCGAATAAGCAGATTCTGAACCGTGTAAGCCTGTGTGCAAGTGTGTAAGCCACTGTGAGCGTGTTTCTGCTGGTATGCGCATTGCTCCCCCCTGAGGAAACAGAAAGGAAAAAGGAAGCAACAGAATTAGTAGGAAGCTAGCAGGGAATACTGCTGGAGCTAGCAGGTGAAAACAATTAGAAGCAGGCAATTACACAGGCAGAATAGTAGCTCAGCCAAGCACTTAAAACTCTGCAAACAGCAGTGCAGGATGTTTCTCTCGAGACACTGCAAGACAGGAGTAAGCTATTAGAAGTGAAAACTGAAAAAGCTGAACTCAGAGCAGAAATGCTAGGGGCTGCCATAGCTGTCATAAGGAGACATAGGCTACTTGCTGAGGGTGGTGACAATGCAGATGGTGCCAGACAACCCACAGTGAGGAGACGGAGAAGAGTGTACAGGCCCAGGGTCACCTACCATGGGTTACATGTGCTGGAGATAGTAGAGCGCTATAGAGTGGACAGAGACCTCCTGCAGCAAATTGGCAAGCTGTGCAGGCCACACCTCACACACAGAACCAACAGAGGGAAACCCATCCCAGTGGAAACCAAGGTATGTGTTGGCATAAGAATACTAGCAACAGGTACCTTCCAGAGACCAACTGGTGATATGATGGGGATATCACAGGCATCAGCCTCCAGGGTACTGCACCAGTTCCTGGATGCCATGTCAGCACATGTCGGTGATCATGTATATTTCCCCAATGCCCGTAAGGTATTGGCCAGCAATATGCGTCTCTTCCAGCAAATAGTGGAATACCCTGAGGTAGTGGGTGCAATAGACTGCACGCACATACGCATCAAAGCACCAGCCGGTGAGTGGGGTAGGGCCTACATTAACTGCAAGGGCTTCCCCTCCATCAACTGCCAGGTCGTGTGTGATGCCCAGGGCATAATAATGAATGTGTGTGCTGGCTGCCCTGGGAGCTACCATGATTCACATATCTGGCATTTGACGCAGCTGTACCAGACATTTGCCAATGGGGACATCCCACATGGACACCTAGTGGGGGATGCAAGTTATGCACTGGAGCCGTGGCTGATGACACCCATCAGAAATGCACACACACCTGAACAGGAACGCCATAATGAGGCACACGCACAAACACGTAATGTAATAGAGCGTGTGTTTGGGCTGCTCAAGTCACTGTTCCGGTGTCTGGACACATCTGGTGGAGGCTTGCAGTACTCACCAACTACATGTACCCAAATTGTCATGGTATGTGCTATGCTACATAATATGATCTTGCGAAAACAGCTGCAGCAGGACCAGCATAGGGCCGGGCCAAACAGCCCCCCACCATTGCCAAGGCCATCACAGGCAGAGCGTGACTCGGAGGAGGAACAACCTGAGCCTGCCCCAGTAGGCAGAAGGAGGCATGGCCAGTATGCCCTGGCCTTGGCAAAGAGGCAACACATAGCACATACACTGGCTCAGTAGGAACCCTGGGAATGATACCCCTCTCTGACTCACTTATATAATAACAGGGATGCCTAAAATGACATAACCTGCTCTCAAACATGTACAGGGAGTGTAGTATGTGCATCTGACAGAGGCAGCCCTGCAGCACCACCTGAGGCATGAATGCCATGTGTTAAGCAATGTAACACCATGTAGTATATGCACACTTGATGACCCTGACTAACATCCTACCCACACCAAGATGATCAATTGCAATAATTGGCTGAAGTATTGTAGTTAGTCAAAGGGGATCCAATGTGTGCCAGCCTGGGATGACATGCTGGGCATGACATGATGCACCACCTGCTAGGGGTGGCATGCACCTATCAGTCCAGGCCTTATGGATACTGGCAAAGGCTGTTGTTACCCACAGCGTGCCCTGAATAGGTAAGGCTCAAAACACAAACCCACCTCCATAGGTATCACAAGGGATAAGAACCTAGATGTAATGCTACCCAATGCCAGAAGTCTAAACAGCAAGATGCATGCAGTCTAAACTCCCCCAGTATGGAGAATGCTGATATCTGTCCTGTAACAGAAAACTGGGTCAAGGCTCACAACAGCACCCTAACACTACCAGGTTACACCTCATACTGTGCTATACAGCCTCAAAACATGGAACAAGCTACAAAAGGAGGGTGACTAGCAAGAATTGTCAGGGATAACCACACCCCCATGTTGGTACCACAACAAGAAGCAGCATGGACTAGCCATGGTCAAGTAACACTGGCTAAAACTGCCTCCCAGTTTATAGCCTGCTACAGACTACTGTCCTAACACCAGGAACTGCACCTGGCCTATGTTGGAATACATGAATATATCAAGCCCTCCAAACCACATTATATTGTGTGACTGAAAATACCCAGACATAGACTGGGAGCATTATACTAGCTCCAACACTGTAGGACAAAAGTTCCTAGAATCCATAAACCAAAATGCCCAGGAACAACATACCACTCCCACAAGAGGGGTAAGCATACTGGATGTGATAATCAGCAACATGGGTACTGGATGGCAAGATGAGAAGTGTATCCCTCACTGGTAAGACCAGACCATAGAGTAATCACACTGGATATACACATCCTGACCACAGTCCCTGGCCAGAAAACCACAGTGAAAAACATGTGTAAAGCAAAAGTTGCACTCCTTCAAACTGATGTGGAATCCATTAAAGGCCCTGTGCAGGTGCAAAATATGGGCCACACCTCAGAACCTGTTATACAGGTATTCCATGAACACTGCCAGGAATGCTTGGATTATGCAATCCCAAATAAAACCAAGACACAATGCCATACACGCAGGCATCTGGCATGGTGGACTCCAGCCATTAGCAAACCATGCAAGAGACTGAGGAAGCTACTACATGATAGAGCAAACATAAAAAGGGAAGTAATCACTGATCAGTAGTATGGCAATAAAATATGTCCAGACATACAATCCACTAAGGCCAGCTACAACAAGTTGCATCTGTGAATCTTGAGGCAATGTTACACCTGCCCCAAGTACACAGACAACCCTCAACTCCTCCCAAGAAATACAAATATATGTGAGAGATGCAACCATTTATCCAAACCGGAGGCTGAGCTCCCTCAACTCAGTACGTTTAAAACTGGTCAGGAGGAGAAGGTAACCACACACACCACAAACCCAGTCCCACATAGACCTATCACAACTGCAAACCAAAGATATAAACACAGAAAAACATTCCCGGAGGCCCTAATTACAAACACACCACACCAACAGAGGCCTCCAAAGCAGACACCCAAGCAACCACAACCTCCAAACATAGCACATGCAACACATAGTACACAAAGCTGGTGTGCCAAACAGTCACAGGCCAGAAGGAGAAACAACATGCCTGATACAGTGGTAATAGGTGACTCCATAGTCAGACACACTGCTGTCCCACTCACCAGACTGAACAAGGGAAAGGGTACAGTAAGCTGCATGTAGGCTGCTACAATATGCCACATAACACAAGTATGCAGGTCACCCCAAAGCAAGTAGAAATATGATGCAGTCATTGTCCATGCTGGCGTGAAAGACCTGAGATGTACCTCCCCGGACTACATGAAAAGAGACATAGATGAGCTCTCCGATTATGTAGTCCAGGCCGGTATGACACTGACCATTTGCAGCATCCTACCCTCACCAAGAATGATGCCACAGTACAAACACAGAATGATCAGCTTTAACAAGTGGCACAATTACTGGTGTCATTTCAAGGGGATCCAATATCTGTCTGCTTTGGATGTCATGCTTGACAAGCCATGCTGCTGTTCCAGGGATGGCTTGCACCTGTTACCCCTGGGCGTCTGGATATTCGATAAGGCTTTTGCCACCTCCATAGAGCCTTTCGTAGGCAAGGCTGAAAAGACTAACCCACCACCCTAGAAAACATAAGTGGAAAGAAACATAAGGGTAATGCTGACCAATGCCAGACATGTAAACCTCAATATGCATGCTCCTGAGGCCCTCCCCAGTATGGAGAACATTGATGTCCGTGCAGTGACAGAAACCTGCTGCAAGCCTCCTGACAGCACACCAGCACTACCAGGTTATACCTCATATCATGCGTTATGGCCCCAAAACCTGGACCAAAACATAAAAGGAGGGTGAGTATCCATATTCAGCACAGACACCCATACGTCCAGGTAACTGACAATGCACGAAGCATCGGAGACCACCCATGTGCAACTAACCGTAGGCAAAACTGCTGTACAGTCTGTAGCATGCTACAGACCACACTCTCATACACAGGAAACCCACCCAGCCGTCCTGAAGACACTGGACAGTATGAATGTCTCACCAAATACCAAACAAGGTACTCACAAATTGCCACATAGGTGGTAAACCATTATGCATGGAAGGAGTAATCAGGGACCTAGGGACAAAAGTGGACAGTAACCTGTTATGTGACACTCACATTGCCAATGTGGCTAGGAACACTGTCTATATTGGACACCGTATCATGAAAGGATTCACATCTACGTCAACAGAGGTCATTGTGCCCCTATACTGTTCTCTTATCAGACCCATAATCTAGTACAATGCCTCATTTGGGATGTACCTTACCCGACACCTGCAGCAGTTAGAAAGACCTCAAAGGTACCTCACCAAGAGGATAAAGGGTCTCAAATATATGTCATATGCTGCCTGGATGTAGACATCCCAGCTGAATGCAGTCACATACTGCATACACAGAGGCATTGTATGCCTGTTGTACAAGGCCATGTCCAACACAGGAGTAATGGACATGCTCCACCCCAGAAAACCCAAAGCCATCGGAGCTGTGAGAGTGAGAGATGTCAACCTCAACACATAATGAAATAGGATGTGCTGGAGGGACAGATACATAACCCAGAGGCTCCCTACACCCTGGAACAGAATCCCACTCCATGTTAGGCAGAGCCCTCACTGACACTCTTCAACAGGAATCTTGCCAAGTGGATGGATGATCGTAGATGTACACTGGGGGTCTTCACTGTGTCACGTCCAGACAGAGGCACAGTAATGTAAATCATAAATGGCCATAATATTCACATAGCAAGGGGTGGCGAAAGCCACACACACTCTGGCTAGGCTTATAAATGCCCTAGGGTGGATAACCTAGTATGAACCTATGAACCTATGAAGATACAAATTGTACAGGACACTAAGGATAATCACAAGGCTTTCTTAACTGATGGTAGGAACCTTGTTGATAATTCACAGATACGCTCTGAATCACTCAAATATTACAAACAACATACCAAACACACACACATATTGCCAACATCCAACCTGACAGGTGCAGTGCAACCCCCCCCCCCAGAATGCAAAATATCTATCCCAGCAGACTGCTGCCCCCCTGACATTGCATATGCTGAGGTAACAGCCAGCATCTACAAAACAAAACACACAGCAGCAATGGTATGAGATGGTGTCCTGGGCTGAGTCCAACATGGACTCCAAGAAGAATGGAATGCCAAATCACACTACTGCTCAATGTCAGCCTTACCACAGGATATGTACCCAAAGAGCAGTGTACAACAACAGTGGTCCTTCTCAACAAAGGTATTGCCTGAATGGATACTGCAAACTACCACCCCAGAATCCTGACAAGCTTGGTCTGCACAGCTATGGAAAGGATCAGCATGTACCGCAGACATAAAGATATTGGGGACCTACTGACACCGGACCCTACCCAGTGTGGCTTTCTTAAGTGCAGATCCTGCCCTTTAAACATGTTTGACTCATTTGAAACAGTCATTAAGGTCATTGATGAGGGCAATGTGGTCCACACAGCGTAGCTGGACCTTGCAAAGGCTTCCATACAATACCCCACGTGTTCATTATAGATAGGCTCACCAGCTTAAATATAAACCCCTATGTCAGTAGAGGGGTTGCAAACCAGACCAAGGACAGAACTGACATGGTCAGACATGCTGCAGTCATGTCAGACTACAAACCAGATATAACTGGCATCCCACAAGGCTTGGTCCTGGGACCTCCCTCGTTTGGTATATATGTCCCATAGGTACAGGCCAACATGGAAGGACTTTGTCTGAACATGTTTGCAGAGGACTACAAACTGGCCCCCATATCTGACCCTCCAGCTCTCACAAGCATCCCACAAAAGGGCCACATAGAAACAGACAACTGGTGCCATAGCCATGTTAGCAAGCTAATTGCAGAAAAGTGTATAGTCAACCCCTGTGGATATACAGTAAGTGCCCACCAATTACCACATAGGTGTTAACCCATTAAGTACTTAACATGTAATGAGAGACCTGGGGACACAAGTTGATAGATATCCTGCATTGGACAAGCATGTGGCTGTAGTGGTTACAGAAACATACCATATACCCACCTAATCATGAAGGTTGTCAGATCTAGATAAGGGGAGGTCATTGTGGCTCTGCAGTCATCCTTCATCAGCGTTACAATTGACTACAATAGCCCCTGTGGGATGTACCTCAGCAGACACCTCCATCAACTGTAAAGTCCCCAAAAGTACCTCACCAGGAGTATCAAAGAGCTTGAACAGATGCCATGTGTTGCCTGATTAGACAAACTGCAGCTCCACACACTGCCATACTGCCCACCCAGAGGGAAGCTGTGCCTGATGTATAAAGTCATGTCCAAGCTGGAATCAGTGAACATGCTGCACCTTGTACAATCTGAATGGCAGTGAGCTATGCACATGAGAGACCTGAACCCCAGCACTGACATACATAGGACAAGCTGTACTGAATAATCCATAACACAGAAGCCACCCCCACTCATGAGTAAACTCCCAGTACAGGTTAGCCAGAGAGTCACTCATCGACTCTCCTCAAGAGGAATCTTGATGAGTGGATGGGAGATGGTAGGTTTACCCTGGGTATCACTGTTATGTCATGGGTAGACGGAGGCACAGTATACTAACCATGACATATGTCATGGCAAACTCCACTTACAATGTGTGTCGAAGGACAAACACACTCTCCGACTAGCATTAGAAATGGCCTAGGGCACATCGCTAGTGTTTGCCAATGTACACCTATGTTGTGGAATACACTACCAATGTTGGACAAGCCTGGTTTAAGTAGTTCATATCTGAACATAATGCAACATGGTCAGATGTGCACAACTGGCCCCTAACCAGGCTGTTGTGCTCACTATGAAAATGTAAAGCAGTGATAGGACTAAAGCCCAGGATACTGTCCACCACAGTGAAAGTACTGAACCAGTACACTATACGGTACTACAGTGTTAGGTCAGTATGAAAGGATGTTGACAACTGTATGTAAAGTATCCCATGCAAACCCTGCAGGCACAGTATAATCCCTGTTGTGTTCAGACACAAAGCAGTTGGACAGTAACTACACAACATGACACACAACACACAACCATAAACGTGAGATATTGTTGAAGTTCACACTCATCCACAAATGTGGTGGGCTGCAGAGTTCAAGATATGGAAAGCTCACACTGGGCATGCTCGCATACTTTGATAAATGAGACATATGTCAGACAACATGCCATGGAAAGCCTGAACTGGGCATGCTCACACACTTAGGCCAAATCTCAGTTTAGCAGTTGGCCACACATATCTAGTATTTGTACATGTTATTCCAGGAACCAACCACATTATAGCAATCTGCCCAGTGCACACAGTTAAATGACTACAGAGACATACGTGATATAGTGGATCCCTCCCATATTCAAACATCTTCCACAGATACACAAGTTGTTCATAGAAACAGGGAATGCTATGGCAATAAAGACCTGCAAACAGTCTATCAGCAACAAATATTGTGCATCTGACAATTAAACATATGGGTGTAGAGGTCAACACTAGGCTGTTTGCCCTAGGAAATGACAGCTTAGCCAGAGTGTGCTTGGCGTCTGCCTCCCCAGTACAGTAGGCTACTGTGCCACTGTAAAGTAGGTCACATAAGGCACTGTGTGAGGCTAGTGTGCTGTGCCTCTGTCAAGCAGAGACACAGTGGAGATCCCAGGGGTTGAATTTGCTAAGCCACATCCATGTTGTTGGTGTGTGCTGGAAGAGGGTTGCTGAGGACCTCTAACAGTAAGTGGGCATCAATAACAGACTGAGGGTAGCCTTATCTGCATTGTCTGGACAATTTCACTGTCAACACTTTGTCATGATGATTATGAGGGATTGAAGTGTCGTGCCAGTACTGTTCAGAGATGTCCTCTCTCTGTGGCCACTGCTCTGCAATGTATTAGCTCACTCTGTCTGTTGGACAGCTCATATATGGTTGGTGTACACCTGACAGGTGTCCTGTTGTGGAGCAGTCATGGGTATATTTGGTATAGCATGATCAATGCAAACCTTCCACATGCTCATAGAATGCAATTGTCAAGGATTATGCAGAGTGGCCTGTATACTCCCCCAGCATGGGTCCTTTGAAGTCTTCCACCCCAGTCTTCACAAGTGTAAAGTCTGCTTTTGATAAATACACTTTGTTTGCAGTGACAACCTTGCCTGGGGGTGGGGATGGGATATGGATGTCCAGGGAAAGGTGGGTATGGTCAGATATCAACAATGGTGGTCTACCTCTGGTGTGGAACAGTGAGTACCCATGTTGCAGATGGTCAGGTGCAATATGTATTCCCCTTGTGGCTGTGGTGAGTGGTTCTGCCATAGCACATGGACTCACAAATTGTAGTGGCTGTAGGGTAATGTTGTAGAGGCCTGAGTAGTTCCCACACACAATATACCTGTACCTGACGTTAACAACTGGAATGGTGTATGTGAACACCTGCATATCTTGGCACTGTTCCCAGGGAAGCAAAGTGTGTGTCCTGGATGTGGGAGGGGTGGTCTGAACTGGTTGTGTTGTGTGTTACAGGTCCTGTGGTCATGAAGCATGGTATAGAACATAACCTGCCAGTGCGATGTGCATATCTGACCCTGAAGTAGGTGGCTGCAAATGCATATATATGCTATCCCCCACCTGACAGGTAGTACTAGATGTACATACCTCTGTAGAAATAATGATGTCAGCACCCTATAAATACTGCAGGTGTAGTGTTGATGCCCAGTAATTCGGATAGTGTGCTCTGCTAATGCGTCTTCCTCAAGTGTCATAATATAGTTAGGTAGGGGTTTGAATCCTGCAAATGCTGTGTGTTTGGGGGAGCGGGTTTGGTGTGTGTGCAAGTTTGTGTGAGGGAAATGTCCCTTTTGGAACTGGGAAAACACACTACAGGATGCACATTCCCCTTTCTAAACACTGATGATGTCAGCACCCTATAAGTACAGCAGGAGAAGGGAAACCTCCCAGTAATGTGAATAGCGCGCTCCGCTAATGCGTCCGTCTCGAGTGTCATAACATAGTTAGATAGGGGTTTGAATCCTGCAAATGCTCAGTGTGGGTGGAAGGGGGTTAGTGTGTGTGCAATTCTGTATGAAAGAAATGTCCCTTTTGGCAACTAGGAGAACACAGTACAGGATGCACATTCCTCTTTCTAAACACTGATGATGTCAGCACCCTATAAGTACAGCAGGAGAAGGGAAACCTCCCAATAATGCGAATAGTGTGCTCTGCTAATGCGTCCGTCTTGAGTGTCATAACATAGTTAGGTAGGGATTTGAATCCTACAAATGTTCAGTGTGTGTGCAATTCTGGATGAAAGAAATGTCCCTTTTGGCAACTAGGAGAACACACTACAGGATGCACATTCCTCTTTCTAAACACTGATGATGTCAGCACCCTATAAGTACAGCAGGAGAAGGAACACCTCCCAATAATGTGAATAGCGTGCTACGCTAATGCGTCTGTCTTGTGTTCCATAACATAGTTAGGTAGGGGTTTGAATCCTGTAAATGGCAAGTGTGTGTGTTTGAGTGAGGGGGTTTAGTGTGTGTGCAATTCTGTGTGAGGGAAATGTCCCTTTTGGCAACTAGGAGAACACACGACAGGATGCACATTCCCCTTTCTAAACACTGATGATGTCAGCACCCTATAAGTACAGCAGGAGAAGGAAAGCCTCCCAGTAATGCGAATAGCGTGCTCTGCAAATGTGTGCATCTGGAGTATCATGACATAGTTAGGTAGGGGTTTGAAGCCTGCAAATGGCAAATTTGGGTGAGGGGGGTTAGTGTGTGTGCAATTCTGTGTGAGGGAAATGTCCCTTTTGGCAACTAGGAGAACACACTACAGGATGCACATTCCCCTTTCTAAACACTGATGATGTCAGCACCCTATAATTACAGCAGGAGAAGGGAAACCTCCCAGCAATACGAATAGCGCACTCTGCTAATGCATCCGTCTTATGTTTCATAACATAGTTAGGTAGGGGTTTGAATCTGGCAAGTGTGTGTGTGCAATTACATGTGTGAGAGAACTGGCCCTTTTGCCAACCAGTACAACACACCACCAGCTGCTGCATATTCCAATCTCTACACAGAGATGATGTCAGCACCCTACAAGTACAGCGGAAGAGGGCAAATCTCCCAGTCATGCAAATAGCACGCTCTGCTACTGCGTCTCTCATTACTGTCATAGCACAGTTAGTTATGGCTTTGAATTCCACACATGCCGCGTGTGTTTTTGTCACACAGAATGCATGACATCGATTAAACCAGTAATGGCAATGGACACAGGTGTATGTGTGTGCCAAATACACATATGTACCTGTGACCTTCAATAGTTCCCATGTCTGATGCCTGCCACATGTGAATACATGGTATTTGCACTGGATAACATTATGACTGTGGTCTTCTGTGCGGGTGCTGCATGTGGTAGGTGTATATACAGTGTGAGATGTATATGGTATCATCCTAGCAGCGAGGGATACACATCTGGTCTGGGGCATATAGTCTACATGTTGTTGATGAACAGGTGCTGCATGTTTTCACCTGTTGTGGGAGTGGTAACAAGTTGTTCCATAGCAATGCAGTGACTACATGCTAGGAACCTTTCAGCTAGGGTGTTGTAGCTACAGAAATTCATCAGCATTCAGTAATACGTCAGCATTCCTGGTGAGGGTATGATGCCAACCAAGGTCAGGGTCATACCAGCCTGTGCCACATGCTCAGAGAGCCCTTCCATGTTCCCTATCATGTAGTCCAGGGAGGTACATCACAGGTCAGCCATAGTGGCATGGACAATGACTGAGTCATATGTGTCCATGCCTCTGACTGACCTGTATGCTTGTGTTATGTGGTGGACCATAGTGCCCCACGGGCATATCAATGTGACCTTCACCTTGTCCAGCCTGGTGAGCGGGACCTCACTGTTCAGGACAATAAAGGTACCTAACACAACTGTAGCAGGTATGTTGTCCAGCCGTACAGGCTGTGACTGTTTGGCACACAGGATTTGTGTGCTATGTGTTGCACGTGCTGTGTTCTGGCTTAATGTATGCCTGTGTGCCAGCTGCAGAGGTGTCTGCTGCTCAGGCAGGATGCTATTCTGAGGCTCCACGAATGGCCCAGTGTGTTCACGTGTTTGGATTGCTGTCAGTGTAGGTCTACATCAGACTGGTATTGTAGTCACTGTAGTATTTCATGCCACCTGACAGGTTATGCCAGTACTGGGTTGAGAGTGCTTAGACCCCAGTTTGGCTATGTGGTTGCATCTCATACATGTGTTGTACGTCCATGTGTAGGGGAGAGGGTTGACTATGTACATGTGGCAGCTGTGACATTGCCACATGACCCACATATTCCACAACTGTACCATAGAGGTGACTGACAAGTGACCTTTGCACATGCTACCATAGTATTGTGATTGCCGTGGTGATTAACAGCACATAGGGCTAATGGGGAACAAGGTACATAGGTTCATAGGTTCATACTAGGCTATCTGCCCTAGGGCATTTATAAGCCTAGCCAGAATGTGTTTGGCTTTCACCACCCATTTTAAATTTATTTTGCTATGCCCTTTTTCGAGGTTAGTATACTGTGCCTCTGTCTAACAGTGACACAGAAGTGATAACCAGGGTAAACCTACGATCTCCCATCCACTCATCAAGATTCCTCTTGAAGAGAGTCAATGAGGGACTCTGCCTAACCTGGACTGGGATTTTATTCCAGAGTGAAGGGAGCCTCTGGGTCATAAATCTGTCCCTCCAGCATGTCCTATTTATTTCAGTGCTGAGGTTCAAGTCTCTCGAGCGCGTAGCTCGATGGGATTTGGATTTTCTGAGGTGCAGCATGTCCATTAATTCCAGGTTGGACATGGCTTTATACGTCAGGCACAGATCGCCTCTGAGCAGGCGGTATGCCACTGAGTAGAGCTGGAGTTTCTTTAACCGGGCAGCATATGGCATCTGTTTGAGCCTTTTGATCCTCTTGGTGAGGTACTTTTCGGGTCTTTCCAGTTGCTGCAGGTGTCTGGTAAGGTACATCCCAAAAGGGGCATTGTACTCAAGTATGGGCCTGATGAGGGATGAGTAAAGAGGCACAATGACCTCCCCTGATCTAGATGTGAATCCCTTCATGATTAGGTGGGCTATATCAAATGTTTTTCTAACCACTTTGGCCACGTGGTTGTCAAATGAGAGATTGCTATCAACTTGTGTCCCCAGGTCCCTAATTACTTCTTCTGTACTTAATGGATTACCACCTATGTGGTAATTTGTGGGCACTTTGTTTTTGCCAAAGGGATGACTATACACTTTTGGCATTTAGCTTGAGGCCATGGCTCTGGCACCAGTTGTCTGTTTCTATGAGGCCCTTTTGGAGGATGCTTGTGTCGGCTGGAGAGTCGATTATGGCGGCCAGTTTACAGTCATCTGCGAACTTGGTCAGCCACAGTCCTTCCCGGTTGGCCTGTACCTCCGAGAAATATATACCGAACAAGAGAGGTCCCAGGACTGAGCCTTGTGGGACACCACTTGTAACTGATTTGGAGTCTGACATGGCTCCAGCAATTCTAACCATGTGGGTTCTGTCCTTGAGCCAGTTTGCAATCCATCTAGTGACATAGGGGTTTATATTTAAGCTGGTGAGCTTATCTATAATGCCCGAGTGGGGTATTGTATCAAAGGCTTTTGCGAGGTCCAGGTAGGCTGTATGGACCACCTTCCCCTCGTCAATGGCCTTGGTGAGTGTTTCAAAGAAATCAACCAGGTTTAAGGGGCAGGATCTGCCCTTAACAAAGCCGAACTGGGTAGGATCCAGTGTCTGTAGGTCCCCAATATCTTTATTTATGAGGTCCTTGATGATCCTTTCCATAGCTTTGCAGACCAAGCTAGTCAGGCTTATGGGGTGATAGTTTCCAGGATCCGTTAAGGCACCACCTTTATGGAGAGGGACCACTGTTGTTGTACGCCACTCTTTGGGCACATATCCTGTAGTAAGGCTGAGATTGAACAGTAGTTTTATGTTTGGGTTTAGCTCTTCTTGGAGTTCATGTAGGACACAGCCCGGGACACTGTCTGGTCCCATTGATGCTGTGTTTTTTGCTTTGGAGACGGCGGCTCTTACCTGAGCATCTGAGATGTCAGGGGGGCAGCACTCTGCTGGGATAGATATTTGCCCTTTTGGTGTGGAGGGGGGGGAAGAAGTTTGCGCTGAACCTGTCAGCTAGGATGTTGGCAATGTCTGTGGGTCCGGTGTATTTTTTGCCATTTTGGACTAATTCTGAGCATATCTGGGAATTACCACCCAGGCTCCTAACATAATTAAAGAAAGCCTTATGATTATCCTTAGTGTCCTGTGTAATTTTTTCTCGAAGCTGGCCTTAGACAATTTTATGAGTGCCCGTAGTTTTTTGCTAATACTGATCAGTGATGCCTTCCTTTTTTAGGATTTTGCTCTATCATTTAGTAGCTTCCTCCTTCTATTGTATAGTTTGTTTATGGCTGGGGTCCACCAGACAGGACGTCTGCCTTTGGAGGATTGGGTCTTGGTTTTATTTGGGATCGCATGATCCATGCATTCCTGAAGGTGTTCATAGAATGCGTTTATAAAGGATTCTGCGGTCTGGGCCGTATTTTTCACAGGCCCGGGGGCTTTGAAGGATTCCACCTCAGTTTTGAGGAGTGTGAAATTTGCTTTAGAGAAGTTTTTCACTGTGGTTTTCTGGGCAGGGAGTGGGGTCGGGATGTGAATATCCAGTGAGATTAGATTATGGTCTGATCTTACCAGTGAGGGATACACTTCTGGTCTGGAGCATAGAGTCCCCATGTTGGTGATGATCAGGCCCAGTATGTTTTCCCCTCTTGTGGGAGTGGTAACAAGTTGTTCCATAGCAATTGAGTTTATACATTCTAGGAACCTTTGGGCTAGGGTGTTGGAGCTAGAGTAATGCTCCCAGTCTATGTTTGGGTAGTTGAAGTCGCCCAATATAATGGTGTTTGGAGAGACCTTCATATTTTCCAGTGTTCTCAGGAAGGCCGAGTGGGGTTCCTGGGTTTGGGAGGGTGGTCTGTAGCAGGCTATAAACTGGAAGGCAGTTTTACCCACTGTTAGTTGCACATGGATAGTCTCTGATGCTTTGTGCTTTGCCACCAACCTGGAGGTGTGGGTATCTTTGATGAATATCGATACTCCCCCTCCTTTTGTGGTTCAGTCCAAGTTTTGGGGCCGAAAAGCATGGTATGAGGTATAACCTGGTAGTGCTGGGGTTCTCTCGGGAGCCCTGAACCAGGTTTCTGTTACTGCACAGATATCGATGTTCTCCATGCTAAGGAGAGTTTCGAGTGCGGTGCATCTTGAGGTTTAGACTTCTGGTGCTGAGTAGCATTACTCTTAGTTTCTTATCCCTTGTGATACCTATGGAGGTGGGTTTGTCCTTTGAGCCTTGCCTAAAAAAAGGCACTATGGGGGTAGCAAGAGCCTTTGCCAATATCTGAAAGCCCAGGGGTGACAGGTGCAAGCCGTCCCTAGCGAAGAAGGTGGTTCAACAGAAGGTGAGTATGTGAGGGTGTAGTGCCTGTGATTAGTTAGCACTGGCATATATGACTGCTCACGTGGACAAATGCCAGGTAAGTCATATGCAATGTGTCACAGGCAACGTACATGTGAACAGGACAAACAGTGACGTTCTGTCAAGTGAGACATGGACATACATATAGTAAGCTATGCAGATGTCACTAGGAGTCCACAGAAACTCTGTAACTCTGCATTGCAGGTGGGATCAGTGTTCCAGGGTAACTGCAAACAAACATGCATGCAAACAAAGCTACAGTAAGCAGGGCTGCATGTAGTCCATTGTACAGCAAACAAGCTGTACCACTTCCAGTAGGTAACAGTGAAAATATGCAGGCACTATACACATGTACATGGAAATACACAGGTCAGATGGCTAGGGTCCAGTCTCAGAGCACACAAGTGTACAGACCATGTACCGTCAGGATGTACAATAACTGGATGGAAACCCAGGTGCTCATACCTGCAGTAATACACATGTCAAATAACAGACACTGAGCCTTCACTCAGTGGTTCCATACTTAGTAGGATGTATGCTACCTGGCCTGTCACCACAGTATCCCTGACATGTATGGGGACTCTCCCTCCTGTGATAGTTAGTTTTGTGTGTTGGGGCTGTCTAGCATGGTATGAGATGTGAGCTTGCAGTGCTAGGGTGCACCTGTGTGTCCTGTACCAGTTGTGTAGTACTGCACACATATCAACATCCTCAAACATCCACATTGCAGAGTCCAGTGTGGGCAACATGCCACTTGCAGTTTACATGTCCATCATTGCATATCAATACTTTCATTACCTTATCCCCTGTGCTACCTATGTATGTAGCCTTCTGTTGACATCCTTACCACCAGTATGCCAACATTTGCAGATGATACACTATGGTACTTACCATGGGTGTAGACAACAGTACATGATAATCATACCCTTACTGCATCAGGCATGCTGGGATATACCCACAATTATATCAGCACACAGTACTGTTAACAACATGATACTATTACTACAGTGTCTATGTAGTCACCCTGTGCATCAGCAACATGTTAACCTGTACCTGCACTGATGTTACAGATTGCAGGAGGTGGCACAGTTTCATCATATGCACAGAGTGTGAACTTGGTATGCCTGAGTCAGCCACCGATACCACCAATTGACATGTATGTGTATGTGTGTTGGTGAGGGACAGCAGTACAAGGTGGGGCAATGTTGATGCAGTGTGTGTGTGCATGTGGTAGCCCTAGGTGTTGTCAATTCGCATGTGTGCATGGATGTTCACAATTCCACCTCATGGCTGCCATATACTGGTGTTTGTGGACAGCCACAGACTGTACCTGCCAGGTCATACAGATCAGTGTCTGTGGCCACGGACATGGTACCTGTGCCTTGCAGGGGTGCTACGGACCGTATCCGGTACCAATCCAGACTGGGTACTGTCATCAGAAGCAGGTGTTCATTGGCTGGACACAGATCCCTGTCAGGCCTGTCCAGAGCCACGTGCATGTGGTCTCCTGGGGCGGTCTGATGACAGCACAGACCCAGCATTGCTGGGGCTGCTGCTGGCACTATGGGGGCAGCCGCGGCCCTGTTGTCATCCGCGACGACTGCCAGCTGCTGCTGTTGCTGGCATACGCCCACATCGACGCCTCAACCGTCCACCATCGCCCTGGCTCATGGACATGTAGTTGTTGAACCTGTCTAATATGTCCCCACAACGTCTGTCTCTGACATCGGTGAAATTATGGATGGCAGCCGCAATGTCACGCATACTGTCAGTCATGGCTGTGCGACATGCTGTCAGCTCCCTCAGACCCTATCTGGTGTACCGTTCCATATGTGACTGTGCCTGCATGACAGCCCAAAACATAGCTGAGGTTGTAAGACCTCTGTGGGCATGTCTGACAGGGGCAGTACACCCACGGATGCTCTCACGAGAACCCCTGGACATCTGTCTGTGTGGTACCATCTCAGGGCCATGCCCATGGCTGCTGTGTGGGGAAGCATGTGCCACAGATACCACATTACACTGGTCAATGCCCACTGTATCCTGTCCATCACCTAGGGACATTGGTGACAAAGGGGGCATTGGCAGGATAACTGTGTGCATTGATGGGGTTGACAGCTGTGTACTGTCAGTTGGCTGACCAATGATGGACCCTGGCATACCTTCCTGTGCCATTACACAGATGTCATTATTATCAGTACCCATGGCACCTGATTCAGGTTCCCTGCTGCATGACACCAGAGCAGCACCAGAACCCGTGGGAGGGAAACAGGAAACACAGTTTACAATGTCTACACAATATTACCAGTGATGCACACATGCACACATGCACAGGTCCACACATGCACACATGTACACATGCACACATGCACAGGTGCACACATGCACACATGCACACATGCACACATGCACACAGTTGCACACATGTACACATGCACACAGTTGCACACAGTTGCACACTTGCACACTATTCAGTATGTGAGATATCAACACAGACACAGACACACCTGCATGCATACACAGAGCACTACTCAGTGAGCCTAATATTACTATTACTATACTATTAAAGGTATTGTTAATACACTCTCTCCAGCATGGATAGGCTGCATTGCTGTTACACCGGAGGGACCTGCAAAAGTGAGGAAATTAATGTCAGTGGGCACAACTGTGCCATTGTAACTGAGTATGATACAGGTCAGTAGTACAGCAGTCGCCTTTCACAGGTCAGCTGCTGATATTAAGAATATCACACTTGCACATTAAATACTATGATGACAGCTACAAACCAAGGACACACCTCACACATGCATTAACTACCAGTGTACACAACACTCAACTATACATATGGCATATTACCTGCACGCTCGTAGTCTTGCTGCTGCGTGGCTCCAGCCGCCATCATAATGCATGTCTGCTGCTGTTGTTGTTGGCGGGCTGGAGTCACAACACTTATGAGTAGTCCCTCCAGTCTGGTGAGTGGGGGATGTGTAGCCACCCCACCACCTGTGGCAACCTGTTGCCTGTGGATATTCGATGCACACTGACGGACATTTCTGATTAAATCACTGCAGTGATGTCGTACCTGCTCATATGTTCTATTATGCGTGCCTATGTCATTTACCCGATGGACCAGGTCTTGCCACAGTGCAGCCCTCTCCTGCTGATTCTGGCTGGTGCGGGAAAGAGTATTGCATAACCCCGCACCAGGCTCTGGTGTATGTCCTCATCCTCAGCTGCAGAGTAAGCTGGATTGCGCTGGTGAGCCATGGTCCTGAAAAAGGAAATAACATGATATCAGCAAAATATGTCAGCAGAATTTGGCAAGCATACTACACATGCTACTCGACTGTTGTGATACAACATATCTCACATATATAGCATCTGTCTGTCTATTGGTGGATACACATGTAAATGGCCAGGTATCAGTGCTCAGCCAACAACTGTGCAACAGTACCTGGCACACTCCATACGACATACTACCAAACCCCAGCAGTCAGAACACTGATTCAGGTCCAAAGCACCTCCTCACTCTGGGGGTTTGTATCGAGGTACTGTATGGGGTACATCATCAACTACTGTGAGCTGACCACAAACTAATTGCCCTGGATATACCTATCCCACCTCCACCACCAGCACAAACGACTACAGTGAATAACATTTCAAATGCAAACTTTACACTTTGTAACAGTGACATGGTATCCTTTCAGCCCACTGGGCCAGTGGAAGACACAACCCACAATGCTGACCCCTTCACAAATTATTTCTACGGACATCTCCGGAAATGCATGGATCATGCAATCCCATATAAGACTAAGACACTCTCCACAAATGGACAGCATCCTGTCTGGTGGACCCCAACCATAGACAGATTGTATAACAAAAGATGGAAGCTACTGCAAGACAGAGCATAATTCTATAAAGGGAAGGCATGTCTGATCAGCACTAGTAAGGAGCTATTTTCTCTCATACAAACATCCATGGGCAATTTTGAGAGGGAAATCAACAGGGACACTACAGATAACCACAAGGCCTTCTTTAGTTATGTTAGCAACCTGGTCAGAAACCCTCCAATATGCTCATAGTTAGTACACAACAACAAATAATTCACTGAACCCACAGATATTGGCAACATTGTGGCAGACAGGTTCAGTGCAGGTTTCCCCCCTCCATCTCCCCCAAAATAAGACATACTTATCCCAGCTGACTGTAACCTCCCTGTCATCACAGATGTCCAGGTGAGAGCCACCCTCAGAAAAGCAGAATACACAACATGAATGGGACTTGATGGTATCCCCGGTTGCATGCTACATGAACTCCAAGAGGAGCTAAACACACATATAGAAGTGCTATGTAACACTAGCCTGACTACAGGATATGTACCTGTACACTGGCGCACAGCAGCAGTGGTTCCACTCCACGAAGGAGGCACCTCTACATACCAATACCATACAACACAATACAATACATTACAATACAATACAATACAATATGCTATTGCCCCTGGGACTACAGCAGCATACTGTTCTGCTACCCTGACCATTGTGACACATGTGATGTGATGGTACCTGCTGCTGTCAAACAGTTACACAGGGTGACTCATATGGCATATTTTCTATCTGACTAACATTCAGCAGGGGTATGTGTGACATGTACTCATGGGGAGTCTTGCTTCTTAACGCTGTGTGGTTTATTGCAGGTTATGTCTTATCTGTGGGTAGGAACCTGTACCTCCAACATGTGCTCTCTATTGCAGTGTCACGGATGACACACAGCAGTCATTTATGTTGTGGATGGTGTGAGGTGTTACTATGGTTGTTGGACATCTGTCATGGGTGTGACTTAAGTATGTAAATCCAGGAGTGGTAACCTCTATGTGGGTAGTATGTGTGTACTCTGTGGTGTTGTCAGTCACTGTGCATTGGTAATGTGTTTGAGTGCATTGTCACAGTGTTGTACATGTCACTGTGTCCTTCTCCATATCTGTAGCTGTCATGTGAGGTGCAAACCATGGCAGCCATTGTGTGGTGTGGAGGGGTACACTGACTTACATGTCCATAGCTGACACACCATGTCTGCTGACACATACCATGTGCAGGTATTCCAGGAATAGTGTGCCACTGTGAATATCATTGGGGGGACTATTGTACACATGTATGACCCTGTTCACCCCTGACACATGCAGTGGTGGGCAGCCAATCACATATCTGGTGGTTACTGGTGTAGGTGATTTGAAATGGGGTATGGTACTCCAGTTTTGACACTGGTGTTCACTCCATGCCTTTGTCACCAGGCACCTGTTGCAATACATCTGTACACATGTGCCTCACTCAGAATATATATACATCTCTCTCTCTCTCTCTCTCTATATATATATATATATATATATATATATATGTATATATATATATATATATATATATATATATATGTATACATATACACATATATATATTGATGTACATATATTGCTATAGATATGGAGGGGGTGTGTGACAGAGAGGGGGTGAGAGTGACAGAGGGGGTGGGACAAGGGGAGTGTGAGATCGTCATATACAGTCATACCTGTAGATAGTCAGATCTGTCTGTCTATGTATATGTATCTACATATATCTATATCTGTATGTGTGTATTGCATATATATGTTTGTACATATTCTATCTACATCTATCTATGTATTCCTACATCTCTCTCTATGTATGTATACATATATGCATAATATATATGTATATATATATATATATATATATATATATATATGTATACATATACACATATATATATATTGATGTACATATATTGCTATAGATATGGAGGGGGGGTGTGACAGAGAGGGGGTGAGAGTGACAGAGGGGGTGGGACAGGGGGAGTGTGAGATCGTCATATACAGTCATACCTGTAGATAGTCAGATCTGTCTGTCTATGTATATGTATCTACATATATCTATATCTGTATTTGTGTATTACATATATATGTTTGTACATATTCTATCTACATCTATCTATGTATTCCTACATCTCTCTCTATGTATGTATACATATATGCATATTATATATATATATATATATATATATATATATATATATATATATATATATATGCATACATACATATATTGACATACATATGTATCCATATGATAGATAGGTATATCAACATGTTTGTTTACAAAACTGTATACACACACTAACATACTGCTAAACATCAAACACGAAAATGGAAGGTACAAAAGGCAACTAATAACCAAAAAAGTGTACCAAGTACCCAGCGTCAGTGAAAGCGTTTATTCCAGCAAGACAGTAAGGCAGCAGAACCAATTTAATACGTAGTCACCAATTAATTCACGTTTCGTCAGTAACTTCCTCAGCATACAAAAAACAGTATTCTATCCCTAAGTCTGAAACCTTCTCCACCATTTAGTTGGCCTGTCTCCACAAGTCTTGTTGTAAGAGTTATTCCCACCTGCTGTCTGTAACACTCTGTACCTGACACACCTTAAGGATGTCTTCCTTACAGGCAAGGTAACACTAACATACTGCTAAACATACATAACTGTGAAACCTACTGTGTACATTGCAATACAACCTACATTGATATGTGCACATAGATGCTCTCACATACATATGTATGTACAGCCTTCACTGATAGCCTTCACTGATAGTTGCTGTATGTCCCCTGCCCTTTGCTTATCTTCATATACATATGGATACAGACCAATGACACATATGGAGGGTTCACAGTATGTAGACTTTTATAGTATTACTTTACATTACCTGTGTTTGTCACAGCTGCTTGTGTTGCCATCTGGTTTTGTGTCCTGCTGCTCCACTTGCCAGTTGTCAGCTTTCAAGTGGTTGTTGCTGACCGGTTTTGTTTGTGTATGTTTATTTTTTTTTTCTCTGTCTCTCTCTCTCTCTCTCTGTCTCTCCCTACCTCCACAGGGTGCAATGAAAGTATTGCATGTGTGGACTGGGTTTACAGCATGCTTTTGTAGGTATCTGCATATGTCCATGTGATGGCCTCTGCACCAATTGTTAGCCAGCATTTGTTAATTGCATGCAGCCAGTTGTGTACTGATTGCAGTTCTCACTGTGATTTCAGGACAGGGATATAAAAGGGTATGTGAGATAGGCATAGCCCTTTCAGATTTTAAGGGCAGGGACCATGCTGGTATGCTGTGGACACTGTTCTGTGAGTGTAAAGGTTAGTATTTCTCTCATATTTCCGGCTGTGTTGTATATTAACATTTCTCCATTAATTTCTCCAGTTTCCTGTACTAAGTGTGTATGTACACTGACACCTAAGACTACTACTACTGTTAATGTGGGTGTGGGTGCTTTCCTGTGGGACATGTGGTGTAACTGGTGTATAGCAGTGGCTCTTGCACTTTGTTGCTATGGCTTCAATATTTGTCCTTTACATTCACTACTTGTATGCCTGCTAGGTGTCTTGACTGTAGTGTGTTGCTGTGGCTTTCATATGTTCCATGTACATTCACACCTTGGAATGCTTGCTATATCTGCTAGGGTGTTACTGCATGCAGTGTGGTCTGGCCATGGTGTGGGCCTTGACATCTATTAGGGTATTTGAGTATGTTGCTGAGCAGGCCCCAGAGACTCTCAGGTGCATCTTTTATCTGCCTCATGGAATGGCACATATCAGTGGGGTACACCCATTAAATTGTCTGGTATTCTGCAGTTGTGACTGTGGGATAGCATGAGCATATGTATTACTACACTATTTCTGCCGTGCAAGTGGTGCATACTTTCAGTACTTCATAGTTACCATTGCATGTGTTGTAACACCTTTCTGCCTACTGTTTGTACATTTCAAAGGAGTCTGTGGGGCATCCCTGTAACTCAGTCACTGTTGCTATGTCTAGGCTCTTAACTATTCAAATATGGCAGTGTCAGACCTCTCAAGTGTACAGATATTTGCAGGTTGTCCACATTTCTGCCTCATATTTTGGTCAATATCTCATGAACAGCTCTTTCTGGCAAATCACTCTGGGCTCAAGTCAGACTATAGTGACAAACATTTAAGTTTCAGACTTCATACCCTTCCAAACATCCAACAAAATGCAGAACCTGTTACTCTCTGAACTGTCTAAGTTTGTTGTAGCATTATTTGGAATGTGTCCGTGTTTTTGGCCCTTTGCTCCACATATTTTATTACTTGGTCCGGATGTGTTCCTGTAAGATGTTGTGGGGTATGGGCAGTGATTATCCTGCTGTGAGTATGTGTGTAGCTTGCAAGGTGCTACAGTGACATTATTACCTACTAGCTACCAACTAGCATGGCTGTTTCTGTTCACACACTACTATTATAGAAATCCACTAGATTTGACAGTAAATATACATGACATGCTTTGTGTACTATACATCCTATATTCCCTTTACATTCATTCCTACTATTACATGATATATTTATTGTAGGACAATGTTCTTATATAACAGTCATGGCTTAGTGGTAAGTCATGCAGACTACTGTTTCCTGGGTTCGGGACTGACAGTGGGATTTTATTTTGCTTTTGAGCAGACTACAGGACCTGCCATTCAGAGTGACTAAGGCACTTTTAAGCAGTTGTAACCAGGTTAGCGCTGGTTTGCGCGGAGCTCCCGCATGCGCACTGGCGTTCAGCACCACGCACACCTGCTTACAACCGCTTAAAAGTGCTTACTCTTGCGCACACCCGCACTATTTTCTTTGAAAGAAATGAAAATGGGGAGACAGGAAAGTGGTGAAAAAGGGGTCACAAAGAGGGTAAGACAGTAGGGAAACAAGCTTGGGTTTTGCAGGAGGGATGTAGGTAAGGCCCATAGCTGCCCATTTCTTCATCAGCAACAGCTGTGCATATGTTTGTAATTTGGTGTGACATTTGAAACCTTCCACCCCTGAGAGAGATGTGAGGACAACAATAATACTTGTTGTACAGCCATTTGTAATTGACAGTTTCCATGTCCAGCAGACATGTGTGCGAAATGGGCAGCTATGTATGGGGCGTAATTGTTTTGTGGGTACAGAGTGTCCTTTTTTTTTTTTTTTCAGATGAGAGTGGTATGTCAGGTAAAGGAAGTCGGTATAACTGGGGAGGTAGGTTGGGAAGGTCAACAGACAAGACAAACAAGACGCATACAGGGGCGGTGTATGACATGTGTGGGGGGGTTGCACAATTGATGGGGACGGATGTTTGGATATCTAGAGCCCATGAGCCCACAGATGGCAACAGTGGAACTCATATCCCCACCCATGGGCAGTTGCCATTGTGCCTTCACTGCCCAGGGCGGGGCTGTGTAGGCCGGGCAGCAGGCACGCCCATTAGTTGTGCCACCTGTGCCTCAAGCTGGCTGAGGGGCCCAAGAACAGCTTTCTGGATCTCCCTACGCACCACAGTCTGGACGCTATGGAGGGTGAGTGGTTGTTCTCCTCCGGCCACACTTGCAGAGGGGGACGAGCCCCATCCCCTGCAGCACTTCCACCCACAGGTGGCACAGGGCCACCGGAGGAGGGTCTGGACTGGGCACTACTGCCAGGTGCACTCACCAGCTGAGGTGGGAGAGGTGGGTCTGCTGGAACCCGCCTTCCCTGTCGTCCTATCTTTTGCATTATGTCATGACAGTTTTGGTTAGTAGCATACAATACCATTCACAATTAGTTGTAACAGCATGCATTAGTATTCCCATTAACCAAACACCCAGATATTCAAACCATTGAACAACAAGCATAAAGCATGCATAATTTGAACAGCAATACACAGTCCAACAACATGCAGGGTTGATTGATGACAACAGGCCATCAGGTTTGGATGTATGAACAGGGCAGATGCATCAACGTACATGCAAATATGTATGACCCAACAGGACAAATGTCCAGGGTGTTAATTGTGATTGCACATACCAATTTCACGTGGAATGGATTATATATGGTTATAGGGTAGGGTGAAGAAAATTTAATTAACACCTTCAAATACCAATACATATGCTGTACATTTCTAATAGCTGAAGATATATACACACTACAGTTCTACCTACAGTTTCCTATGTGATAACTACTTCAAGTTGGTGATAGGAATGTTACTGCTACATCAATATACATTTTCATTTTTATTCATACACATTCATATCTGGCTCTGTTCGGCTACATCATCCTGCTACATTTGCTTTATATAGCTATAGACAACTGTGGATGTTTGGTATTTCAGACAACCATACTATCTGCATATTGCAGACTGAGAGCAACATATCCAGATTTTGGGATACACATTCCAGCTTCAGGAACATTTTCAACACATTTTGCAGTTTGGTTCTGCTTGTCACATTCATTTCATTCTGTACTGACTGCAGTATACTTTATTCAGGAGTTATTACTACTTTATTGGTGGATTCATAACTCTTTCTCACACTGTCTCACTTGTTTTATTTTTACAATTCAGGATGGTACTTACTTCCAGGCTTTATTGACATGTTTTACCTGTAGCTATTACAATCCTTTCCAACAGTCTCACTTCTGTCATGTTTCTGTATTTCAACAGGGATATATTTCACACGTGTTTTACTCAGTTTCTGCAGCTGTACTTTTCAGCCTGCTGCAGGTTTTGTACTATTATATTACAGGTGGGACATCTTTATTTCAGACTTTTTCATTTCTCTGTTTGGATTACAGACTGCATCACACTTTTGTAATCAAGCAATACTTGCAAACCCTCTTACACTGTTACTTGCACATTTTATTACTTAGTGACTACACTGCACTCTTTTGCTAACTGTCATACTTTTATATTTATTTACAGTTACAGGGAGAGGATTACTGACCTGCCTGGTGGCGCAACCGCACCAGCCTATCGCCATAGGCTCTACGGTTCGCAGAACGGAGACCTGCAGCTGTAATATAAATAAAGTAATATTGGAATACAGATCTCCATAATATCAGCTAGGTTAATTTCTTACATAAATAATTAGATGTAACTTACTCAGTAGTGGGATGTTGGGCATTTGCCGGGCCTCCTGAATCCAACGGTTCAGTTGGTCCTGCTTCCGTCTCTTCAGGTCCGCATGGTGGTGACGGATCTGCTCACCAGTCCTTGGTATCCCTGTGGCACTGGTAAGATCATGAGCCAACCGGTCCCACGCCTCAGCCCTATATGCTCCCCACAGGACCTGGCCCTGAATGAGTTGGGCCTCATGATTGTGGACAAGGAGCCAAACCATATATTTGGACTCCTCAATGCCCCACCTCTGTGCTCGAAAGCAACTACCCTCACCTACACCTGACATTCTGGCTGCAAGTTGGTCCTACAATCGGTTATGCTGTGTATTCCCGCCTATGTGGCTTATATATGCTGTTTTTCCTGCACTTATCTGTGATTGGCCATTTTGGAATTGTATCAGCTTCACAAAACCTGTTTTGTCATACTCCTCTTTCTATTCATTCCTATATATTTGCTATTACTGCATTTCTAAGTACAGCTGTCATGGCTTAGTGGTTCAGCACCTTGACTATGGTGCATGGTATCCTGGGTTTGAACCTGGCCACTGCTTTTTGTATTTTATGACTGTCTACACAGGCTAGGAGGTGTGTCTGTGTAAAGGCAGTTTTGTTACAGCTTGCTCAACATTGCCCGTCGGTTAGCTTGTTGGCACGGTGCACAGCTCCATGCAAATGGGCTACGCTGGTTTACGCTTCATTTGGCTGTCAGCACGCATATTACGCTCAGCTCAGCTAGGGGCACACAGTTTCAGCGTGTTAAACCACTGCTCACCTACAGGCACTCACTTTGCACCAGTTGAACTACTGTTCACCTACGGGCACTCATTTTGCACCTGTTAAACCACTGCTCACCTTCAGGCACTCATTTTACACCTGTAAAACCACTGCTCACCTACGGGCAGATGCACTCAACTTGTTAAACTGTAGCTCAGCTATAGGCACATCTGGCATTTTTTATTATTTTGTTATCTCACATTTCTTTAAAATAAATGGCCCATTTCATTACATTTTACATAAAATATAATTTTATATGTCTACATATATGTCAGGGACTTGTTTCGTGCTTATTTCACTAAAAATTAAAATTGATGTTGTGGGGGCTCGAACCATGACTGCCTGCTCTTCAGCCGACGTCTCTACCGCTACGCTATTGCTTTTTGGCTTACTTTGCATATTTAGTTCTTATATGCTTTTCCACTGACTGCTAACTGTGGCTTAGCTATGGGCACGCCCGCGCAAACGAGCGCACTCACGGGCAAACATCTTTACAATTTAAAAAAAATATAACATGTTCATTTATATATTTTATGTTCATAGTCTGTGGGGGCATGTGTTGTGTTGTGTTTATTCACATTTCCATGGACTCTGTCGTGGGGGCTTACTTTCAGGACTTTTACTCTTCTGAGGGCATGTCCGTTTGGCTCAGCATACGGACACACCCCTTACTGTCTTCCCCGGACCGTGTAAGCCTTAGGTGTGATTCAGCATGCCCTCATGCATATGCATGACATGCTGACGTCACACCGTTTAACTGCAGCCTCCGTGTAAGCCTTGTAACACTTACATGGAGGCTTCGTGAATCCTGCCCAAAGAGTATACAACTCATTGGACATCCCTGTCTTAAACAACTCTTCATATGTACCTCTTGGCTTAGCCAGCCATTTAGAAGTATTTTTACTTTATATTACTATATGCTGACATACATAATTTCCTAACTTTCAAACTTATATTATATTCTTTCATTATTACCCATAAGATGCCATGTCCAGTTGTCTCAAATGCCATATTAATATCTCCTATCATGATTTTTGCTTCTTCTTTTCTGTTCATAATATCATCCACAATTTCTCTATCATTACTAATTCTTGACAACCTTTCCCCTTTATACTATATATGCTGTCTTCCATAATATTTTAATTTTAGTTTCAAATTCCTTCTGCATTATTTTCATAAAAATTTTATAATCATTATTATTTAATACTATTGGTCTCCAATTTTTTAATTATATTCTATCTTCCTTCTTCCATATGAATTTATGTATTCCACTATATAATTCTTTATAAATAAAACCTTAATTTACCCATTCATTCAAAATCTATAAAAATATTTCCCCAGTCCCTTAATTTTTTATACATTTCATATCCTATTCCATCAGCCAAATCTGCATTTACTTGTCCTAATACTTTAGGTCATTTAAAGAAATCTCCTTTTCCAATTCTTTATTCTCTTTTTCTGCTAACTTTTTTTACTTTCCATGTTTTTTTCACTATCTTTCTTACTTTAAACGTTTCTTGCAGATATTGTTATGCACTGCTCAAAATCTTTTCCTGAGTTCTTTCTATTTCTCCTTTTACATTTTGTATTTCTCTGATTACTTCCTTTACTGATCTTCTTAAGTAATTTGACACTGCTTCTCTTTTTCCTTGTAAAAATATCTTTGCTTATATAACAATTCTTGTATTTTAATTTCTTTCTTTCATATAATTCATTTTCTTTGTCAAAGTACTTTCTATCATTATGTTCTAAACCTTCCAATGCATAATTATATGTTCGTTTCTCTATTTTTCTCACAACATATTGCCACTGTAAAAAAACTTTTTTTTATATTTTTTCTTAAATATCATCCACCATTCTGATAAATGTTTATAAAATGTTCCAATAGTAATATGATCTGTCCAGAATTACTAATCCCTTTCCTTTTTTGCTCCATGCTTTCTCATTTATTCTTTTCATTCCTTCCCCTATTTTTTTATAAATTCCTTGTTTTCTTTTATTTCTAGCCATCTTGCAAGATGATTAGAAAATCCTGTTTCAACTACCTCCCCTTCTCCTATAACTAAATCTACTAGTACTATAAAATAATCTATTTTAGTTCTATGCATACCCCTTTTGTAAGTCCATGAATTTTTGCCCCAAAGTTTCAACTTACCACATCTTGTAATGTTTAACATTTTTCTTGTATCATTTCCTTTCTTTTTACACTTGCCTCTTAAATCACAGTTAAAGTAGTCTGTTATTATAATATTCATATTTATCACTACATAGTCTAAAATCTGATGAAATAAGCTTTTCCTTTCTTTACAGTTAGTATAAGCGTATATATATAAATGTGAACCTCATCGGAAGATTATATCTTTGATCCTCTAACTGCTTAGAATTTTCTAAATCTCTCTTCTACTGAAAGATTTAAAATTAAGATGATACCATGTATGTTACCACCTTTTGTTATGCTTTCCTTCTTTAAAAACAAAACAAAAAAATCACTATTTCTTTATCAGATACTAACAACCTATCCTGTGTGTATGTGAGTTGAAATTGTACCTGTCTGTATATATTGTTAAAAAAATTTTCAATTTTGTGATAATTCAGTGTACTAATTTCACTGTATTTACACTAGTAATGTACACTTGGAGCCTTTCACATTTTCCTTCTTAAAAAAAAAATCACAATTTCTTTCTCGGACATTAATCTTCAACCTATCCTGTGTGTATGTGAGTAGAAATTGTACCTGTCTGTATATATTGTTAAAAAAATTCAGTTTTGTGATAATTCACTGTAATAATTTCACTGTAATTACCCTAGTAATGTACCCTTGGAGCTTTTCTCCTTGGGCCTCCACTGAAAATGGACCTGTATCCAGTTGGACTTTCCCAGTTAACAAATGTAAAATAAAATAAAATAAATAAAAATGTTATAATCCTATATACTTGTTCTTTCCATTTTAAATCTACAATGGTTAATCTTCCTACTTTTTGCTAAAGTTACATCTAATATACTTACTGTATTTCTACGGCTATTCCAGAACATCTCTCATTTCCCAAATTCCAAATGATCTTTCCTTCACATAGCTTCTCTGTTTGTAATCTTTTCTAATTTGTTAAAAATCTTGCATCTTCTAATATAATTACATCTACATCACTTGAATTACACCACTGCAAAATTCACATTCTTCTTACTATATTCTTAATACTATTCACATTTACAGAAAACACTTGAAAACTGACATTTTCCCTTTTGCCTAGAATCATGGTTTCATAAGTTCATAGCTAATTACTAGGCTAGCTTTCTTAACAGTCCATTATAAGACTAACCCATTTCCTGCCCAAAGGTGAGAATCAAACACTGTACCTTGTGTTTGTAAGTCAAACACCTTAACAATTATACCAAGCCCCATCTTAATCTGTATAAATTCTTTTTTATCCATTTCCTTTCTTTTTTCTTTTGTACTTATCCCTTTAAATTTTCTTTTTCTGTCTTTTACCCTTTTACCAAAAGAATGTATTCCCTTTACTAACTCCCAGTTTATGTCTCCTTCATCACTTATTTCACAATCTTCTTCTATATCTTCTGTATTATTTTTTTCTCATCTAATTTTTCTTCTATTTCTACTACTTCTCAAATTTCTTCTCTTTCTCCATTTTCTTCTCTTCCTTTTTCCTTACTGCTGTTTTCCTTTTTGCAGTCCATCCACAGATATCCAAGTTTGTTACTTTTATAGCATTCCAATTCACATTTTGCATCATTTCCTATTTCTCCACAAATATAACATTTTGTTTTGTCACAGTTACTTATTAAATATCTTTCTTTTCCACAAAAAATGTTTTGGGTTGTCCCCAGTATTGTACAACACTTTTATTCCCTTCCACATTTATCATGCTTGATATATGTATAATGTTTTCTCTTTCTATTTTTAACACAATCTTACAATCCCAGGCACCAGTCCATAAACCCTTTTTGTCATAAACCTTTGCAATGTCTAGTACTTCTTTACATAAAGCTTGCAAATTTCCTTTCAAAACCTCTCTTTCTACCTCTGTTCGAAATTGTAAATGAATCTTATTTTTTGTTTCCATGTTAAATGCTTTTATGACATAAAGACTCCATGGGTTACAGTCCATTTTTCATATTCTCCAAGAAAAATTCTTATTGTAAAAACAGTTTCAAATAGAATGTCACAAAATGTATCTTTGCTAATAAGAATAAATGCTGTTACCTCATGTGCCCTTACACTCAAAGGAGCTATTAAATTGTCTAACACGTCATAACTGTCTATTTCTTTGTCTTCTTTACTTTGAATCCTTACCATGTACTTCTGTTTGTCATTTTATTCTACTTTCTTTTCTGTTATCCCTTTTGCTTTCTTTTACTTTCACTGCATGTGTTTTCTTTTCCATCTCACCATTATTCTTCAGGATTCTCTCTACATCCTCCTTTTGTATTTTCTCCATAATGTCACCCCAGGAAACATCTCCTTCATTTTCTGTCTCACTCTACACCACCATTTCTTTAAGTAAATCATCCCAACCCACAACCCTCCCAACTACAGGCCTACAGGGTTGCAATTATGCATCCTTCATTTTCTTACTCATCTCCATCAAATAGGTTACTTTGAAACATTTCTTCAGAATCCTGCACAGATTCTCTGATCTTGATATTTGCCTTCACCCTCATTTCTTTCAGTACTCCTCATTTCATTCTCTCTCCATGTGCCTTCCTGTTTCTCTGGGCTACCTCTGTGGATGTAGTGGAAACAGGAAGTGCTCCACCAAAATGGTTCCCACTCACAACAATGACGAGTAGAGGAAGTTCCCCAATGTCCTGGCCAAATTTCCCCTAGCAGAATAAATGCCACTAAGGGTCTCTTCTCTGAAAAAAAAAACAATACTAGCCTAGTGGGATTAACCTTGTCAACAAAGGATATTTAAATTAAAAGTTTTAAATTAAATCCATATCTGTGCCTTTATTTCTAAAGTAAAGTAGAAATTAGTATGCATGTCAGTAGTGTAGACAGGATTGGGCAAGAGGGGCAAAGTGTTGGGGACATGATTTTGCTGATACCAATCTTTCTTTAATGCAATACCGGCTTTTAAAAGCTGGTGTTGTACTTGTGTTCAAACCTGAGCACTGTTGTGCTCTGTGCAGGCAGAGTATAAACTGTAGTAAATGTTTGCTACATTTGTAGCAAGCAATTTGCTGCAGTTTAAATGAAGAATTTTTTTTTTGTAAAACATGAGCACTGTAGTGCCCTGTGCAGGCAGGGTTTAAACTGTAGCAACATTTTTTTTTTTAAACTGGACCATGAGTCCTGTAGTTCTCTGTGCAGGCAGGTTATAAACCATAGCAAACAGTTTTCTACAGTTTGAAAGAAGAAATTATTATTTTTAATATATGTTGAAGAAGAGCTGGAGCAGGATGCAGAAAAAGGACCTGGATGTGCTGGGGCAGGAGGGAGTTGATTTGGTTTTGGTTGATGTGCCAGTAGAAGGAACATCTGTTTTTCTGTTTTCTTTTTACCCACTTCAATGGAAGAGCTGGCAGGCAGTATAGATCTAAGTGTAATATGCCAATCACTTGCAATGTAATGATCAGGCTATTAAAATGAAGTGTTTTTTTCTCCCTTTTCTTGCTCTTTACTTGAAGAGCTGAGGGGCGGTGGGGGGGGGGGTGGACTGGATGAGCCAGCCATGCTTCTGATGCATTCTGACAGATTTGAATAGTGTTTATGGTATCTGAAGGGAGAAAGACAAGAAATGAGATACCAGAATGGCTGGAGGGCTCTGGTCGATTCCCTTGCATAGGGCCCCATTTGACCATGAGATGGCTCTCTGTACAGCCTTGCAACACTGCATGCAGATTGCTTAGGTTTGGCAACTTCAGTCAAGCTTGGAGAACATGAAAATAGTCTAACAAAACAGAAGCAAACTATGACAGCAAAACAAATAGATTGTAACTAGATTGTAAAAGGAGTCCATTTTTAAAAGTTTAGCAATAGATTTTAGGCAAATATTTGCAAAAATGTAAACAAACGAAAAGAAATCAGCCGCCCAGACTGTATTTGCACTCAGTATCACACTACTGTGGCTGTGAAGGTTTATCTTATAGGTTTGCTGCCCTTGTGCACCATTTTAAACCTAGGCAATTTCCATTTTTTTGCTCAAATTAACCTATCAAATTTGGTTATAGGCTGACCTAACCCATTCCATGGTTGATAATTATAAATTACTAATGAGAATGACTCAGATCATGCCATAGATATTTTGAGGGGACCAGTGCATGAAATAAAGCATTTAGAAGATGACTCTGTCCATTAATAGTACAGGGGGCAGGCCTGGGGTGAAAATATTCTTTCTCTTCCATACTTCTAAGTTGTGTTTGAATATGGACAGGGATTTACTTTGTTTTATGTAGATGGGGTGTCTGCCTCACAATAGTGGTATCCTTTGCAAGATATAACTGCCCTTCCGAACTGTTCTATTAATGTTGCTGTTGCAAAAGAAGTCTAGATCCCTAGACCAAGTATTTCTGATGCCATCTGACTTGCTTATGTATGGTAAATCCACCAGTAATGGTCCAAGAATGCCTTGTATATCAGTCAGAGGTTTCCTCTTAGCAGTTTGTAAGATACAGAATTTGGCAACAGAGCTTTGAGTCAGTCCATGTAGGATATGTTGTTTAGGCTTTGTATCCTTTTAGAAAGGTATCTCAGTGGGTGTTCCAGTTGTTGTATGTGTCTGGACAGATACTGTACATGCCAAAGGGGACATTATATTCAATGATTTGCCTAATGAGTGCTGAGTAAATGGAGATAGCGGCATCCCAAGATCTAGACACAGTCCTAAGTTGTGCAATATAGAAGGGCTTTCCTACAACAATAGACACATTTTGGTCAAAAGTTAGGTCTCTGTCCACATTAGTTCCCAAATCCTGAACAAATGGGTCAACCCTTAGGGGTGTATTGTATATGTGGTAGTTCCCTGGAGTAGATGACTTCAAAGAGGATACAATAATGCATTTTTTGGCATTTAGTTTCAGTCCATGATTTTGGCACCAGTTATTTATTTGAGAGAAACTTTCCTACTGGATGGCTAAGTAATTTGGGGACTCAGTGATTGCTCCTAGCTTGCAATCATTTGCAAACGTAGTCAGACAGAGTCTTTGGTTTTGGCTTTTACTTCAGAAAAGTAGATGCCAAACGGGAGATGTTCCAGAGCAGAACCCTAAGGGAAGCAACTGGTAACTGCTGTCTTTGTGGCAATAACTTTCCCTATTTTGATTATCTGCATCCTATCTGTGAGCCAGTCATCAACTGATTGGGTGGCATAGGGGGTTTATTCCCAATTTATTTAGATTTTCTACTATGCCTGAGTGGGGAATTGTGACAAAAGCTTTGGCCAGGTGGAGGAACATGGTGTTTATCATTTTGCCTTCAAACATTGCTTTGGTGACATTTTCAAAAAAAAAAAAAATCCACCTGCCTTGATGAATCCAAATTGAGATGGATCCAGTGTTGAAAGATTCCCTATGTCCTGATTGATTGATTCAATGATAAGTCCTTCCATGGCTTTGTATATGAGACTGGTCAGACTTACGGGTCTGTAATTACCTGGGCCTGTGGAAGGTCTTCCCTTACACAGAGTAATGACTGTAGCTGTTCTGCATTTGCTTGGTACAAACCCTTTATGGAGGTTGAGACTGAACAGTGTTGTTAGGGGTGTGGCTAAATCATGACTCATGCTATTTTAGATGCATCCAGTTTCAGGTATATCTCGAGGGACATATGGAGAGGAGAAAGGGGTAAAGTTAAAGCTAGATTCACTGGCCAGAAGGTAAGCAGGTAATCTTTAACAAATTTTCTCAAGCTGGTATGCCTATGAACTACAGTGCAGTGTGCTCACTAAGCATATTATCTAAACTGCATGATTTTCCACTTTGGAGAAAATTCTAGAATTTGTTTCAAGGATCATCTCAATCTGATCAGAGCTTGTATCACATATGTTGAGTTTAAAGATGTTTAAAGATAGTCAATGAATGACCCCTCAGCAATGAGTCATATGTCTGGGCCATACACACAGGCAGCCTTAGAGGAAATGGGAGTCCTAGATGAGGAACTCCATGGCTTCCTCTGCACTAAACTCATCACACAAACACAAACCCTGTGCTGCCCCATACTTTTTCTTTCCCCCAAGACTATGCTCAGATGCTGTTCTCTTGGACAGAAACCATTCAGATTCCACATTCCCAACCACTCCTGCTATACAGGACAAGATATTCTGAAGATGGGAGATGAACTTGTATTGCACAGATCAAGAGTTAAACTTTGATAGTATATCTTTTCTTCATGTTGTCGTTTCATGAATTTATTCAGAAATCCCCAAAGCCAAGTGACCCAGCTCATTGCTATGTGATGATGATTACCTGACAGCTTAGTACCTCTCCTGACTTCACTGTCCACAACATATGGCCTCACTTCTGATGACATAAGTAGAACCTCGGTCATTGAATGAGAGAGAGATATGACTCACATAGTAAGAACAGGGGGGTGTATCCTCCAAAAGCATGAAGGAGACCAGTAGAGCTCTGTTGGGATTTATGCTGGGACCCTGGCTGTTCAGCAACTACTCCTCGGATATTCACTTATTAAACAAAGATCTTTGGTTACCAAAGTTAACAGATACTTGTCAACTGGTATCATCAAATCCTCCTATTTGACATACATGCAGGTGCTTACACTTGTCAAAAGCTGATGTACTAAAAATTAGCTCAAGCTCAATGTAAAAATGTGCAACACTGTAGCATTTGGTAAATAACCCCTAGCTCTAGCTCAAAGCATAGACACCATACTACTTCAAAATCAAAAAGCTGTGAGAAACCAGGGCACATGGGTGGACAACTCCCTTACATTTCACCATCATGTTGCAGTGGTGGGTAGGAAACCCTTTTACCTTGTAAAGCTCATAAACAAAGCTATGTCTTTCAGATCAAAATAGGTCCTAACCTCCATGTAGTCAGCATTAATTAGACCAATGATTGAGTACAAAGTCCAGTTTGGAATGAGTAGATCAGAGTGTGTGATATACCTTTAAGAAGCTTTCCAGTCAGCAGGCACATGCATATAAGTACTAAGCATGTGCAAGCAAGAGTGCCATTTTGAGTGAGCAGCCAGAGGGAGAGCATGTGTGTGTGTTCTAGTTAGTCAGTAAGTTAGTTTGCTTAAGTTTAATGTTCCTGCTATCCATCCTGATGTATTTGTATGTAATAAAGTACTTAAACGAACACCCAAGCCTCATTATCTTATTCAGATATACAAGACGAGCGACATGGTATCAGAATGGGATCCAGAGTCAAAACGATGAGGCACACAGTTAAAGTTGGAGGAATATACAGGCATTGATTATCCCTACTGCTCAAAAGACTTGCAAACAGGTCAGAAATGAATTCCAGGTGCTAAAACTCGCTTAAATTATTTTTTACTCAACGAATATAAAACAAAGCAAAAAAGACACAAAATAGCCCAACAAGAGCCAAACTTGTAAAAAGACTAAAGTCAGGAAACACTGTAGAAAATTACTGCTTTAGTTACCAAAATCCACAGAACTTAGTGCTTTCACCATAATACATACAGCATCATCAGAGTCAGTGGATCATTTTAAAACAATCTTATAAGTAGTTACTTCATTTTAACTACAACCAATCAAATTCATCAATGCATTAATTTATTAATCCAAAGCAATTATTCAAAAAAATATATATAAATAAATAAATAAAACAAAAATAAAAATAAAAAAACCTCCTACTAAACTAATCCAGTTGCTTAAAAAACATATAATCATTAAACATTTTTTGTATGTATATTAATATGCTTAGATACGTATAACATAAAATACTGTAAAAATAAACTCATAATACTTTCACAACTCATAAATGTGTATATTAAAATATATATGTTTATTTTCATTATACAATTGCACTTATTCCCATTTTTATGTATATATATATATATATATATATATATATATATATATAAAACCATATAATATTTAATATAAATGTGCGTACATAATGTCATATTAATGAAAAATAATAAGAATGCCTATGGAAAAACATGTTATTAACTAGTTGATAATGTTACTCCTTGCCTTCAGGTGTGGAAAAATAGATATATTCTCATTTATACCCGGATGTTGGGTGGCATTTAATCTAATTTGCTAAGCTGTCTCTAACATTTCTACCTTAAGCTTGTCATCACCCCCTCATATATCTGGTGTAACTTGACCCAATACAAAAAATATAAACTTTTTAAATTCTGAACAGACTGTGGTGTGCATGTACAAAGCATTAAAGATATCTTTATTCTTGATAGCGCTAAGATGCTCTGCTATTCTTTCCTTCAATTTCCTCACCGTCTTTCCCACATAAAATGCAGAGCATGATGTGCAATTAGCTATATACACTACCATTGTTGAATTACAACAACATCTTCCTGGACAAAGAATTGTCCTATTGTAACCCACTATATTAACATAAGGCCCCTCATTTGTATATCTACACATTCTACATGCTCCGCATTTATACATCCTTGAATAACCTTTGTTAACCAGTATTTGTTCCAAAATGTTCTTAATATTTTTTTCCTTTACTAAAAACAAACCTTAACGTATCACCTACAATTTCTTTTGTATTGGGACTAAAACTAAATTCCCAAATTTTCCACATAGTGTCCACTATAAAGGGTGCCTGATGATTGGATTTTAAAATCATCGCATTGTTCTTAAATGGTTCATTAACTTCCTTCTGTACTATACTTCTCCCTCCTAAAACTGGAGGGAGCTGGGTAGCCCTCTTTATTCTGATTTCTTTTTTGATGTTAATCAAAAGTTTCAGAGGGTAGCCCCTCTCAAGAAACATCCCTACTAACCTATACATTTCCTCTTCAAATATCTTCTTGTCACTGAGCAAACATGACAATCTCACAATTTGACCCTTGACCACACTCTTCTTTTGATAATGTGGATGAATACTTTCGTAATATAACAAACAGTTACTATATGTCTTTTTTCTAAATATTGTACTTTGCATACCCTATTTAGTTTTTGTTAAATATATATCGAGAAAATCTATATTGTCTTCATTCCAAGTACTAGTGAATTTCAAGAAGCTTGCAGTTGAATTTAAATATTCTATAAATTCTATTGCTTCCAGTTCACTACCCTTCCAAAGAATCAGTATGTCGTCCAGAAAATGACTGTACAACAGTATTTTCCCTTTAAACTTAGAGTCAAAAATAAAAACCTCCTCCCAGTGTAATAGTACTAGGTTGGCAAACCCTGGGGCACACCTTGCCTCCATAGCCACACCTGACACTTGCCGGAAAATTTCCTCTTCAAAGGTCAAGAAGTTGTTTCTCAAAATCAACTCCATCAAAGCCACTAGTAGATTTACTTTTCCTCCTTCAAATCTACCATGTCTAGTTAGACTCTCCCTAAAAATATTCCAAACCATCCATATGTGGAATAATTGAAAACAAATTTATAACATCGATGGTGAGAAAAGACCCCGTGAAGGTTTTATTAACTTCCCTCAGACGTTCCAAACAGTTCCAGGAATCCTTGATTATATGATCTACACCTAAAATAATCCCCTGTATTTCCTTGTCCACATAAAATGCCAAAGGTTCCATTTTTTAACCCTTAGCCGCTACAATGGACCTAAAAGGGGGGGTTTTCCATACATTTGTGCACTTTGGGGATCCCAAATAATACCGGTGTCACCGGATGTTCTACATTCAAGAAATCAAATTCACCCTCACTTATTTCCCCTTGAAAAAGTGCATCTAACATAAACAAGTCAATTTTATGGTAAGCTATGTGCATTTCATTAAGTGATGCAGTTTGATATGTAAGTGCATCACTTAAAATTTCATGCATCTTAGCAACATAGTCAAAGTAAGCCATGATAACTACTCCTCCCCCCTTATCAGGCTTCATTATTCTCACCTCATGGTTATTAGCCAAATCAAACAGCGTTTTTCTTTCTTCAGTACTTAAGTTATCATGATCTATTAGTCCTCCAAAATCACTCAAACCCCTTTTAACTTCATTAATGCATAGTTTTTCAAACATTAACACTTCCTTATGTATCGAGGGTATAAAAGTGCTTTTCCTTTTAAGTGCATTCAAAGAGTTGTTTAAATTGTTTACACCAAAATTCTGTTCCCTAAAAAATAGACCCAAATTCATTTGTCTGGTAAACATTTTAAGACTAATATAATAGTCCACAAAATTCAAATGAAATGCAGAAACAAATGTAAATCCTTTGCTTAATAATTCATGATGTACATCATTTATTATTAAAGTGCTGTAGTTGTAAATGGAAAACCCATTTCTTTGGCAGTGAACAATACTATTACCAGAAACATTTACTTCACTCGTTTGCAACAAATTGTGAACTTCTGTGTCATGCTGTTCACATACAATACTGTTACTAAAGACATTTACATTTACTTCACTCATTTGCAACAAATTGTAAACTTCTATGTCCTTCTGTTCACATACAACTTTAATGTCATTATCAACCTTTATCGTTGATTTCTGGCATTCCATTGCCATTTGTTGTTCTGAAAATTGTTGTGTCGATAGTAATGTGAGTCGCCCTGGGCCTGATATCATTGGCCCTTGCCTTTCTTGTTCATTAGGGGTTCTGATCTCCTTACTTGGGCCCCTGTAGCTAAAAACGCTGATTTTCTTTACTTCGTTGTTCATAGTCACCAGTGTTTCATCAAGGGGCCTCCAGATGAACAACTCGTTCTTGATGAAATCAGTTATGCTTAAACAGGTGCCTAAAGGACTAAGGGTTTGGAAGTTACCAATGGGTGTGAAAGGTGACTTAACAGTGTTTAAACAACTGGCTGATTTATTCAACAGAACAGGTTTGGAAATGTGTGACATTATTATAAAGAACAATTCGAACAGACTGGCCATTATGGAAAAAGAAATAGAGACTTTAAATGAGAACATTGTTAATGACTTGTTATTTTCTCAGCAGGTTGTTAAGTGCTGTTCCATGTTAGATAATGTGGAAAGTTTTGTGAACAAAAATATTAAAATCAAAACTAAAAAGTTATTCGGGGATTCAGAAGATTATGAAAATAACAAAGCATATCCCTTTGTGTCTAACAACAAAGATGGTGTTCGAAATGTTAATAGGGTGGGGGGAAATGTTAACGTTGATGTGTGTTTAAACTGTGAGGGCAGTAACACTGGTGACAATGAACAACCGAGTAAAAGAAATCAGCCAGCGATATCAAGCCCAGGGCGACTCACATTACTATTGACACAACAATTTTCAGAACAACAAATGGCAATGGAATGCCAGGAATCCACGATAAAGGTTGATAATGACATTAAAGTTGTATGTGAACAGAAGGACATAGAAGTTTACAATTTGTTGCCAATGGGTGAAGCAAATGTAAATGTCTTTAGTAACAGTATTGTATGTGAATAGCATGACACAGAAGTTCACAATTTGTTGCAAACGAGTGAAGTAAATGTTTCTGGTAATAGTATTGTTCACTGCCAAAGAAATGGGTTTTCCATTTACAACTACAGCGCTTTAATAATAAATGATGTACATCATGAATTATTAAGCAAAGGATTTACACTTGTTCCTGCATTTCATTTGAATTTTGTGGATTATTATATTAGTCTTAAAATGTTTATCAGACAAATGAATTTGGGTCTATTTTTTAGGGAACAGAATTTTGGTGTAAACAATTTAAACAACTCTTTGAATACACTTAAAGGAAAATCACTTTTATACCCCCGATGCACAAGGAAGTGTTAATGTTTAAATAACTATGCATTAAGGAAGTTAAAAGGGGTTTGACTGATTTTGGAAGACTACTAGATCATGATAACTTAAGTATCGAAGAAAGAAAATGCTGTTTGATTTGGCTAATAACCATGAGGTGAGAATAATGAAGCCTGATAAGGGGGAGGGGTAGTTATCATGGCTTACTTTGACTATGTTGCTAAGATGCATGAAATTTTAAGTGATGCACTTACATATCAAACTGCATCACTTAATGAAATGCACATAGCTTACCAAAAAATCAACTTGTTTATGTTAGATGCACTTTTTCAAGGGGAAATAAATTAGGGTGAATTTGATTTTTTGAATGTAGAACATCCGGTGACACTGGTATTTTGATTTTTTGAATGTAGAACATCCGGTGACACTGGTATTATTTGGGATCCCCAAAGTGCACAAATGTATGTAAAACCCCCCTTTTAAGCTCACTGTAGCGGCTAAGGGTTCAAAAATGGAACCTTTGGCATCTTATGTGGACAAGGAAATACAGGGGATTATTTTAGGTGTAGATCATATAATCAAGGACTCCTGGAACTGTTTGGAACGTCTGAGGGAATTTAATAAAACCTTCACGGGGTCTTTTCTCACCATCGATGTTATAAATTTCTTTTCAATTATTCCACATATGGAAGGTTTGGAATATTTTAGGGAGAGTCTAACTAGACACGGTAGATTTGAAGGAGGAAAAGTAAATCTACTAGTGGCTTTGATGGAGTTGATTTTGAGAAACAACTTCTTGACCTTTGAAGGGGAAATTTTCCGGCAAGTGTCAGGCGTGGCTATGGGGGCAAGGTGTGCCCCAGGGATTGCCAACCTAGTACTATTACACTGGGAGGAGGTTTTTATTTTTGACTCTAAGTTTAAAGGAAAATATTGTTGTACAGTCATTTTTTGGACGACATACTGATTCTTTGGAAGGGTAGTGAACTGGAAGCAATAGAATTTATAGAATATTTAAATTCAACTACAAGCTTCTTGAAATTCACTATACTTGGAATGAAGACAATATAGATTTTCTCTTATACATTTGACAAAAACTAAAAAAGGTATGCAAGGTACAATGGGCAGGATTCACAAAGCCTCCGTGTAAGAGATACAAGGCTTACACGGAGGCTGCAGTTAAACGGTGTGACGTCAGCATGTCATGCATATGCATGAGGGCATGCTGAATCACACCTAAGGCTAACACGGTCTCTGGAAGACAGTAGGGGGTGTGTCTGTAGGCCGAGCCCAGCAAGTGGACACGCCCCCAGAAGAGTAAAAGTGCCCAAAGTAAACACCCACGACAGAGGCCATGGAAATGTGACTAAACACAACACAACACATGCCCCCACAGACTATGAACATAAAATATATAAATGAACATGTTATATATTTTTTTAAATCGTAAAGATGTTTGCCCGTGAGTGCTCGTTTCTTGAGGCGTGCCCGTAGCTTAGCCACAGTTAGCAGTCAGTGGAAAAGCATATAAGAACTAAATATGCAAAGTAAGCCAAGAAGCAATAGCGTAGTGTTAGAGACATTGGCTGAAGAGCAGGCAGTCATGGTTCAAGCCCCCACAACATCAATTTTTATTTTTAGTAAAATAAGCACGAAACAAGTCCCTGACAAATATGTACACATATAAAATTATATTTTATGTAAAATGTAATGAAATAGTCCATATATTTTGAAAAAATGTGAGATAACAAAACAATAAAAAATGCGAGATGTGCCTATAGCTGAGCTACAGTTTAACAAGGTGAGTGCATCTGCCCGTAGGTGAGCAGTGGTTTAACAGGTGTAAAATGAGTGCCCGTAGGTGAGCAGTGGTTTAACACGCTGAAACTGTGTGCCCCTAGCTGAGCTGAGTGTAATATGCGTGCTAACAGCCAAATGAAGCGTAAACCAGCATACCCTGTTTGTGCGGAGCTATGCACCGCGCCAACAAGCTAACCTCGGGCAACGTTGAGCAAGTTGTATCAAAACTGCCTTTACACAGACACACCCCCTAGCCTGTCTAGACAGTCATAAAATATAAAAAGCAGTGGCCAGGTTCAAACCCAGGATACCACACATCATAGTCAAGGTACTAAACCACTAAGCCATGACAGCAGTGCCTAGAAATGCAGTAATAGCAAATATATAGGAATGAATACAAAGTGGAGCATGTCAAAGCAGGTTTTGTGAAGTTGATGCAATTCCAAAATGGCCAATCACAGATAAGTGCGGGAAAAACGGCATATATAAGCCCCATAGGTGGGAATACACAGCATAAATGATTGTAGAACTAACTTGCAGCCAGAATGTCAGGAGTAGGTGAGGGTAGTTGCTTTTGAGCACAGAGGTGGGGCATTGAGGAGTCCAGATACATGGTCTGGCTCCTAGTCCACAATCATGAGGCCCAACTCATGCAGGGCCAGGTCCTGTGGGAAGCATATAGGGCTGAGGCATGGGACCAGTTGGCTCATGATCTCACCAGAGCCACAGGGATTCCAAGGACTGGTGAGTAGGTCCGTCACCACCATGCAGACCTGAAGACACGTAAGCAGGACCAATTGAACCTTTGGATCCAGGAGGCCCGGCAAATGCCCAACGCCCCACTACTGAGTAAGTTACATTTAATTATGTATGTAAGAAATTAAACTAGCTGATATTATGGAGATGTGTATTCCAATATTACTTCATTTATATTACAGCTGCAGGTGTCCGTTCTGCGAACCGCAGAGCCTATGGCGATAGGCTGGTGCAGTTGCACCACCAGGCAGGTCAGTAATCCACTCCCAGTAACTGTAAAGAAATATAAAAGTATGACAGTTAGCAAAAGAGTGCAGTGCAGTCACTAAGTAATAAAATGTGCAAGTAACAGTGTAAGAGTGTTTGCAAGTATTGCTTGATTACAAAAGTGTGTTGCAGTCTGTAATCCAAACAGAAAAATGAAAATGTCTGAAATAAAGTCTGAAATAAAGATGCCCCACCTGTAATATAATAGTACACAACCTGCAGCAGGCTGAAAAGTACAGCTGCAGAAGATGAGCAAATCACATGTGTGAAATATATCCCTGTTGAAATACTGAAACATGACAGAAGTGAGACTGCTGGAAAGGATTGTAATAACTACAGGTAAAACATGTCAATAAAGCCTAGAAGTAAGTACCATCCTGAATAGTAAAATGAAAACAAGTGAGAGAGTGTGAGAAAGAGTTATGAATCCACCAATAAAGTAGTAATAACCCCTGAATAAAGTATACTGCAGGCAGTACAGAATGAAATGAATGTGACAAGTAGAACCAAACTGCGAAATGTGTTCAAAGTGTTGCTGCAGCTGGAATGTGTATCCCAAAATCTGGATATGTTGCTCTCAGTCTGCAATATGCAGATAGTATGATTGTCTGAAATATCAAACATCCACATTTGTCTATAGCTATATAAAGCAAATGTAGCAGGATGATGTAGCTGAACAAAGCCAGATATGAACGTGTATGAATAACAATAAAATGTTTATTGATGTAGCAGTAACAGTCCTATCACCAAATTGAAGTAGTTATCATATAGGAAACTGTAGTTAGAACAGTAGTGTGTATATATATATGTGCAGCTATTAGAAATGTACAGCATATGTATTGGTATTCGAAGGTGTTAATATTATTTTCTTCAACCCACCCTATAACCACATATAATCCATTCCACGTGAAATTGGTATGTGCAATCACAATTAACACCCCTGGACATTTGTCCTGTTGGGTCATGAATATTTGCATGTACGTTGATGCATCTGCCCTGTTCATACATCCAAACCTGATGGCCTGTTGCCATCAATCAACCCTGCATGTTGTTGGACTGTGTATTGCTGTTCAAATTATGCATGTGTTATGTTCGCTGTTCAATGGTGTGAATATCTGGTTTGGTTAATGGGAATACTAATGCATGCTGTTACAACTAGTTGCGAATGGTATTTTATGTTACTAACCCAAACTGTCATGACATAATGCAAAACATAGGACAACAGGGAAGGCGGGTTCCAGCGGACCCACCTCTCCAACCTCAGCTGGCAAGTGCACCTGGCACTAGTGCCCAGTCTGGACCCTCCTCCGGTGGCCCTGTGCCACCTGCGGGTGGAAGCGCTGCAGGTCATGTGGCCCATCCCCCCTCTGCAAGTGTGGCTAGAGGAGAACCACCACTCACCCTCCGTAGCGTCCGGACTGTGGTGTGTAGGGAGATCCGGGACTCTGTTCTTGGGCCCCTACACCAGCTTGAGGCACAGGTGGCACAACTTACGGGCATGCCTGTTGCCCGGCCTACACAGCCCCCAGCACAGCCCCATCCTGGGCAGTGAAGGAACAGTGGCAACTGCCCATGGGTGGGGATATCAGTTCCACTGTTGCCATCTGTGGGCTCATGGGCTCTGGATTTCCAAACATCCATCCCCGTCAATTGTATAACCTCCCCACACGTGTCATACACCGCCCCTGTATGCGTCTTGTTTGTCTTGTCTGTTGACCTACCCAACCTACCTCCCCAGCTATACCGACTTCCTTCACCTGACATACCACTCGTACCCACAAAAAAATTACGCCCCATACATAGCTGCCCATTCCGCACACGTCTGCTGGACATGGAAACTATCAATTACAATTGGCTGTACAACAAGTATTATTGTTGTCCTGACACCTCTCACAGGGGTGGAAGGTTTCAAATGTCACACCAAATTACATACATATGCACAGCTGTTGCTGATGAAGAAATGGGCAGCTATGGGCCTTACCGACATCCCTCCTGCAAAACCCAAGCTTGTTTCCCTACTGTCTTACCCTCTTTGTGACCCCTTTTTCACCACTTTCCTGTCTCCCCATTTTCATTTCTTTCAAAGAAAATAGCGCGGGTGTGCGCCAGAGTAAGCACTGTTAAGCGGTTGTAAGTGGGTGTCTTGTGAGCTGAACGCCAGTCCGCATGCGGAGCTCCGCAAACCAGCGCTAACCTGGTTACAACTGCTTAAAAGTGCCTTAGTCACTCTGATTGACAGGTCCTGTAGTCAGTTCAAAAGCAAAATAAAATCCCACGGTCTGTCCCAAACCGAGGACCTTGGAAACAGTAGTCTGCATGACCTACCACTAAGCCATGACTCTTATACAAGAACATTGTGCTAAAATAAATATATCATGTAATAGTAGGAATGAATGTAAAGGGAATATAGGATATGTAGTACACAAAGCATGTCACTCATACTTACTGTCAAAACTAGTGGATTTCCATAATAGTAGTGTGTGAACAGAAACAGCCATGCTAGTTGGTAGCTAGTAGGTAATAATGTCAGTTAATGTACATATATAAATGTATGTATATTTACATATATATATATATATATATATATATATATATATATATATATATATATATATATAGTTGTAGGTGTTAGTGTGCATACACACTTACATCAGGAAACAGGAGAGAGGAATGGAGAAATGTGAATCTACAACACAGCCTGAATCATGAGAGAGATACTAACCTTTACACTCACAGAACAGTGTCCACAGCATACCAGCATGGTCCCCGCCCTTACAATCTGAAAGGGCAATGCCTATCTCACATACCCTTTTATAGCACTGTCCTGAAATCACAGTGAGAACTGCAATCAAGTACACAACTGGCTGCATGCAGTTAGCAAATGCTGGCTTACAATTGGTGCAGAGGCCATCACATGGACTTATGCAGATACCTACAAAAGCATGCTGTACTCACACTCCACACATGCAATACGTTCATTGCACTGTCTGGAGGCAGACAGAGAGAGAGAGAGAGAGAGAGAGAGAGAGAGAGAGAGAGAAAAATAAATAAATAACAACACAAACAACAACACACGGTACACAAACTGAGTTGAAGCTGTCAGCAGTGACAGTACCAAGCCATGCCAGCAGCAGCAGGAAGCTGTAGTAGCGGTAACGCAACCAGCTGCGACAAACACAGGTAATGTAAAGTAACAGGTTAATAGTCTGCATACTGTGAACCCTCCATATGTGTCATAGGTCTGTATCTATAGGTATGTCCATGTGATATGTTGTGTGCACGTAGTTCCACCCAAAGGGGATGACTATACATTACATGTCATTCAGTGTTAGGCCATGATCCTGGCAGCAGTTGTCCATTGCAGTGAGGCCTGTCTGTAGGATGTGTGTGTCAGCTGGTGTAACGACTATGGCGCTTAGTTAGCAGTCATCCGGGAACTTTGTCATCCACAACCCGCACATGTTTGCTTTTACATCTGAGAAATAAATGCCAAACAAGAGGGGTCCTAGGACAGAGGTCTGTGGGATACCACATGTGACTGGCATTGAGTCTGACATGGCTCCTACAATATCGATATTATGGATTCTGTATGTCATCCAGTGTGCAACCCATCATGTGACATATGTAGTAACATGTAAGCTAATGAGCTTGTCTATGATGCCTGAGTGGAGTACTGTGTTGAAGGCCTTAGCCAAGTCCAGGTAGGCTGTATGGATTGCGTTGCCCCCATCAATGGCTGTAGTGACTGTTTTGAAAGGTCAACCAGGTTCAAAAGGTAGGATCAGCCCATCACAAAGGCAAACTGGCCGGGAACAAGTGTCTTCAGGTACCCAATATCGCTGTATATGTGTCCCATACTGAATCATTCCATAGCTTTGCAGACCAGGCTGGTTAAGCTTATGGTGCGGTAGTTTCCAGGGTCAGTAGAGGTGCCTCCTTAGTGGAGTGGGACCACTGTTGCTGTATGCCAGTGTTCAGGTACATATCCCGTAGTACGGCCAAGGTTAAATATCAGTCTTATATGCGGTTGTATGTCCTCTTGGAGTTCACGTAGCACACATCCAGGGATACCATCTGGTCACATTGATGCTGTGTGTTCTGCTTTGCTGAGGGCGGCCCTCACCTGGACATGTGAGATGATAGGGAAGTTACATTCAGCTGTGATAAGTATTCCTAAGTGTGGGGGAGAAGGAGGGGGGTTACGTGCACCGAACCTGTCTGCAAGAATGTTGCCAATATCTGTGTGTTCGGTGAATGTTAAGTAGGTGTGTAGTAACTCAGAGCATATCTGAGGCGTTTGGTCCATATGAGTAACATAACTGAAGAAGGCCTTGTGGTTATCTATAGTGTTCGTGGCCATTTCCCTCCCAGAGTAGGCCGTGGATGTTGTTATGAGAGACCGTAGCTTATTACCAGTGCTGAGCACAGATGCCTTCCCTTAATGTAAATCTGCTCTGTCCTGCAGTAGCCTCCTTCTATCGTTATACAATCTGCCTTTGGCTGGGGTCCACCGGACAGGATGCCTAACCTTTCTGCATAGGGTCTGGGTTAGAAATGTGTGTGCATGTTCCATGCAATCTTTGGGATGTCCGTGGGAAGCATTCGCAAAGGGGTCAGCAGTGTGGGTTGTGGCTTCCACTGGCCCAGTGGGCTGCATGGATACCATCTCAGTCCTAACAAGTGAATAACTGTCTAATCACATACATATCAAAGTAGTCTACTGTGCTGGTGGTGGTGGTGGTGGGATATGTATATCCAGTCTGAGTAACTTGTGTCCAGATCACACTAGTGGATGGCATTCCACATACAGTACCTTGGTATGAACCCCCAGAATGAGGTTGTGCATTAGACCCGTCGCAGTGTGCTGACCAATGGGGCATGCTACTATGTTGTATGGAATGTGGCAGGTATTGTTGCACAGGTGTTGGCTGAGCACTGATATCTGGCCATGTACTTGTGTATCCACCAAGAGACACACACATGCTACATATGGGAGTAGTAGTATATCACTACAGTTGAGTATCATGTATAGTATGTGTGCCATATATTGCTGACATAGTCTGCTGATATCCTGTTTGTGTTCTCTTCCAGGGACATGGCCCGTCAGCGTAATCCTGCCTACTCTGCAGCAGAAGATGAGGAGATACACCAGAGCCTGGTGCGGGATTATGACATACTGTTTTCCCGTATCAGCCAGAATCAGCAGGAGAGGGCTGCACTTTGGCAAGACCTTATCCGTAGGGTAAATGACATTGGCATGCATAATAGGACATATGAGCAGGTACGACATCACTGCAGTGATTTAATCAGAAATGTCCATCAGCGTGCGTCAGATATCCACAGGCAACAGGTTGCCACAGGAGGTGGGGTGGCCACACATCCCCCCCTCACCAGACTGGAGGGGATACTCCTAAGTGTTGTGGCTCCAGCCCCAGAACAGCAACAGCAATACACCTGCATTATGATGGAGGCTGGATCCACACAGCAGCACGACATGGAGCATGCAGGTAATATGCCATATGTACACTTGACTGTTCTGTACACTGTTAGTTTATGCATGTGTAAGGTGTGTCCGTGGTATGTAGCTGTCAACATAGTATGTAATTGTGCAGGTGTGATATTGCCAATATCAGCAGCTGACGTGTGAAAGGCAACTGGTGTACTACTGCACTGTATCATATGCAGTATCAATGGCACAGTTGTGCCCACTGGCATTAATCTCCTCATTTCTGCAGGTCCCTCCAGTGTTACAGCAAGGCAGCCCATCCATGCTGGTGAGTGTGTTTTAACAATACCTATAATAGTCCTGATAGTGCTAGTAATACTAGTGTAACTCAGTAGTGCTCTGTGTGTATACTGTGGGGTGTGTATGTGTGCATATGTGCCTGTGTGCATGTGTGCCTGTGTCCATGTGTGCATGTGTGCATGTGTGCATGTGTCCACGTGTGCATGTGTGCATGTGTGCATGTGTCCACGTGTGTATGTGTGCATATGTGCATGTGCGCATGTGTACGTGTCCACGTGTGCATGTGTGCATGTGTGCCTGTGTCCATGTGTGCATGTGTGCATGTGTGCAAGTGTTCATGTGTGCATGTGTGCACATGTGCACATGTGCATGTGTGCATGTGTGCCTGTGTCCATGTGTGCATGTGTGCATATGTGCATGTGTCCACGTGTGCATGTGTGCATGTGTGCATAAGTGCATCACTGGTAACATTATGTAGACATTGTAAACTGTGTTTCCTGTCTTCCTCCCACAGGTTCTGGTGCTGCTCTGGTGTCCTGCAGCAGGGAACCTGAATCTGGTGCCACAGGTACTGATAATGATGATATCTGTGTAATGGCACAGGAAGGTGTGTCAGGGTCCGTCATTGGTCAGCCAATTGACAGTACACAGCTGTCAACCCCATCATTGCGCACAGTAATCCTGCCAGTACATCCTATGTCACCATTGTCCCTAGGTGATGGACAGGAAACAGTGGGCATTGACCAAGGTAATGTGGTATCTGTGGCACATGCTTCCCCACACAGCAGCCATGGGCAAGGTCCTGCGATGGTACCACACAGACAGTTGCCCATGGGTTCTCGTGGGAGCATCCGTGGGCATACTGCCTCTGGCAGACGTGCCCAAAGAGGTCTGTCAACCTCAGCTATGTTTCGGGCTGTCATGCAGGCACAGTCCCGTATGGAAAGGTACACCAGACAGGGTCTGAGGGAGCTGACAGCATGTCGCACAGCCATGACTGACAGTATGCATGACATCGTGGATGCTATCCGTAATTTCACCAATGTCATAGACAGACATTGTGGGGACATATTACAGCAGTTCCACAACCACATGTCCATGAGCCAGGGCAATGGTGGGCGGTTGCGGCATCAACGTGGCCATATGCCAGCAACAGCAGCAGCTTGCAGTCAGCACGGATGACAACAGGCCCGCAGGTGCCCCCATAGTGCCAGCAGCAGCCCTAGCAATGCTGGGTCTGTGCTGTCATCGGAACGCCCCAGGAGACCACGTGCACGTGGCTCTGGACAGTCCCAACAAGGACCTGTGTCCAGTCAACACACTCCCACTTCTGATGACAGTACCCAGTCTGGCTTAGTACCGGATACGGTCCGTAGCACCCCTGCCAGGCACAGGTACCATGTCCATGCCCACAGACACTGATCTGTATGACCTGCCAGGTGCAGTCTGTGGCTGTCCACAAACTCCTTTATATGGCAGCCATGAGGTGGAACTGTGTGTGTGCATACACACATGCGAAATGTTAACACCTAGGGCTACCACATACACACACACACTGCACCAACAGTGCCCCACCCTGTACTGCTGTCCCTCACCAACACACATACACACACATATCAATTGGTGGTATCAGTGGCAGACTCAGGCATACCTAATTCACACCCTGTGCATATGATGAAACTGTGCCACCTCCTGCAATCTCCAACATCAGTGCAGGAGCAGGTAAACACATTGCTGATGCACAGGGTGACTACATAGAAGTGTATTAGTAGTATCATGTTGGTAACAATACAGTGTGCTGATATGACTTTGTGTATATCCCAGCATGCCTGATGCAGTAACCGTATGACTGTCCTGAATTGTTATCTACACCCATAGTACGTACCAAAGTGTAACAGCTGCACATTATTGCATACCGGTGGTAAGGATGTCAACAGATAGCCACATACATGGGTAGCACAGGGGGGAAGCTAATGCAAGTAGTGATACGCAATGATGGACATGTACAGTAATGGCGGCAAGTTCCCCACAACGATTATGCAATGTGGATGTTTGCGCATGTTGATATGTGTGTAGTACCAATGTAATCCAAATCACAATTAACTATGACATAATTTCAGTTCTACCATGGACATCTGAGCTGTGCATTCCTGGGTACATGTTGATAGTGCCTACATATTTGCACTGTTACCTACTATTAGTGTTACCCCTTCTTTGTTGTACAATGGACTACTTCCAGCCCTGCTTACTGTAGCTTTGTTTGCATGCATGTTCGCTTGAGGTTCCCTGGAACACTGCTTCCACCTGCAATGCAAAGTTACAGTGCTTCTGTAGACTCCTAGTGACATCTGCATAGCCTAGTATACGTATGTCAAGTTTGCACATGACAGAACATCACTGTCTGTCCTGTTCCATGTACATTGCCTGTGACACATTGCACATGTCTTACCTGGCATTTACCCACGTGTGCAGTCATATATGCCAGTGCTATGAAATCAGTAGCAGTACACCCACACATACACACCTTCAGTATGTTGTTCCCCATTGGCCCTATGTGTTGGTAATCACCATTGCTATCACACTACTATGGTAGCATGTGCAAAGGTAACCTGTGAATCACCTCTATTGTCCAGTTCTGGATTATGTGAGTCATGTGGCAATGTCACAGCTGCCACATGTATGCAGTCAACCCTCACCCCTGGCCAGGAACGTACAACACATGTGTGGGATGCCACCACATAGCCAATCTGGGGACTGAGCACTCTGAACCCAGTAATGCCATACCCTGTCAGGTGGCATGACATACTACAGTGACTACAATATCAGTCTGACATAGACCCGCACTGACAGCAATCTGAACACACTGGGGCATACTTAGAGACTCAGAATAGCATCCTGCCTGAGCATCACACACCTTCGCAGCTGGCACACAGGCATATGTTACGTCGGAACAGAGCACATGCCACACATGGCACACACATCCCGTGTGCCACACACTCACAGCCTGTAGGGCTACACAACACACCTGCTACAGATGTGTCAGGTACCTCTCTTGGCCGCTGCAGTGGGGTCCCACTCAACAGGCTGTACATGGTGAAGGTCACAGTGATATGCCTGTGGGGCACTATGGTCCACCACAAAACACATGCATACAGGTCGGTCAGAGGCATGGACACATATGACTCAGTCATTGACCATGCCACTATGGATGACCTGAGACATACCTCCCTGGACTACATTATAGGGAACATAGAAGGGATCTCTCAGCATGTGGCACGGGCCAGTATGAGCCTGATCTTGGTTCCCATCATACCCTCACCAGGTATGCTACCACTATATGTAGGAAGGGTGTTCTATGTCTACATTCTGCTCAATCTCCAATGTCATTCATAGGGTATCCACTGGCTGTCAATGTGTGCTTACATGCTTGGGGAAGCCACAATGATTTGCGAGGGGCAGCTTGCACGTGACACCCATGGGCCATTGTATATTGGTGAAGCCCATTGATACACACATAGTGCCTTTTGCTGCAGGACACGGATTACATAGCCACCTCCGTGGGTATCACACAGGATAGGACACTAACAGTGATGCTACACAACACCAGCAGTGTACACTGCAAGATGCATGCACTGGACACTGTCCTCAGCATGGTGAACTGCAATGTCTGTGCAGTACCAGAGTCCTGATTCACGGCTCACAGGTGCAACCCATCACTGCCAGGTTATACCTCATACCATGCCTGTCTTCCCCTACACATGTAACACACATGGACAGGGGGGTGGTATCCCAAGGCACCACAGATACAAACACCTCCAGGTTGTTGGCACAGCACAAAGCATCAGGGCCTATTCATGTGCAGCTAACAGTGTGTTGGACTGCCTTCTGATTCATAGCCTGGCACACACAACCCTCCCATACACAGGAAACCCACCTATCCTCCATAACAACACTGGCAATATGACAGTCTCAAGAAATGTCTTTATATGGCTGGACTGCATCCAGCCAAACATTGTGCGTGAGCATTACTGTAGCTACAACACACTAGCTGAAAGGTTCCCAGCATGTGGTCACTGAATTGCAGTGGAATAACATGTTACCACTCCCACAACAGGTGGGAACATGCAGCACATGTTCATCGACTACATGTAGACTATATGGCCCAGACCAGATGTGTATCCCCTGCTGTAGGTATTTTACCATATACAACCCACACTGTATAGACACATACCGCATGCGGACCCTGCACAGTAAGACACAGTCATATTGTTATGCATTGCGAATACCATTTATCCACTCGAGGCACGTGTCAGACATGGTAACTACTGCAGGTCACAGGTATTTATGTGTATGTGTGACACACATACATCATGTGTGCATTGCCATTGCTGGTTTAGGCAATGGCATGCATTGTTATGCACAAAGACCCACACAAGGTCATATTGTGTGACACAACCACACGTGGCAGTTGTGGGTTTCCAAAACATACCTATCTGTGCTCTGGCAATGGTAATAGACCCAGTAGCGGAGTGCACTATTGGCATTACTGGCCAAGTAGCGCTGTTTGGCTGTGCTGATAGTGTGGTGACATCCCCTGTGTTTATATGCAGCATCTGATGTATTGTAGTATTTGCCAAAAGGATCTGTTCTCTCACACTTGCAATTACACACACCCTACTACCCCCCCAAGGATCTGTTCTCTCACACTTGCAATTACACACACCCTACTACCCACACACACACACACACATCTGCCATTTGCAGGATTCATACCCATACCTAACTATGTCATGACACATGAGAAAGACGCATTAGCGAAGCGCACTATTCGGATTACTAGGAGGTTCCTCTTCTCCGGCTGTACTTATAGGGTGCTGACATCATCAGTGTTTGGAAAGGGTAATGTGCATCATGTAGTGTGAGCTCTTGATTGCAAAAAAGCACATGTCTTTCATACAGAATTGCACACACACAAACTCCCCACATCCAAACACACACACTTGCCATTTGTAGGTTTCAAACTCCTACCTAACTATGTTATGACACTTGAGAAAGACGCATTAGCGGAGTGCGCTATTTGAATTACTGGGAGGTTTCCCTTCTCCTGCTGTACTTATAGGGTGCTGACATCATCCGTGCTTAGATAGGGGAATGTGCATCCTGTAGAGTGCTTTCACAGTTGCCAAAAAGGACATCTCCCTCACAAAGACTTGCACACACACTAACCCCCCTCCACACACACTGGGCAGTTGCAGGATTCAAATCCCTACCTAACTATGTTATGACACTTGTGATAGACGCATTAGCGGAGCATGCTATTTGCATTACTGGGAAGGTTCCCTTCTCCTGCTGTACTTATAGGGTGCTGACATCATCAGTGCCTAGATAGGGGAATGTGCATCCTGTAGAGTGTTTTCACAGTTGCCAAAAGGGACATCTCCCTCACACAGACTTGCACACACACACTAACCCCCCTCCACACACACCGGGCTGTTGCAGGATTCAAACCCCTACCTAACAATGCTATGACACTCGTGACAAACACATTAACAGAGCGTGCTATTTGCATTATTGGGAGGGTTTCCTTCTCCTGCTGTATTTATAGGGTGCTGACATCATCAGTGCCTAGATAGGGGAATGTGCATCCTGTAGAGTGTTTTTACAGTTGCCAAAAGGGACATCTCCCTCACACAGACTTGCACACACATTAACCCCCCTCCACACACACTGGGCAGTTGCAGGATTCAAACCCCTACCTAATTATGTTATGACACTCGTGACAGATGCATTAGCAGAGCGCGCTATTCGCATTACTGGGAGGGTTCCCCTCTCCTGCTGTACTTATAGGGTGCCGACATCATCAGTGCTTAGATAGGGGAATGTGCATCCTGTAGAGTGCTTTCACAGTTGCCAAAAGGGACAGGACATCTCCCTCACACAGACTTGCACACACATCAACCCCGCTCACCCACACACACTGAGCATTTGCATGGTTCGAACTCCTACCTACCTATATTATGACACTTGAGGGAGACGCATTAGCAGAGTGCGCTAACCGAATTACTGGGCATCTGGTCTGCACCTGCAGTATTTAGAGGGTGCTGACATCTTTATTTCTACAGAGGTATATACATCTAGTACTACCTGTCAGGTGGGGGATAGCATATATATGCATTTGCAGCCACCTACGTCAGGGTCAGATATGCACATCGCACTGGCAGGTTATGTTCTATACCATGCTTCATGACCACAGGACCTGTAACACACAACACAACCAGTCCAGAACACCACTCCCACATTCAGGACACACACTTTGCTTCCCTGGGAACAGTGCCGGGATATGAAGGTGTTCACATACACCATTCCAGTTGTTAACATCAGGTACAGGCATATTGTGTGTGGGAACTACTCAGGCCTCTACCACTTTACCCTACAGCCACTACAATTTGTGGGTCCATGTGCTATGGCAGAACCACTCACCACAGCCACATGGGGGAATACATATTGCACATGTCCATCTGCAACATGGGTACTCACTGTTCCACACCAGAGGTAGACCACCATTGTTGATATCTGACCATACCCACCTTTCCCTGGACATCCATATCCCATCCACACCCCCAGGCAAGGTTGTCACTGCAAACAAACTGTATTTAGCACAAGCAGACTCTACACTTGTGAAGACTGGGGTGGACGACTTCAAAGGACCCATGCTGGCGGACTATACTGGCCACTCTGCATAATCCTTGACAATTGCATTCTATGAGCATGTGTAAGGTTTGCATTGATCATGCTATCCCACATATACCCATGACTGCTCCACAACAAGACACCTGTCAGGTGTACACCAGCCATATATGAGCCGTCCAACAGACAGAGTGAGCTAATACATTGCAGAGCTGTAGCCCACAGAGGGAGGACATCTGTGAATAGTACCGGCATGACACTTCATTCCCACATAATCATCACAACACAGTGTTGACAGTGGAATTGTCCAGACAATGCAGATAGGGCTCCCCTCAGTCTGTTATTGACGCCCACTTACTGTTAGAGGTCCTCAGCAACCCTCTTCCAGCACACACCAACAACATGGCTGTGGCTTAGCACATTCAAACCCTGGGATCTCCACTGTGCCCCTGCTTGACAGAGGCACAGCTCACTAGCCTCACACGTTGCCTTATGTGACCTACTTTACAGTGGCACAGTAGCCTACTGTACTGGGGATGCAGATGCCAAGCACACTCTGGCTAAGCTGTCATTCCCTAGGGCAACAAGCCTAGTATTGACCTCTACACCCATATGTTCAATTGTCAGATGCACAATATTTGTTGTGCTGTTAGACTGTTTGCAGGTCTTTATTGCCATCGCATTCCCTGTTCCTATGAACAACTTGTGTATCTGTGGAAGATGTTTGAATACGAGGACGATCCACTATATCACTTATGTTTCTGTAGTCATTTACTGTGTGCACTGGGCAGATTGCTGTGTTGTGGTTGTTTCCTGGAATGACACGTACAAATACCAGATATGTGTGGCCAACTGCTAAACGGAGATATGGCCTAAGTGTGTGAGCATGCCCAGTTCAGCCTTTCCATGGCATGTTGTCTGACATATGCCTCATTTATCAAATTGTGCGAGCATGCCCAGTGTGAGCATTCCATATGATGAACTCTGAAGTCCACCACATATTTGGGTGTGTGTGAACTTCAACAATATCTCACGTTTATGGTTGTGTGTTGGGTGTCATGTTGTGTACTAACTGGCCAACTGCTTCGTGTCTGCCACAACAGGGATTATACTGTGCCTGCAGGGATTGCATGGGATACTTTGCATACAGTTGTCAACATCCTTTCATAATGACCTAACACTGTAGTACCGTATAGTGTACTGGTTCAGTACTTTCACTGTGGTGGACAGTATCCTGGGCTTTAGTCCTATCACTGCTTGACATCTTCATAGTGAGCACAACAGACTGTGTAGGGGCCAGTTGTGCACATATGACCATGTTGCATTATGTTCAGATATGTACTACCTACACCAGGCTTGTCCAACATTGGTAGTGTATTCCACAACATAGGTGGACATTGGCAAACACTAGCGATTTTCCCTAGGCCATTTCTGATGCTAGTCACAGAGTGTGTTTGTCCTTCCACACACATTGTAACTGGAGTTTGCCATGACATATGTCATGGTTAGTATACTGTGCCTCCGTCTACCTCTGACATAACAGTGATACCCAGGGTTAACCTACCATCTCCCATCCACTCATCAGGATTCCTCTTGAGGGGTGTCGATAGGTGACTCTCTGACAAACCTGTACTGGGAGTTTACTCAAGAGTGGGGGTGCCTTCTGTGTTATGGATCATTCTGTACAGCTTGTCCTATGTATGTCAGTGCTGGGGTTCAGGTCTCTCATGTGCATAGCTCACTGCCATTCAGATTGTACAAGGTGCAGCATGTTCATTGATTCCAGCTTGGACATGGCTTCATACATCAGGCACAGCTTGCCTCTGGGTGGGCAGTATGGCAGTGTGTGGAGCTGCAGTTTGTTTACTCAGGCAACACATGGCATCTGTTTGTGCTCTTTGCTACTCCTGGTGGGGTACTGTTGTGGATTTTACAGTTGATGGAGGTGTCTGCTGAGGTATATCCCACAGGGGCTATTGTAGTCAATTGTGACGCTGATGAAGGATGACTGCAGAGCCACAGTGACCTCCCCTTATCTACATCTGACAACCTTCATGATTGGGTGGGTATATGGTATGTTTCTGCGAACACTACAGCCACATATTTGTCCAATGCAGGATATCTATCACCTTGTGTCCCCAGGTCTCTCATTACATGTTCGGTACATAATGGGTTAACACCTGTGTGGTAATTTGTGGGCACTTACTGTATATCCATGGTGGTTGTCTATACACAGTTCTGCAATTAGCTTGCTAACATGGCTATGGCTCCAGTTGTCTGTTTCTATGTGGCCCTTTTGTGGGTTGCTTGTGTCAGCTGGGGGTCGGATATGGTGGGCAGTTTGTACTCCTCTGCATACATGTTCAGTCACAGTCTTTCCATGTTGGCCTGTACCTATGGGACATATATACGGAACGGGGGAGGTCCCAGGACCAAGCCTTGTGGGATGCCACTCATATCTGCTTTGTAGTCTGACATGGATGCAGCATGTCGGACCATGTCAGTTCTGTCCTTGGTCTGGTTTGCAACCCCTCTACTGACATAGGGGTTTATATTTAAGCTGGTGAACATATCCATACTGAACTCGTAGGGTATTGTCTGGAAGCATATGCATGGTCCAGCTACACTGTGTGGACCACATTGCCCTCATCAATGACCTTAATGACTGTTTCAAATGGGTCAAACATGTTTAGGGGCAGGATCTGCAGTTACGACAGCCACACTGGGTAGGGTCCGATGTCAGTAGGTCCACGATAGCTTTATGTCTGCGGTACATACTGATCCTTTCCATAGCTGTGCAGACCAAGCTTGTCAGGATCCTGGGGTGGTAGTTTGCAGTATCCATTCAGGCAACACCTTTGTTGTGAAGGACCACTGTTGTTGTACACTGCTCTTTGGGTACATATCCTGTGGTAAGGCTGACATTGGGCAGTAGTGTGATTTGGCATTCCATTATTCTTGGAGTCCATGTTGGCCTCAGCCCAGGACACCATCACATACCTTTGCTGCTGTGTGTTTTGCTTTGCAGATGATGGCTGTTACCTCAGCATCTGCAATGTCAGGGGACCAGCAGTCTGCTGGGATAGATATTTTGCATTCTGGGGGGGGGGGGGTTTGCACTGAACCTGTCAGGTTGTATGTTGGCAATATGTGTATGTGTTTGGTACGTTGTTTGCAATATCTGTGTGATTCGGAGCATATCTGTGAATTCCCAACATGGTTCCTACCATCAGTTAAGTAAGCCTTGTGATTATCCTTAGTGTCCTGTACAATTTGTATCTTCATAGGTTCATAGGTTCATACTAGGCTATCCACCCTAGGGCATTAGTAAGCCTAGCCAGAGTATGTGTGTCTTTTGCCGCCCCTTGCTATGTGACTATTATGGCCATTTATGATTTTCTTTACTGTGCCTCTGTCTGGACATGACACAGTGAAGACCCCCAGTGTACATGTACGATCATCCATCCACTTGGCAATATTCCTGTTGAGGGGTGTCAGTGAGGGGCTCTGCCTAACATGGATTGGGATCCTGTTTCTGGGTGTAGGGAGCCTCTGGGTTATGTATCTGGCCCTCCAGCACATCCTATTTCATTATGTGTTGAGGCTGACATCTGTCACTCTCACAACTCCAATGGCTTTGATTTCCTGTGGTGGAGCATGTCCATTACTCCTGTGTTGGACATGGCCTTGTACAACAGACATACAATGCCTCTGTGTAGGCAGTCTGTGACTGCATTCAGCTGGGGTGTCTGCAGCCAGGCAGCATATGACATATATTTGACACCCTTTATCCTCTTGGTGGGGTACCTTTGAGGTCTTCCTAACCGCTGCAGGTGTCAGGTACGGTACATCCCATATGAGTCATTGTACTAGATTATGGGTCTGGTAAGGGAACAGTACAGGGGCACAGTGACCTCTGTTGATGTAGATGTGAATCCTTTCATGATACGGTGTCCAATATAGACAGTCTTCCTAGCCACATTGGCATTGTGAGTGTCACATGACAGGTTACTGTCGACTTGTGTCCCTAGGTCCCTGATTACTCCTTGCATACATAATGGTTTACCATATATGTGGTAATTTGTGAGTACCTTGTCTGGTATTTGGTGGGATATTCATACTGTCCAGTGTCTTCAGGATGTCTGGGTGGGGTTCCTGTGTGTGAGAGTGTGGTCTGTCGCATGCTACAGACTGTACAGCAGTTTTGACTACACTTAGGTGCACATGGGTGGTCTCCGCTTCTTCGTGCATTGTCAGTTACCTGGCCGTATGGGTGTCTGTGCTGCATATGGATACTCCCCCTCCTTTAATGTTTTGGTCCAGGTGTTGGGGCCATAACGCATGATATGTGGTATAACCTGGTAGTGCTGGTGTGCTATCAGTAGGCTTGCAGCAGACAAGATGTTCTCCATACTGGGAAGTGCCTCAGGTGCATGCATATTGCAGTTTACACATCTGGCATTGGTCAGCATTACTCTTATGTTTCTTACCACTTATGCTTTCTAGGGTGTTGGGTTAGTCTTTTTGGCCTTGCCTACGTACGGCTTTATGGAGGTGGCAAAGGCCTTATCCAGTATCCAGACGCCCAGGGGTAACAGGTGCAAGCCATCCCTGGAACAGCAGCATGGCTTGTCATGCATGACATCTCAAGCAGACAGACATTAGACCCTCTTGGACTGACAGCTGTAACTGTGCCACCTGTTAAAGCTGATCATTCTGTGTTTGTACTGTGGCATCATTCTTGGTGAGGGTTGGATGCTGCAAACGGCCAGTGTCATACCGGCCTGGAGTACATACTCAGAGAGCTCATCCATGTCTCTTTTCATGTAGTCCAGGGAGGTACATCTCAGGTCATTCACACCAGCATGGACAATGAGTGCATCATATTTCTGCTTGCTTTGGGGTGACCTGCGTACTTGTGTTATGTGGCATATTGTGGCAGCCTACAGGCAGCTTACTGTACCCTTTCCCTTGTTCAGTCTGGTGAGTGGGACAGCAGTGTGTCTGCCTATACAGACACCTATTACAACTGTATCAGGCATGTTGTTTCTCCTTCTGGCCTGTAACTGTTTGGCACACCAGCTTTGTGTACTATGTGTTGCATGTGCTATGTTTGGAGGTTGTGGTTGCTTGGGATCTGCTTTGGAGGCCTCTGTTGGTGTGGTGTGTTTGTAATTAGGGCCTCTGGAAATGTTTTTCTGTGTTTATGTGTTTGGTTTACAGTTGTGATAGGTCTATGTGGGATTGGGTTTGTGGTGTATGTGGTTACCTTCTCCTCCTGACTAGTTTTGACAGTACTGAGTTGGGGGGAGCTCAGCCTCCGGTTTGGATACATGGTTGCATCTCTCACATATATTTGTATTTATTGGGGGGGAGTTGTGGGTTGTCTGTGTACTTGGGGAATGCCTCTGGATTCACAGATTCTACTTGTTGTGGCTGGCCTTAATGGATTGTATGTGTGGACATATTTTATTGCCATACTACTGATCAGTGATTACTTCCCTTTTTATGTTTGCTCTGTCATGTAGTAGCTTCCTCATTCTTTTGCATGGTTTGGTAATGGCTGGAGTCCAGCATGCCAGATGCCTGCATGTATGGCATTGTGTCTTGTTGTTATTTGTGATTGCATAATCCAAGCAATCCTGGCTGTGTTCATGGAATGCCTGTATAACATGTTCTGCGGTGTGTCCCATATTCTGCACTTGCACAGCGCCTTTCGTGGATTCCACATCGGTTTGGAGGGGTGCAACCTATGCTTTACACATGTTTTTCACTGTGGTTTTCTGGCCAGGGACTGTGGTCAGGATGTGTATATCCAGTGTGATTACTCTATGGTCTGGTCTTACCAGTGAGGGATACACTTCTCATCTTGCCATCCAGTACACATGCTGCTGATTATCACATCCAGTATGCTTACCCCTCTTGTGGGAGTGGTACGTTGTTCCTAGGCATTTTGGTTTATGGATTCTGGGAACTTTTCTCCTACTGTGTTGGTGCTAGTATAATGCTCCCAGTGTATGTCTGGGTATTTTCAGTCAAGCAATATAATGTGGTTTGGGGGGCTTGATATATTCATGTATTCCAACATAGGCCAGGTGCAGTTTCTGGTATTAGGACAGTAGTCTGCAGCAGGCTATATACTGGGAGGCAGTTTTAGCCATTGGTATTTGACCATGGCTAATCCATGCTGCTTCTTGTTGTGGTACCAACATGGGGGTGTGGTTATCCTTGACATTTATTGCTAGTCACCCTCCTTTTGTAGCTTGTTCCATGTTTTGCGGCTGTACAGCACAGTATGAGGTGTAACCTTGTAGTGTTAGGGTGCTGATGTGAGCCTTGACCCAGTTTTCTATTACAGGACTGATATCAACATTCTCCATACTGTGTGCGTTTACAGTGCATGCATCTTGCTGTTTAGACTTTTGGCATTGGGTAGCATTACATCTAGGTTCCTATCCCTTGTGGTACCTATGAAGGTGGGTTTGTGTATTGAGACTTACCTATTCAGGGCATGCTGTGGGTACTGACAGCCTTTGCCAGTATCCATGGGGCCTGGACTGATAGGTGCACGCCACCCCTAGCAGGTGGTGCATCATGTCATGCTCAGCATGTCTTCCCAGGCTGAAACACATTGGCTCCCCTTTGACTAACTGCATTACTTCAGCCAGTTATTGCAATTGATCATCCCATCGTCATTTTGTGGCTTCATGCTTGGTGAGGGTGGATGTTAGTCAGGGTCCTCAGGTGTGCATATAGTACATGGTGTTACATTACTTAACACATGGCATTTATGCCTCAGGTGGTGCTGCAGGGCTGCCTCTGTCGGATGCACTATTACACTCCCTGTACATGTTTGTGAGCAGGTCATGTCATTTTAGGCACCCCTGTTATTATTTGAGTGAGTCAGAGGGGGTATCATTCCCAGGGTTCCTACTGAGCCAGTGTATGTGCTATGCGTTGCCTCTTTGCCAAGGCCAGGGCATACTGGGCATGCCTCCTTCTGCCTACTGGGGCAGGCTCAGGTTGTTCCTCCTCTGAGTCACGCTCTGCCTGTGATGGCCTTGGCAATGGTGGGGGGCTGTTTGGCCCAGCCCTATGCTGGTCCTGCTGCAGCTGTTTTTGCAAGATCATATTATGTAGCATAGCACATACCATGACAATTTGGGTACATGTAGTTGGTGAGTACTGCAAGGCTCCACCAGATGTATCCAGACACCGTAACCGTGACTTGAGCAGCCCAAACACACGCTCTATTACATTACGTGTTTGTGCGTGTGCCTCATTATGGCGTTCCTGTTCAGGTGTGTGTGCGTTTCTGATGGGTGTCATCAGCCACGGCTCCAGTGCATAACCTGCATCCCCCACTAGGTGTCCATGTGGGATGTCCCCATTGGCAAATGTCTGGTACAGCTGCATCAAATGCCAGATGTGGGAATCATGGTAGCTCCCAGGGCAGCCAGCACCCACATTCATTATCACACATGACCTCGCAGTTGATGGAGGGGAAGCCCTTGCGGTTAATGTAGGCCCTACCCCACTCACTGGCTGATGCTTTGATGCGTATGTGCGTGCAGTCTATTGCACCCACTACCTCAGGGTATTCCGCTATTTGCTGGAAGAGATGCATATTGCTGGCCAATACCTCATGGGCATTGGGGAAATATACATGATCACCGACATGTGCTGACATGGCATCCAGGAACTGGTGCAGTACCCTGGACGCTGATGCCTGTGATATCCCCATCATATCACCAGTTGGTCTTTGGAAGGTACCTGTTGCTATTATTTTTAGGCCAACACATACCTTGGTTTCCACTGGGGTGGGTTCCCCTCTGTTGGTTCTGTGTGTGAGGCATGGCCTGCACAGCTCGACTATTTGCTGCAGGAGCTCTCTGTCCACTCTATAGTGCTCTACTATCTCCAGCTCATGTAACCCATGGTAGGTGACCCTGGGCCTGTACACTCTTCTCCGTCTCCTCACTGTAGGTTGTCTGGCACCATCTGCATTGTCACCACCCTCAGCAAGTCGCCTATGTCTCATTATGACAGCTATGGCAGCCCCTAATATTTCTGCTCTGAGTTCAGCTTTTTCTGTTTTCACTTCTAATAGCTTACTCCTGTCTTGCAGTGTCTCTTGTGAGAAACATCCTGCACTGCTATTTGCAGAGTTTTAAGTGCTGGGCTGGGCTACTATTCTGCCTGTGTAATTGCTTGCTTCTAATTGTTTTCACCTGCTAGCTCCAGCAGTATTCCCTGCTAGCTTCCTACTAATTCTGTTGCTTCCTTTTTCCTTTCTGTTTCCTCAGGGGGGAGCAGCGTGCATACCAGCAGAAACGCACTCACAGTGGCTTACACACGCGCACACATGCTTACATGGTTCAGGATCTGCCTATTCGAGTTAAAACGCGCGCACACCAGCGCAAACAGTCTTACAAGTCTGCCAACAGGCTCCCACATGCTCAGTCTGCCCTACACGCGCGCACACTAGCGTAAACAGTCTTCAAAGTCTACCAACATGCTCCCACATGCTCAGTCTGCCTTACACGCGTGCACACTGGCCAACTCACGCTTCATGGTGCGCACACGTGCGCATGCACGACCGGCAAGAAACTTTGGTGTAAGTAACAGTGTACACCTTCCATTTCTTGACTTTCCCATGCTTATCTTGTGGCACTCCTCTTTCCCTGATCTGTGTCTGTCATCTGTCATGTTACACTGACCTCCAATGAACTGCATTTCTTTTCTACCATTCCCCCCTGTGATGTCACCTATCTCCTACTCTATTCCTCCCCCTTATGTATCTCTTACACTACTCAGACTGTGCTCATTTGCTATGTGACTGTGGGATTCAGTATCCTAACCCTCATTTACATGCGATAGCCTACTTCTGCTTAGTTACATGTCTTAGACTCAGCTTCCCCCCTTAGCAACCACTACACGGTGGCCATATTGTTTTTGGTCTGCTGGTCCCTGCATTGTCATTCCATGTATTGCATAAAACCCACATTTGTGGGTTTATAACCTTCATTTTTATGTTTTATACAGTGCAGCCCGTTTGCGCGGGGCTGCGCTGCGTTTAAACATCGCCGGAAAAAAAATTATATTTTTTTAATATTTGCCTCGGGTTACCTTGCCAATGGCCACATATTTGGCCATTGTCATGCTGCCTGACACATATGCACCCTTTATTTGGAGCTGACATGGCTCCGTTGTGATTTTTGCAGAATCTTACTCAGTTGTCAACTGAGTACATTTCTGCAGCTAAAACGTCTCTTACACGGGCTGGTTTCTGCTTCGTGAATCGCTAATATACCTCATTTGCATACCTTTCGGCTGCAAGTGAGGTATTTAGCATATCCACGCCCAGTCCTTGTAAGAGACGTTTTAGCTGGTCTCTTACACGGAGTTTCGGGCTGTTCCTGGATCGCGAGGCTTGCATGGAGTGTTACACGTCTCTTACACTCCATGCAAGCCTTCGTGAATCCTACCCAATATTTAGAAAAAAGACATATAGTAACTCTTTGTTACATTATGAAAGCATTCATCCACAATATCAAAAGAAGAGTGTGGTTAAGGGCCAAATAGTGAGATTGTCACATTTGGTCAGTGACAACAAGATATTTGAAGAGGAAATTTATAAGTTAGTAGGGATGTTTCTTGAGAGGGGCTACCCTCTGAAACTTTTGATTAACATCAAAAAAGAAATCAGAATAAAGAGGGCTACCCAGTTCCCTCCAATTTTAGGAGAGGGAAGTATAGTACGGAAGGAAGTTAATGAACAATTTAAGAACAATGCAATGATTTTAAAATTCAATCAGCAGGCACCCTTTATAGTGGACACTATGCGGAAAATTTGGGAATTTAGTTTTAGTCCCAGTACAAAAGAAATTGTAGGTGATACGTTAAGGTTAATTTTTAGTAAAGGAAAAAATATTAAGAATATTTTGGAACAAATACCGGTTAACAAAGGTTATTCAAGAATGTATAAATGCGGAGCATGTAAAATGTGTAGATATATAAATGAGGGGCCTTATATATATATATATATATATATATATATATATATCTATATATATATATATATATATATATATATATATATATATATATATATATATATATATATAGTGGGTTACAATAGGACAATTCCTTGTCCAGGAAGATGTTGTTGTAATTCAACAATGGTAGTGTATATAGCGAATTGCACATCATGCTCTGCATTTTACGTGGGAAAGACGGTGAGGAAATTGAAGGAAAGAATAGCAGAACATCTTAGAGCTATCAAGAATAAAGATACCTTTAATGCTTTGTACATACACACCACAGTTTGTTCAGAATTTAAAAAGTTTATATTTTTTGTATTGGGTCGAGTTACACCAGATATATGAGGGGATGATGACAAGCTTAAGGTAATAATGTTAGAGACAGCTTGGCAAATTAGATTAAATGCCACCCAACATCCAGGTATAAATGAGAATATATCTATTTTTCCACACCTGAAGGCAAGGAGTAACATTATCAACTAGTTAATAACATGTTTTTCCATAGGCAGTCTTATTATTATTCATTAATATGACATTATGTACACACATTTGTATTAAATATTATATGGTTTTATATATATATATATATATATATATATACATAAAAATGGGAATAAGTGCAATGGTATAATGAAAATAAACACATATATTTTAATATACACATTTGTGAGTTGTGAAAGTATTATGAGTTTATTTTTACATTATTTTATGTTATACGTATCTAAGCACATTAATATACATACAAAAAATGCGTAATGATTATATGGTTTTTAAGCAACTGGATTAGTTTAGTAGGAGGTTTTTTATTTTTATTTTTTGTTTTATTTACTTATTTATATATATTTTTTGACTAATTACTTTGGATTAATGAATTAATGAATTGATGAATTTGATTGGTTGTAGTTAAAATGAAGTAACTACTTATAAGAGTGTTTTAAAATGTTCCAGTGACTCTGTTGATGCCATATGTATTATGATGAAAGCACTAAGTTCTGTCGATTTTGGTAATTACACCAGTAATTTTCTACAGTGTTTCCTGACTTTAGTCTTTTTACATGAATATAAAACAAAGCACTCAGAATGCTCAAAATGAATTTCTAATTAAACGACATATCTGAAACTGCAAAAAAAAAAAAAAAAGTAATCCAGCAAAAGCAGGCGAAACACACAAATCCACTGAAAGAATGCTGAAGTTTAATGTAGACAAGTAAATAAGCGCTTTTGTCTGTGCTCATTCAGAGACTTCATCAGATGAATGCAAAAACACAGTACAATAGTTAAAACCATTTCAAAATGTCACACCTCCCTGAATCAACCTAATACAAGATCCATTATCTAAATGAATAAACTTAAAGGGACATTACTCTAAATTCAAAAAATACCAGGCAGTCATACTAAAGATATGTCAAACCAATATTAATTATTAATTAATTATTAATCAATTAAAACCTACATTTTCACATACAAATATATGCTTACTACACTCAGACACCCATATATATATATATATATATATATATATATATATATATATATATATGTGTGTGTGTGTGTGTTTACACATCCATATAAATAAGCGAAATCGTCCATTAAAAAATATAAATAAATATATTCACTATACAATCTCGAAATACTGAAATGTCGAATTTCAGTATTTCGAGACTGAATAGTGGAAAACCCACATACCCGAAAACCTAAAATCACGAATAACACAGTCGTGACCATTCACACACACACACACACACACACACACACACACACACACACACACACACACACACACAAACCAGCACATAAACACACACACATACACCTACCTAACTACACTAAAACAAACATAACAACATACACAAACACACCTAACCTACCTATAAGCTGGGGGCAAGCCCCGCTGCACCCTTCACACCCCCCCTACTTATATATTCTAACTCTGAGGTCGCACCAAACACACAAACACACAAAAAAACACCACCACACACACTCACACACACTAAAATCCCTACCCAATACCCTCACACACCACTTACCTAAAAACCCAGATAAATCCAAAACCGCACCATACATCACAAACACGACACCACAATAGCGGATTTGACATTTGCGGATTCGACACTTCCGCATTCGGCATAGTGCAGTTTCACTTAACTGCACTTTCCACTATTCCATCTCGACGTACTGAAATTCGACATTCCAGTACACTGAGATTGTCTAGTGAATCTATATATATATATATATATATATATATATATATATATATATATATATATATCAAGCAGTTTTAATTTTAAAAGACAGGAGAGAGAAAAGAAATAATTTAAACCAGGCCATTGTGCTGCATTTGAGTGTATCTGCCATAGTAATTCCTTTCTTTCTAAAAGAAGTGTCCATGGCCCCCCTCTTAGATCTAACTCAAGGACATCCAGTATAGTAAATTTGAAAGAATTGCCAGGTGTATCCATAGAATGCTTTGCCAAGACTTTCACATCTTTTTTTTTGTTTTAATGTCTTTAAGATGTTCATATACTCGGTTTTTAAATTTTCTTTCGGTTTTGCCTATATAAAAACAGGGTCAGTCTGTGCATAATGTCCAATACACTACTCACTCTGTATAACAAAATATTTTTTTATACAACTTAACCTCCATTTTATTAATCTTAAAACTATTCCCTTCCAGCATATAGGGGCAATAGGCACAAGCTCCACATTTTTTATCACCTCCAGTTGTTGACCCCTCTCATTAGATTCTAGTATACCTTTCAAGTTACTTCCATTCTGGTAGACTATGTTTGGTTTTTCAACCACGCAGTCCCTAATGTCTTTGTCACTCGACAAAATAACCCAATTTTAAACAGAATGTCAGCAATTTGTCTACTACTTTTATTAAAGGTTGTAATAAATGCACACTGAAAATGTTCAGTGTCCACTCTCACACTTTCATTAAGACATCCATTACTTTGCAATCAGGTGCCACCTAAGCTAACATCCACATTATATGTAGACCGGGGACCTATCAGTAGGGGGAGAAAATAACCACTTTCACATTTATTAATAACTTCAACCATAATTTTATTCACTAACTTCATTGGATAACCCCTTTTAATAAACATTCCTTTCAACACTTCATATTCATCTAGAAAAGCCTCAAACAGACTCACCATCTGCGCTGCTCTAACAAATTGTCCCTTGAAAACTGCCCTCTTTTGTTTATATAGATGTGCACTCTCATAGTATAAGAAACTATTAGAATATGTCTCCTTTCTATATATTTGGAATAAAAAAGCCTTAGTTGTAGTATCCTTCATTAGCCTTACATCTAAATATGAAATTTCTTTTTTGTTGAGATAATGTGTGAAACTTAAGAAGGAAGTAGTTTGGTTAAAGTATTCTAAAAAAAAAAAAACATTGATTTCTCCCTCAGGTGCATTCCAGAAAATAAAGATATCATCCAAAAAATTAATATACATCCAGCAGTGTCTTAAAAATGGCGAATAATATAAGTATTTTTTCTCCCATTGCAGCATTACTATGTTTGCATACAGCCCCCCCCCCCCACATGCTGATCCCATAGCCATCCCTTTTACTTGTCAAAATATTTCCTTCTGAAAAAGCATAAAGTTATTGGTTAATACCAATTCTATCAAATGCTCAAAGTATTAATTAGGGTCTGTAAAAGCCATTTCTCAAGTAGGTATTCACAAAACCATTCAATACCTAAATTATGAGGTATAAATGTGTATAGGTTTTTAACATCAATTGTAATAAATACTCCTTGATCACTATATTCCATTAAATTAATTCTGTTAAGAAAATTCCATAAATCCCTACATAGGTTAGGTTTACTGATTACAACATTTCTCAGCTTAACATCAAGAAATGTAGCCAATGGGTGTGTTATTGACCCTCTTTATTCTGCAATTGGCTGCATAGGTGGCTGTAAGAGGTCTTTGTGGATTTTAGGCAGTTCAGAAATCACGAGGGTTCTTGGATGGGACACATTCAAAAAATTAAATTCATCAATAGAAATACTACTTTCTATAAACAAATCTTGCAGATACCCCTTCACCTTCTTGTAAACACCATTTAATTAATTTAATGAGGATCTAGCATAAGCCTTACCCATCAATACTTCCTTCAGTTTACTGTTACAATCAGGGGTATTCATAATCGCAATACGTCCCCTCTTGTCTGGTTTCATAATCCTAATTTTTTGTAAAATCCTTAACTTTTGAGTTTTTCCTTCTTTTAAGTTGGTAAATTTTTTATCACATTTTACATTCTTCTTCTTCTTCTTTTGGCTTTTCCTGGTTAGGGGTCACTACAGCATATCACCTGTCTGCTCTTGATTGGCAGTGGAGTTTTACGGTGTCGAGTTGCCAGCCCAGCGCCCAACGTTCCACAGAAGGCACACACATGCACACACTCACGCCTAGGGACAATTTAGAGTGCTCAATCGACCTACAGCATGTCTTTGGGATGTGGGAGGAAACCAGAGCACTCAAAGGAAACACATGCGACCACAGGGAGGACATGCAGACTCTGCACAGAAGGCACCCCAGCTGAGGATCGAACCGGAGAACCTCTTGCTGTGAGGCGGCAATGCTAACTGCTGCACGCTTTCAATATCACACAATTTGTCAAATAACTGTAAGGAGGGATGGACTGGGGGATTGAATGTGCTTGACACATTAAGGGGATTTATTGTAGAATCTAAACCATGAAACATAATATTCAAATTAAATTTCCTAATATAGTGTTTCAAATCAATTAAAGTACCCCTGTGTCAGAACATTTTTCTGGAACAAATGTTTAATAAAGATTGCATAAAGATCACAGTCCAAAGCATCAATAGATACTAATGAATAGTTAAACACTTTAAAGTCCCCTTCAGAATTCAAATGTATAGACATTGATGGCAAAATTGTATCCGGTTCACATAAAGGCCTGTTATTCTCAAAAATCATCTCCGTCCCCAAAAATTCCCTCTCAGATTCCCCTCTCATGTTGTTTGAATAAGCCACCGACCCCTGTTCCAGTATTGTAGTCCTTGAACACGATTCTCCCTGAGGTTGCGTTCCCTCAGGCATTTGGATTGTCTCGGGGGGGGGGGGGATATTCTTCCATACCAAAAAAAACTTTGTGTTCATTGGTTGTATCCCCAATGAATGTGTTTGTATATAATAAAGTACTTAAATGAACACCCAAGCCTCATCATCTTATTCAGGTATACAAGACAAGTGACATGGTGTCAGAATGGGATCCAGAGTCAAAACTATGAGGCACACAGTTAAAGTTGGAGGAATATACAGGAGTGAATCATACCCTACTTACAAACAGGTCAGAAATTAATTCCAGGTACTAAAACTGGCTTAAATGATTGGATGATGAAATTAATATAAAACAAAGCACTCAGAATGCTCAAAATTAATTTCTAATTAAATGACATATCTGAAACTGCGACATATTGATAAAATATTCAAAATAATTATGAAAATGTTTGAAACAATATCCGAATCACTTAAAATGTACAAAAAAGGGAAAACAACCATGTGTTCTCACTATGTGCTACTTTTTTGCTTTAACTAAAGCTATTCAAAGTATCCAAAGTCTGCAAAGTGATGGCAAGTATGTGCAGTATGACAGTGCAGTTATTTCGCAAAGTACAGTCTTTCAAAGAGTTTATTGTACATTTGAATATTATAAGTACCTGGTGTGTGTGCATGTTCATACATAATTACAAGGGCCATATTTGCATTGTGTTTAAACATAATTTGTTGGCATGGCAGAAGGATTTCACAGACCTGTTCCACTTGTATTTGATAATAATATTGCAGAAAATTGCAGAGTGTTTGAGCAAGAGTGAGATATTTTCATACAGGCTGCTTTTTCTGACAAAGACACATGTACAAAGGCATTAATTCTGCTTAATCTAGCTGGGCCAGAAGCCATTGAAAGAGAGTGCTTATTTGTGTATGTACCTGCTGTGTATGCATGGGAGGGGAAACCACCATATACTGGTACCGGCTGAAACGCGGGAAGACCTTGAGTGCTTAAAACGTACATTTAAAAAAATATATAATCCCCAAACAAATATTACAATGGAAAGGCTCTTATTTTACACAAGAGATCAAAAGTCTGGTGAAACTTTTACAGCATATATAACCGACTTGAGAAATAAGGCTAAAACGTGCAGATTTGGTGATTTAAGAGACGAGTTGATAAAAGACAGGCTTGTGTGTGGTATTAAAGATGATGTAGTGAGAAAGACTTTGCTTTGAGACAGTGATTTAACTTTGAATAAGGCCATTGAGATTTGTCAGATTATACGAGTTTACAGGAAAGCACACAAATATGCTTACAAATGAGAAAAGTGCACACGTGGCTTCGCCTGCTGCTAATGTTGATAGTATGCAGAACAAAGTTAAAAGATACAACCCTAAGGTCATGGCCCCACCCTGGGCCTCCCTAGAAAAAAACTGTGGCAGCTCCAGTAAAATCCAGAGCATGCTCAGTAAAGCACAAGGGTGAGTCAGCTAAATCAAAGAATGTGCCAAATTTCTGAGAATGCCATTTGAGATAAACTCTGCCAGTGCAGTCTTTTAGCGTGCGATGCAGAAAACTTTTTCTGGCTATCCATGTGCTATTATAGTAGATGATATTCTTGTAGGAAGCAATGGTGAAGTTGAACATGTTAGAAACCTCAAGAAAGTTCTTGACTGAGCTTGTGAAGTCAATCTTAAATTGAATCCTCAGAAATGTAAATTTAGGCTACGAGAAGTTACTTATGTGGGTCATTTGTTTACCAGTTCAGGCGTATGACCAGATCCTTCCAAGCAAACAGCAGTTCTTGAGAAGCCAGCTCCAGACAATGTCCAAGCCCTACAATGTTTTCTTTGCATGGTCAACTATCCAGGCAAGTTCATTCCAGATTTGAGCCAACATTCAGCACTGCTCAGAGAGCTGACACGCAAAGATGTATCCTGGTCCTGGTCAGAACAACACCAAAGAACATTTGATGTCCTGAAACAGAGACTTGCCAGTCCACCTACTTTAAGATACTATGATGTTCACAAACCAGTAACTCTTTCCTGTGATGTTTCGAAGTTTGATCTTGGTGCAGTCATTCTTCAAGAGGGTAGACCAGTACCCTATGCATTGAGAACTCTAACCTAAACCGAGATGTAGTATGCTCAGAAAGAGAAAGAACTCTTGGCAATTGTATTTGCAGGTTTAAAGTTCCATGATTATATTTATGGCTGACCTATTCAAATCGAGAGTGACCACCAACCTTTAGTCACTATTTTGAGAAAGCCAATCCACACAGCTCTTGCTAGATTACAACAGATGATGCTCAAATTGCAAAAGTACAATTCAATCTTGTTTACACAAAAGATAAACTTCTTTATCTTGCTGATACTTCATCCAGATCACCCAGAAAAAAAACATTGAACAGCATGAAAATGAGAAATGATAAAGAACTCTTATCTTGTTCTCTATGTAATAGTACTAAACCACATCAGCAAAAAGAACCACTTCAGTTAAGCCAGGTTCCTGAACTACCTTGGTCGACAGTAGACACAGATATCTTTGGTGTTGGTAGTCTCTTATTCAATTGGTTCGAGATTGACCTACTTCCTAACCTAATGTCCAGTACTGTCATTGCTAAGTTGAGTAGACATCTTTTTGTCCATGGTAGTCCATACAGATTCATTTCTGACAATGGTGCACAGTTTATAAGTCAGCAGTTCAAGAGATTTGCTGAAATGTGGGACTTTGTTCATATTACGAATAGTTCTGAATACTCGCAGTCAAATGGCTTGGCTGAATGTGCAGTTCAAAGTGCAAAACAGATGTTAGCGAAATCGAAATGAGACAATACTGATGTTTTTCTAAATCTCCTGAATCTCAGAAACATTCCTCATGATAATCATCTTGGTTCACCTGCTCAGAGACTTATGTCAAGACAAACCAGAACCACATTACCAATCAGTAGCAATTTGTTGGTTCCATGTGCTGAAAACAACAAAGCAGTAAAAGCTCAACTCCTGAAAAAGCATTTGTCCAAAATTCCTGTTATGATAACACCAGTAAACTGCTCAATCCTTTACAAGAAGGGAAAATAGTGAGGATGCAGACAGCAAAAGGTTTTGATTGGATTGGATTTGTAAAAAGTTTATGTCAAGAGCCAAGATCGTACATTGTGGACTCGCAGGGAATAGAATTTAAACAGTTTCGGAGGCACTTATTACCAGTGCCCGAGCCAGTGTTACAGAATCTTGCCTGTAATAAAGACTCTAGTTCTCAGAGGACTTATCCAATGTTCCATTTCCAGAAGACATTCCAGCAGATATCCCTGTTCCTGAGTCCTAAATCAGAACATTCACCAGTGAATGACCCTGTTGCTAAACCCAGCCTAACAATTACATTACAAGATTAGGTTGCATTTCCAGACCTAGTTCCAGATACAAGGCAACCTGGACATGAATGTTGTTTTGTTCATTATTGTCTGTATAATTTGCATGCCTATTCAAATGTCATTGTCATTGCAAGACAGCTCAGGAAAGAGAGAGGGTGTAGACCAGAGTGTGTGATATACCTTTAAGAAGCTTTCCAGTCAGCAGGCACATGCATATTAGTACTGAGCACATGCAAGCATGAGTGCCATTTTGAGTGAGCAGCCAGAGAGAGAACATGAGTATGTAGTCAGTCAGTCAGTCAGTTTGTTTAAGTTTAATGTTTCTGCTATCCATCCTAATGTGTTTGTATGTAATAAAGTACTTAAATGAACACTAAAGCCTAATTGTCTTATTCAGATATACAAGATCAGCGACATAATGCACCTTAGTAAGCATATAAAGAAACTGGAAAGACTCCAGAAGTTTTTAACAAAAAAGGAGCCTGAAAAAGCTTAACAACCAAGAAAGACTGGAGGCTTTATCCTTATACTCAGTTTCATATTGAAGCCTTATGAGTGACCTATGCCTTCTGTATAGGGTTATAAAAGATCCCTTATTCCAAGAACTCTTGTACCTCAGTAAATCAAGCAACCCAACTAACACTAGGGTCAGAGATTTAAAATCTACTCCAACAAATAAATAACACAAAGAAGATTTGAACCATGGAGGCAGAGTGACCGCTAGCTTCAGCAATAATTTGCAAAGAAGTGTTTAAGGGGTTCCTCATGACAGTGAGAATGATTGCTTTGATTGCTTTGAGAATGCTTTTTGTGAAGCTAAAAATGTGAACAGACTGGATTTGTTGTATTTTGTCCAAAATGAAAAAATAAATTGAGGTTTGATAAACTCTATTACATACTTGAGAAAAATGTGTAGCCATGGACCAACAACTGCTTATCCATCAACAATATATATATATATATATATATATATATATATATATATATATATAGGGTATATTCTGGAATTATAGCTAAACTCACTAAACTAGGTATAAATCCCTACATCACAAGATGTGTTGCCAACTGGCTCACTGACAGAACCCACACTGTAAAAGTTGCAGACTCCAAATCTGACCTCAAGGCAGTGACAAGTGGAGTGCCACAAGGTTCCATCCTGGGACCTCTCCTGTTTGGTATCTACTTCTCTGAAGTACAGGATAACACAGAAGACCTCTGGCTGACGAAGTTCGCAGATGACTGCAAACTAGGAGCCATAGTCAAGTCCCCAAATGATGTGGACATCCTACAGAAGGGCCTCATTGAGACAGATGCCTGGTGTCAGAGCCATGGCCTCAAGCTCAATGCCAAAAAGTGCAGTGTTACCCCTTTGGTAAAAACTCTGTACCCATGTACTACCACATAGGCAGCAATCTACTTAACACCGAATGTGTGATAAGAGACCTTGAGAAATAGGTGGACAGTAGTCTCTCCTTTGATAGTCACATCACCACAGTAGTCAGGAAGTCCTTCTACGTGGCACACCTCATCATAAAAGGGTTCTCATCCAGGAAAAAAGAGGTCATTGTTCCCCTCTACTCGTCACTTATTAGACCCATTATAGAGTACAACGCCCCTTTTAGAATGTATCTCACAAGACATCTGCAGCAGTTGGAAAGGGCACAGAAGTACCTCACAAAGAGGATTACTGGCCTCAAACAAATGCCCTACACTGACTGCCTCAAAAAACTCCATCTTTCCTCCATAGCATATCGCCTACTCCGAGGTGATCTCTGCCTAACATATAAAGCTATGTCAAACCCAGAGCTGTTGGACATGCTACACCTAAAGAAATCCCAATCCCTCCAAGCTATACGCTCTAGGGACCTAAACCTTTTCACAACAATAAACAGGACATGCTGGAGGGATAGATTCCTGTCCCAGACACTTCCTATACTGTGGAACAAGCTACCCATCTATGTCAAACAAAGTTCTTCATTAGCATTCTATATGGATGGGAAATAGCAAATACACCATGGAGATCACTTCTGTGTCTCTGCTGGACAGTGGCACAGGAAAATAACTTTCTTGGGTGGCGTAAGCTATGGTGCCTTGCTGGCTAGGCTTACGTAGGCCCTGCAGCCAATAGCCTAGTACCTACCTATGAACCTATATGATGATGAACCAGCTGTTCCCTTGCTAGGAATTCCAAAATTCAGTCTGCTTCTGAATAAAAAAATCAGTAATTTGGTTACATCTGAGAGATGTGCAGCTAGAGTAAGCTGAGCTCAATCTGAGTAGGCCAGGATGCAGTCCTTAAACAAAGTGTCACTGAAAGTATGCATGGCCCTTGATGATGCTGAAACAACCATTAGATACTGAAACAATTCTGACTAGATATGGGCCTTCATTAGAAACAGTATAAAGTCTGCTTTTTCCTACTGTGCCATCACTAAAATTGTTTAATGTAAAATTGTGGTGGAAGGAAAAGTAATGCAGGAGTTGTTAGACTCAGGGAGAAAATCATCACTGTACATCTGTAAACATAAAACAACTAGTACCCAGAAAAAATGAAATAATATGGATTTGGAGAAATAAGAGTATCCCATAACATCAGTAAAAATATATACCCTTTTAGGCAAAATGCAACACCTAGTAGCTTTAATGAATGACTTAGCACACAATGTAATAATTGTTCAAGACTTTCCCACTTTTAAATAGCTGTGGACTATACAGGAAATATTCAATTGGATATAAATACATAGCCACTGTAAAGAAAAGCATGTAGGATTTAGAGACAAAAGAGCAAATATAGCAAATATATGGCCATAGAAGGAAGGTTAGATAAATTTGATACTGAATCTTGCTACATACTCTAGTTAGAATAATAGAATAATTCAATTGTGAAGACAGACAGGGAAGAGAAAGAGTTAAGAATAGGGAAGGAAGTGTATAAAGTGAAAAAGAATGAATCCCATGCTGAATAAAAGGGGAATGGGAACATGAACAGTACTTTGTTTTAAACTTCTTCCTGTTACACCAAAGCAGTCAGAAATCTATGAAGATCATAACACAGATGAACATAACAATTATGCTAAATGGATAGAAGACGTGAAAGAAAGAACCAAAAGTTCAAATGTACAGGATAGGAAATGGGATGAAGTAATGGCCAGAGAGAGTGAAACAAGGTTAAGAAAAGCTCTTAATTGGAAAACTTCAGGCCCAGATGCAGTACCTAACTTCTGGCTAAAAGTATTAACATCTTTACATGGAGGTTTAGCCATGAGTAAGAACTATGTATATGCATACCCCGAACAGACACCAGTCTGGTTAACAACAGGAAAATCAATACTCCTACATAAGACTGAACCTATAAGCTATCCTAAAGACTATAGACCAGTAACTTGCCTTCCAAAAATGTATAAACTATACACTGAAATTGATGCCAACAGAGTTATAGTCATTTGGAAGAAAACTCAATATAAAGGCCAAATTATTATTCCAGGGATAACAATTCAAAGAGGGATATTACAGAGTGAGTCTGTCACCACTGTTCTTTTGTCTTGCACTTAACTCATTAAGTTGTCTACTTAACAAATTAGGTCATGGCTACAATTTGGCTCCCTGAAAACAACAAAGTGTAAAGACTTCTCATTTTCTTTCTGTAGGTGATTTAAAACTATAGTTCATCAGATGAGGCACTAAAAGAACAACTGCAAGTGGTCAAAACTTTTTCAGATGATATAAGAATGTTATTTGGTCTTGGTAAATGTGCAGAGGAAACCTTTAAAGCAGGAAAGCTGCAGCACCTAGAAAACATCAGCTTGGGACAGGAATGTGATATAAAAGGAGTTAAGCAAGAGGGAGTGTATCAATATTTGAGAACTGATGACGGGTCAACAATAAACATGAACAGATGCGAATAAAACTTAGTAAGGAATATTTTAGAAGACTTACATTAATACTGAAAACAGCATTGACATATAGGAACAAATTGCAAGCTATAAACCAATTTGCTCTTCCTGTCCTATCTTACAGTTTTGGGGTGACTGACTTTAGCCAAAAGGTGTTGGATAGGTTGAACAGGAAAATAAGAAGGATGCTTCATGCTCATCAAATGATTTATAAAAATCATTGTATACAAGACTATATATTCCCCATTCTGAAGGAGGTATGGGTCTCCTCAAAACTGATTACATGTATAGATCTGCAGTTGTGGGACAGCATACATATCTGATGACCTCACAAGACCCAAATGTAGTGAAAGTTTTGAAACATGAGGAGAATAAGTCTAAGATGACTTTCCTGCATAGCTTAGCAGAAGCATATCGGTGTCAAGCAGGAATGGAAATCAAACCAGACATAGATAAAAATCAGGCAACAATTGAATGTGGCAAAAAACAAAAGAAAGAATATAAAGTGAAGGATCAGATGAAAAGGCAAGAAATGTGGAAAATGTATAAATATAGTTGCAAGTATAGAAAACTCTTGGAATGACCTCATGTTGATCAGGATCGAATGCAGAAATGGTTAAGGAGAGGTGAATTTAAACCAAAAGACAGAAGGTTAATATTGGTGGCCCAAGATAATGAACTACACACATGTTGGTTTACAAACTCCATTGAACATGTAGGAGAAACAGACAAACATAGATTTTGTAAAACAGAATTGGAAACAGTCGCACATCTTGTTCCTGGTTGTGACATACTAATGGCAGAAGGATTGTATACTGAAAGGTATAATAATGTGGCAAGACTATTGCACTGGGGATTGTGCAAACATTATAATATAGAAGTAGCTGAAAAACAGTGGAAACATGAGCCACAAAGCATTTTAGAAAATGATAAATTTTATATCACATGGGATCACCCATTATCAACAGTTAAAAAAAATAGATGCGCGAAAACCAGATATAGTGGCGAATGAAAAGAAGATAAAAGTAGCAATGATCTTTGAAATTGCTACACCCAGTGGCTACAGTGTCTTACATACAGAGAGACACAAAGTCATACAATATAAGGATTTGCAGGCAGAAATGAGGGCAATGTGGAAGAAGGATATCCAGACAGTTCCAATAGTAGTAGGAGCAACGGGTCCTACAAAAAATAATTTACAATCGTGCTTAGATATGTTATGGGTACATGTAACTGTACGAATTGCAGAAGGAGTCATTACTGGGCAAACTATGGGTGCTGTGAAGAGCACTTCTGGCTAACATCAAAGATTGAAACAATGAACAAATGTAAGGCAATGGTCTACCGTACTAATGCACAGCAAAACAAATTTTTTTATAGAAAATTTAGCCCTTTTGTTCACCACTGTGGAAAAAAAAGCCAGTATATATATACACACACACATATATATATATATATATATATATATATATATATATATATATATATGCATTTGGTTAATGAATACTAAAACACTATTGGGTAATTGCCTAATTAGAAAAATATCAAATCATTAAGAACACTAATACAAATTCAAAACAATTAATCATTTGATTCAGAATCAGAATCACCAACTAAATCAATAGTAAATACCATAAAATCCCTTACAAACAAGAATCCCCGCCTGAAAACCATCGTTAAAAAATTGAAAAGATGATATATGCCAACTGTCCATATTAAAATGCTTTTTTAAAAATATATTTTACATATCCATATATTATTACAAAAATGAAGGAAAATTATATATTACATATTATTCCTGAACGACCATCATACACTTTTCTTTCATTTATTATAAGGCATTCAGAACAATTTTAGAACTCCAATCTCCAGCAAAAGGATGTAGCTAAATTCCAGGTATTTGTAACAATTGATATTTTGTAATCCTGTGCTTTGAGTACTGACAGACTCTCCCCCACACTCTTCCTGAGGTGTCAGACCAGCACTGCAATCCAAAAGCTGTTAATCAACACTGCAATGACTTGATCTGCTAGTTACCAGTGTATGGATATCAGTTGGGTTTGAGTGCATGTCCACAGCTAGAGGGTTTGGCTTTATTAGCCTGAAATTGTCCATAAATAGACTTGAAAGTAAAAGTAAAAGAAAAATTTCAGACATTCAGAATTGCCGTTTAGCTGAAACACCTGATATCCTTAAAGGGTAATTTGCATATATCCCATGTTTCCTCTGATACAAGAGGTTTAAGGTATCACACAGTAGAAAGTCTAGCTTTGCTAGAGTTTTCTTTTTGTGTTTTTTAACCAATTGGTTTTCCTGTGTGACCTTTTGACTCATTGTTTTAGTGTCTGCAGTAGTGGGAAGAATTTTTTTCTTTATCCTGAATGTTGGGGAAATGTTTTAATGTGCTTCATGTTTTGTTTCAAAGTATTTTACAAATATATTTCAAACATGCACAACTATTAGTTCTTGAATTTATCTTAGATTTTTTTAAACAAGACACAAATGCCTACATACATTTTCCTACTGCTGCATTGCTTACCCCTTATAGGTTCATAGGTTCTTACTAGGCTATCTGCCCTAGGGCATTTATAAGCCTAGCCAGAGTGTGTTTGGCTTTCGCCACCCATTTTAAATTAATTTTGCTATGCCCTTTTTCGAGGTTAGTATACTGTGTCTCTGTCTAACAGTGACACAGAAGTGATACTCGGGGTAAACCTAAGATCCCCCATCCACTCATCAAGATTCCTCTTGAAGAGAGTCAATGAGGGACTCTGCCTAACCTGGACTGGGATTTTATTCCAGAGTGTAGGGAGCCTCTGGGTTATGAATCTGTCACTTGATTTGTTATATTACAGTATGCTGTCCAGCAGTTGGCTTAGAGGATTAAGGAGTTGTTTCCTGTGGTTCCATGGTGCAAGGTTTGATTGCCTCTCCCCCTATTGCCTAACTTTGTGATGCTAAGCAAGTCATTTAACCATACACCGTTCATGGGCTGAGTCTGAAAAAAGGCCCATGCAGATTAATGTTCTACCCTGGAAAACAAGTACCAGTAAATAAATACCAATGTTTCATCAAAACCATAATCCTTGAGCATAACTAATAAATAGTTCTGTGCAGAAGAATAACACTACTGTCTATAAAATTGCTGCAGTTACAGAAATTAGCTTTTACAAGTGGATATTTATACATAACACATGGTTAGCAACAACGGCTGCATCTTTTAAGATGCACAGAGTTGGATGATCTTATTGAAACTTGAGATTGTGCTGGACAAAAACGCAATTATGTTCATCTTATTAACAAAAGAATGACATTGTGATGTGCAATGATGGCTGTTTATGCTATTTTTAATGATAATAAAATTACTTAAATATAGTATCAATATGGTCCCACTTTATGCAGAAGAATGACTGTTGCTGTCCTCCACTCTGTCAGGACAAAACCAGTCCAGAAGCTGTGGTTAAATAGAGATCTTAACGGGCCTGATAATTCAGGCCCCATTGAAACTATATTTTTAGCTTTAGAGAACACAGTGGCAACCTGTTCTTTGGTGATAATTAGTGGTGGAGTGGAGGAAGATATTTCCTTGGGGAGTACTGGGGATGATGGGGTGGTGTAATTTGAGCAGAATTTGTCAACCAGCAGATTTGCTATATCTTCTGGCTGCATATAGATGATAATTCCGCACATTGTTGGGTGCTGGCCTTAAGATTGTAGACATAACTTAATATGTCTTATGGTTATCTTTAGCCTTGGAGGGTATTTGTATCTCAAAATCTACTTTTAGAGACTTGACTAGTTCCCTCATTCACTTGTTTAGATTAATGAGGGACTTTTTGCTCTGTTGTATACATTCCCACTTACTTCTTGGCAGGATTTTCTTTCTTTTGTTGTAAAATCTATTAATACTAGGGCGTCCACCAGGGTCACCTATTTTTGCTGTTTGGCCTGGATTTATTTTGGTATTATAAAGTAGGAGAGGGTTTCTGGTGCCTAAATAATACTGGAACCATATTGCAGGGAGCAAAGTAACCTAAGGGTTGATTTAAGCTGGGGTGAAGGAGGAGATGTCCTTTAAGTGAGTGTTGATGCCAGAGCAGCCAACAAACTGAACTATTTGCAGTAATGAACATTGAACCAGGTAGCTATTCTGGTGTCCTGTGCTGTTTCCCTATTTGGCATCCCCCTGAATTCTTAGTTAAGGAACAAAAAAAAAAATATGGAGGCCTTCTTCCTTCTTTTTAAACTGTAGCAACTGCTTGTTAAATTTGTACCAAGCGGTTGCTACAATTTATGCCACGTGGAGTGCAAATCTCTTTAGTTCTAAAAAAATGCTCTACTTTTTTAAGCTGCAGCAAACCATTTACTACATTTGTATCAAGCAGTTTGCATGGGGCATTAAATTGCATCAGTCAGTTCTAAAAAAGCATCTTAAACTCTTCTTTTCTATTAAAGAAAATACTTGCTAAAGGCAACTCCTACAGTTTATGCCACATATGGAGGGCTAAGCACTTTAATTCTTAAACAAATTTGCAAAATTGCCTGCAAGCAGCTGCTACGGTTTATGCTACACAAGGAGAGCTAAGCTCTTCAGTTCTAACACCAAATGTAATCCCAGCATATAAATGCCAGTAATGCACTGCATTGGTGACTAATAGACATTTGCAAAACACACCCTCGTATTCTGCCCTTGGGGGTTGCTGCCCCATCGCCCTAGCCTAGCTATGCTACAGCACTGAACTACTGAGTTACTGTTTTAGTTTCACTTTTTGCTACATTTTTGTTCTTCTCTGGGCAAAATCAGCTTGTTTTCTCTTTAGTTAAATAAAAACTTTTTTTAAATAAAATGTTTGTGTGTCTGCTGTTTAAAATTATGATTACACACACACACACACACACACACACACACACACACACACACACACACACACACACACACACACACACACACAACTTCTGAGCCACATATACATATAGGTTCATTGTTAGGCATGCAGTCCAGGATACCATTGATGTGCCTAGTCCAGTTACTTAAGATTGTGGACTTGCTCGGAGTGACACATTAATAAATGGATGTAGATAGAATGAAACCCTGGTCTGTAGGATGCAGCTCATTAAACCCTCATAGCCTTAATTCTCTGCTCTGGCAGATAGTATATTATAGATTATTGAATATATATCTCTGTGTATGTTTGTGCTTGTGTGTGTAATAGGAAGCTATGTTCAACTTATTTATATTTATTGACACATATATATATATATATATATATATATATATATATATATATATATATATATATATATACACAATTTGGTAACTTGGGTAGATACCATTGGACTGATTTCAGTCAAAGCCCAGAATGTGAATGCAGAACAACTGGAAAAAATAAAAATAACATACAATAAAAGAGCTTGATTAAAACAAATGAATAGTGAATATACAACAGAATAAATGAAGAATGTAGTCAGCAGAAATCACTATGTATAATATTTACATCACTTAAAGCAGTGACATGTTAGGAGTTAGAAAAGAGATGTTGTAGTGAAAATTATAGGCATGTGTCACAAATTAGGGAGACTAGGCTATGTGACCTGAAGAAGAGCATTTGCAAGCAGCTTATGCTGTAAGATGTTCCTTAAGTTGTGCTCAAAAGGAGCAGTAGTTAGAGTAATCTTTAGGAACTGAGGGAAGTTCTCACCAGAACTTAGGTCTAAAGGTGGAAAGTGAGTGATAAGAGCACTGAAGTCTGGTTTTAGGTGCTTGCATGAGAGGCACTGAATGACTATGAGATTTAAGATTATATTATGTAGGCTGTCTAACTAAGCTAGGGGAAAGACAAAGGCAGAAGTTTTCTTTTAGAAGCCAGAAAATTTGGGAGCCAAGTAATAGATTGACTTGTTGCTGAACCAGCAGCCAGTTGTCTTTGGTTAGTGTAAGACAGTGGTGCTCATACTTTGGAGAAAGGGTAATGAAACACCTGGAGTTAGAGATTGTTGGATGCTGATAGAGTTTCATTTGGAATCAGATGCTACAATATGTGGGCAGTACTAACGTTGGGCTAGAAGAATCTATTTGCCAATAGCATTTCTTTGTGAGCCAAAGAGGAAAGAGGAGATTTTGTTGGTCCAGAAGAGTAGGGACTTTATCTTTTAACCGTGTGTTTTCAAGGTGATGGTGGAAGTTAAGTGAGGGGATAAAACAGACTCCTAGGTATATTAAGGTGTTTATCTGCACAATGGCATTGTTAAGGTGGTCAAGAATAAGAACTGAGTTGGGGTTCTTTTGCCTTTTAGTGGAGGTCCCAAGGAGCATAGTTTTAGTCTTTGAGGGGGTTAAGTAATATTTGTTTTTTCTGTTGAGCCAGTTAATGAGAAAAAGAAGTCTTTTTGCAGATCTTGTTGAATTGAGTGAGTTCTGTACTTGGAGTAGAAGATATCTATGCTATCAGCATGCAGTAAGATTGGAAGCTGGATAAGGTCAAGTTTAAGCTGATTTATGAAAATAAAGAAAAGAAGAGGGGGCCAGTATGGAATCTTAAGTGACTCCTTTAAATAAGAGAGTGGTGGCTGATGCACTCTTATTAAAACTTACTGAGAAATGTCAGTTGGATAGGTAATTTTGGAACCAGGGAATAGTGTCATGGCTAATCCCAATGTCAGTGAGGTGATTTGGTGGACAACTATGTTAAAGGTTCCAGTAAGGTCTGTAAATATGGTTCCATAAAGGAGTCCTTTGTAGGTAGATAAAAGGGCGTTATCAGTGAAGGCCCAAAGTGCAGTGGAAGTGCTGCAGCTGGGCCAAAAAACATATTATTTGGAAGAGAGAAGGCAGTATTGACATATAATTTGAGAGTTGATTATTGACTATTTTTTTTAGAACTTCACAAGGGTAGGTACAATGAAGATTGGGCAATAATCACTTGGCAACTTGGGGATAGGTTATTTGGGAGGTATGATTTTTACCATTTTCCATACATTGGGCATACTGTTTTGAGTTAAGCAAAAGTTGTGGTATGTAGCAGAAGAATAGCAGCTTCCAGCAGTCTTGGTACTGCTAAAAACCTGAAAGCTTGAAAGCAAACCATTTGGACTATATTTTGCATCCAGGGAAGTGCATTTAGACTATATGTAAAATATTGCACTTATCTTACCTTTTAAATCAGGTTTGTGTGTTGTGTTTGCTCTTCATATGAAGTTAAAGCTATTAATTTTAATGTATTTTTATAGTCTGCAGTGCTTTTTGGTTTCTGTACTGGACCTAGATCTTTTATATTGACCCTCATTTTATTGCACATTTAAAAGAGTGCTACTAAATCTGAGGCTACAACTATAAATTGATTTAGGTTTTACAGTATACATTGTTATTCCTCTGAGCTCTTAAGTGGATTATCAGCACCGCTCATCTAGTTCTGTGTTTTACTCTGTACAAACAGTATCTGTTATTTTTCTGAGCTCTTAAGGGGATTATGAACATAGCTTATCTAATTCTGTGTTGTAGTCACTTTTCAAACTTAAAACAAAAAGCCAGCATTGGCCAGCTATGTGAATTGTAATGAGAGTATGTGGTAAGTAACTCAGCCCCCCTGGTATTATACATTACATTAGTCATGGGACTGTTGCAATCCTGGAAGCCTCAAAACTAAGCATTTGGTCTACATTTTGCACCCAAGGAATTACATTTAAACTACATTTAAAATATTGCACTTATCTTACCCTTTAGATCAGTTTTCTGTGTTGTGTTACACTTTATCTGAAGTTAAAGATATTCATTTAAGGCATTGTTATAGTCTTCAGGACTTTTTGGTTTCTGTGCTGAGCATAGGTGCCCTGAGTGAACCCTCATTTTTATTGCATTATTACTGGATCTCTTCTGAACTTGTTCTTCCCCCATCTACCCTATTCCTGTCATGCTTTTTGTATTTGGAGTTTTTAGAGCTATCTGTCCCTGCTTTGTGTCATCTTCTATATATATGACCCTAGAAGCTCCTCCCAGTCTCATCTCCTCTGCTCATCCTGATAGTTACTGACAGAGGAAACTGTGGAGGCCCTTCCTTAAGCTGTTAGTGTACTCTGAAATTGACTTAAAATGTGTGTTCCTGATTGTTAGCTTGTCTGCCTTTGAATTACCTTGTAATTAATTGTAGCTAGTTATTAGATTTGTTTCTGGTACCTTTTCACTTGTGGCTAATTAAATGTGTTTTTATATTAAGAAGGCTGGGACTACAACTCTAGCGGCAGAAGAAAGGTAGATTGGTCTGCTTGAGTTGGGATATACACAGGTAGGCTTAAATGATAATTACTTGTAACTAGTTACTGTTTCTGATACTTTTTCACATTTAGATAATTAAAGTGTGTTTTTACATTAAGAAGACTGGGACTGCCATTCTAGTGGCAGTAGTAAAGTAGCCTGGACAGTCCAAGTTGGGAAACCCACAGAGAGACTTAAAGTGAGATTATTTCATCAGACAGAGGGCTTTTTAGGAACTTAGGTCTTTGGTGTTAATCTGCACTTGAGAACTATTTTTGCTCTGCTTTTATATGTAGAAGTTCCACAGTCATCCACCTTGTAGTAGAAGGTGTTTATGTGGTCTCTCTCTCTATGTTGGGAAGCAATCCAGGGAGCTCAAAGTGTAGTTATTTATTGTCTAGAGGGTGGGTGGGGTGGGGGGGGTAATCTTCAGCTTTTTTCTATTATAAAATGGGTGCATTTTTCTGGAGCTGGTCATTTCCCAGTGGTGGTAAGTAGTGCCCTGTATAGTAGCAAACCTATAAAGCTGGTACTTAGGACTTTAACCAGTAATATAGAAAGGCTTTGAGTGGAGATAAGCGTACGCCAACTAGTTAGCACATCAAATAGAACTAATATCAGATCATAGCATTATCTAACATCTAGCCTTAACCCTACATGCCACTCAGGTGACACCTGTAAAACCAAGTCCCTAAACCATAATAGCCCAAACCTAATACAGGTCCTGACAACATAGATTTGCAATTTCCTAATGTCTCTCTAGTCAGCTTGATAGATATAGGCTTCCTAAGACAATGTAGCAATTGTCTCATGTACTCAGATAACCTTATAATCCTTAAAGAAAGTAACTCAGTATGTGGGAGATGTACAAACATAACTTCCTTGGAGGCACAAATCTTGTTTACAAACAAAATTGTCATGAACACACACACTACATCTCTCACACAAACTGCTCACCACACACACAGACCTTCTTATGCTGAGGTGCTTAACAAAAACTCTCCAAACCTCAAAGACCTCCTAAGCCATCAGATGGTAACACCTATCAGCAATCAGTAAACCACATACACAAAAGCAGCATCTAACACCACACAAAAGCCTACACCCAATGATCCCTCAAGAACAAAGCTCTTAAGACAAGCAAACACTTTACCTAGAACTCTTGTCATAGGGGATTCTACTGAATCATGCAGAGATACCCCTCTTACCAGACTGGACAAGGAGACGATAACAGGTAGTTACTGATCTTGAGCTTTGATCCACAAAACCATGCATGGACCCTGGTCACTGCACTACATTTACTGATATGATTCTATCATAGGCCACAAGGGTGTAAATAACCTGTGATGTACCTCATTGGACGATATGAAAGGAGACATTATGGATCTCTCTGAATATGTGTCACAGACGGGTACATGCCTTGCATTGAGCAGCATTCTACCTCCACCAAAGATAATGCCACAAATATGCACAGAAAATGATAGATTTTGATAATTGGCTTAATTTATTTTGTCAAGAGACAATGCTTATCAGAGGGTGGCTTTATACCAAATTAACACTGCCTATGCTAGATTAGAAAGGCTGCAGAAATGTCTCACTAAAAGAATCACAGGCCTAAAGCAGATGCCCTATGCTGGCCACCTTAAAAAACTCTAGGTATACTCTGTCATATATCGTCTACTCAGAGGTGATCTCTGCTTAACATACAAGGCCATGTCAAACCCAGAGCTTTTGGACATGCTACACTTAAAGAAATCCCAATCCCTCAGATCCACACGCTCCAGGGATCTAAACCTTGTCATCACAATAAACAAAACATGCTGGAGGGATAGGTTCCTGACCCAGAGACTCCCCAGACTCTGGAATAGATTGCCCATACATGTCAAGCAGAGTGCCTCTTTGGCCCTCTTCAAAAGGAACTTTGATGATTGGATGGGAGAAAGGAAATTCACCCCGGGGATCATGTCAGTCGCCCTGCTAGACAGGAGTCCAGGGAAGTAAATAGTGTGGGAAGAAATAGCCAGGGAATTGTTGTGGCTAGGCTTGTATAGGCCCTAGGGCTGATAGCCTAGTACCAACCTATGAACCTATAAGATTAGATTTTTTCTTGTTGGCTGAGACTGTCAGTCTTAATGGTGGATCATGGACTGATAGTCTTAGCCAAGGTCTCAAAAACAGTGCCTTTGGCTAAGTTTGTAGACTATAAATGTAAATCTTTGCTAAATTTGGAACAATATATTTTACGAGATTTGTGGCACTTTTTGGAAATGTTAAATTTATTAAATTATCTGGATAGTGTCATGTTCATTACTGTTCATGTAGTGGATTTGTTCACAGTGATCCCCCATGATACTGGTCTAGAGTGGTTTTCTTCTTATTTAGCAGTTCACATGTCCATGTCATGTCAGGACATTTGCTTCATTATCTCCCTTCTGGATTTGACCCTCAACAATATTTTTTTATTTTTTTAAGATGGAATTTTATCATCAGATTTCTGGATTGCCACGGGCACTGTGTGCACCCCAATTTATGTCAATATTGTGCTTGCTATGTAGGAGAAGGCCATTGTATTTACCCATGAGTTTCTTGCACTGACACACAGGTATTATAGATATGTGGATGATGTGTCGATTTTATGGAGTGGAAATGTGGAGTAATGAGAACACTTCTTTAGGTTATGGCAGAACTCCATCAGCTTCCTAAAATTCACATACGCTATTAATGCCAACAGCATTAATTATTTGGACATTTCCCTTGGTAAAAATGCGGTCAAAGGTTGTTATACCTCTACCATTTACAGAAAAGAGACTTTCTCAAATACATACTTTCATTAGGAGAGTTGTCACACCCTGTTTCAGAAGAAGTCAGTGGTGGGGTCATATGGTTAGGCTTTCTTGCCTTATTTCTGATTATTCAACTTTCGACCTTGAATTACACCATCCAATCTGTTTAGTTCTTGACAGGGGGTATCCTATTCAATTTTTAAACAAAATTAAAGCTGAAGTGGTAGGGCATCTGCAAGACTACTTTGCTCCAATTCTTAGTAGTTAACACACTGTATATACTATATGTACCAATAGTTCTGCCAGCATTTATACCAAAACTACCTTAAATGTGACTAAAAACAACCTTTATTTATTATTCCCTTTAGTAATATCATACTGTACTATGTTAATATCATTAGGAAATATTGGGATATAGTTTTCAGAAAAGACATGAAAGAATGTCCCAGTTAATTTCCTTCAATCACCTCTTCCCGAGGAAAGAATGTTAAGGATCTAGTGAATTTTGGATCAGGAAAAATGTTTGGAGCCACAGTTATATGCACAAATGCAGTTCTTGCAAATGGTGCAGATATATGCACACAAAGGTCCATATGCTGCAGTCTATAAATACCATAGAATTATTTGATGTCCAAGGAAAGTAAATTGTAATACAACCCATATAGTTTATTTGGCTTTGTGCAGCTCATGCAATGCATTTTATGTGGGGAAAAATAACAGAAGAATAAGAAACAGGATAATGGAACACAGTTATGAAATCAACAAGAAGAAAACCACTAATGCTTTATACAGCCATTCTGTTTTATGTTATGATTTCAGAAAATTCCCCTTTTTTTGCTGTTGATCTGGTCCTGGTGACTCCTTTGTGGGGGGCCATTGAAACTTTGTTAGAGTGTAAAGAGCTAAGTTGACAGCTAAGAATTAATGCCTCGTGTGCTCCTGGCATTAATGATGCAATTTCTATTTCTAGTATTTTAAAAGTTAAATGAGATATTATTCGATTTATGTAGGTATTTCAAAGTCAAAGCAAGTATTTTTTACTGTTTTTCCACTGTGTGTGTGTGTGTGTGTGTATATGTGTCTATATATATATATATATATATATATATATATATACATTTTAATGCTTGTATTTTTACATATATATTTTTATGTGTTCATGTGCTGGGATTGTTATTTGGACTCTTTCGACATTCACTTATACATAAGTATGGTAGTTTCCTCTACCATTTTGCACTTTAAATAAGTCTCAGCATTTCCATCAATAAGTGTTAATTGTTACTTCATTGTGATTGGTTCATCATTTGTATAAAATGAGTGACTTCTTAAGTTTGTCACTTTGAAGAAGTCTTTCAAGACAACAGTGCTCAGGTTTATTTTCTACTATTAAAAGCTGTTTGAGTTTGTCTGTGGTGTTCCTTGCTGCTTTTGGATTATGTTGTGTTTTCTATGTGTTAGTAGTTATTAGTGAAGTATGTGAGCTGATGGAGGGGTGGTTGGAGAAGTGAGTACCAAAATCCGAGGATGAGAGAGAAGTGAAGAAAAAGTGAGCAATAGACGTTTTATAAACTGTTAACTGGTTGACCTCTACCCATAATTGTTTAGTGGAGTGAAACAGATTTGTATGATGGCTCTCATGATGTCTAATTGACTCTTTGGACAGGTTTCTGAAGTGGGTATAGTGTTGCTTGGTAGAAGAAGTTGGGTCAGATTTCCAGGGGTTCTATGCCTTGCCTCTGTGAGACAGAAATGTTTTGAGTTTGTAAGCGTGCCAGGTGTTTTTTTCTTGGGCTTGTGACTATAAAGAATAGTGTGTTTTGTAGATTGTAAAGAAATTGAGTGAAGAGTTGGGCAGCATTGTTAGGGTCTGATGAGGACAGAATAGGGGCCCAGTTGCGAGAGGATAGATATGTTTTTAGTTTGGTAATGTTTACTTGAGATTTATGGTGGAGTGTAATGAGTTTTGGAGAAGACATTTTGCCATGAAAATTGATGTTGAAGCTTGTAGGACAGTGATCACTTAGGTTGGGGGGTGGATAGAGATATGAGAAATAAGTGAGGGGTGGTCTGAGATCAAGCAGTGAGTGATGCGATGAGAAAGGATTGGGTCTGGTGGGTTCAGAGACAAGTTGTGTGAGATACATGCATTGAGAAGCTCAAGAATGCAATTTTGTGAAGGGCCAAGGAGACTGAGGTTAAAATGGTGAAGAAGAAAAGTAATATTTTTGATGCTCAGAACAGAAGAGGTTAAGTCCTTAGGTAGGTTATTAAGCTTTTGTAATGAAGCAAGGAAGGGAAATAGGTAACAGTTGGAAGAATTGGGGAGCTAAATGGAGAATGGATTTGTGTTAGTGACTAATTTAGAAGAAAATCAGGGAAGGTATTACTTTGAGCAAGGAGATGTTGCTATCTGACTTGAAAAGAGGGAGAGGGCCTCCTGCTTGCCTTAATTCTGACCTGACACCAAGAAAGCAATCATAGCTTGAAATAAGTGGCGTATGGAGGCATGTTGTAGCCTAAGCCAGGGTTGTGTCATAGCAATAATTTGAGCACTGTGAATAGAAATAAGTGAGTTTAGCTGCTCTGTTTTATTTTGGATGCATTGTTCATTTATAAGGAAGCAGGCTAAGGCATTTGGGACTGGATTTGACTCGATGTTACTGCATAAGAGTAAGAACAGGAGTACGGGTGTGATCTTTATGAGGAAGTGGGAAGGGTTAGGGGGTGTTTAATGGTTCATGGATGACAGTTGTAGTGGCAGAATTGTGCATATGAAGAATAGGTTGGGGAGTCTATAGCATAGCTGTTTAGGGGAGGAGTAGATGGGATTTGTAGCAGTAGTACTGGAGGGTCAAGTGAGGAGGAAGTTGTAGAGAGGATAATGTTTTTAGGGTAAAAGGTGTTGAAATGCATCTGTTTGTGGTGAAGAATTTTGAGAGTGGTGAGTGCTTGGATGAGATGGACAGTAGTAGAAAAAAGGAAAACATGACAGAAAGACATTTTATTTGATATTTTTTAACAACAAATATCACTGTGTGGAATTTCTGAATGTGTTCCTGTTACTGAGGAAAGAGTGATATGTGTCTTCAAGTGAGAGGAGTTAAGTGGAAGGAAGGGGTGGGGAACAGTCCAAATAAATGAATGAGTCTGGAAGCATGGCTGGGGAATTGGGAGTGGGAGGGGAGTGAAGTGGAAAGAGAAACATGCTGCGCATAATTTAATCACTTTGTACAAGCTCACAAGACCCAGAGCCAATCAACGTGACTAGCTCTGTTGCAGCCAGGCAAACAGTGTTAATATAACAAAAATCAGACCACAATCAGTGTGTGTTTAGACTATATTACTGCTTAACTTTGAGAAACAATAATTAAAATAAAATGTCAAGCAGTGTGTGGTAAAAAATTGTGAAAGAGTAACAGCAAGGCTATCTAAGCAATTCCCATGATCATACAAAACAACAACAGACAAAAAAAACCTTTAACATTTTAGGTAGGTTGTTTCAAAATAATACAAAAGTAGGCCTTTTTGTTAAAAGGGGGGGTTGTTTGCTTGAAACAAGCATGTTAATAGAGGTGGGGAGTACATGTCTTGTTAAAAAAGTTGTACCAGAGTCAAACATACTTCAGGTCACGTTGCAGATCAGATCATAGTACTTAAATGAGTAGATGCAGGAGGCACTTCACTGAGGGTAAATACACAGCTGTGTGGTAGCCACAGGAGAGATGGGATGCAGAACTCTTTTCTGAACAAATTTACTCAGAGCAGAATTTGATATGTAACCCCTGATCTACTGGATTGTGGGAATCAGTAAAGTGCTGCCATTGGCTGTACTAAGGAAAATGTAGCCATGTTTTTTCATAAAAAAAAAATGTCCCAGCTGACCCAAGTTTGAGTTAGGTGGGGAAAGATGGGTAAATGAACAGCTTACAGCTATCTCATCCTAGCAGGATGATGTAAGGGGTTGGGAGGGTGACCTAATGTTTAAGGTGTTTGCCTTACAAACACAAGGTGCAGGGTTTGAGTCTCACAAGAGATAATTGGCTAAGCTTAAAATGGCTCGAAAGGGCAGTTAGCTTAGTACTAACCTATGAACCTATGAAATGTTTCACAGTGGTTACAGTTGCTCTCTTGTAAATGGAAACTTTCATGACAGCAACAAAGAAGTGTTACTGGGAGAACATGAGCTTGATACAACTGGTCAGTGATGTTAGCCCTTGTGACATGTTTGTAGGTACATATGTATCCTGGCAGAGCATTAAGAGTTAAGACAGTGAAGTGCCTGCTGAATTCTGCCATCATTGGAGTGGGTAGTGTCATAACAAAAATGCCTTTATAACCAAAGATTTAAGTGACAGATGGCTGCAAGAGGAGAGGGGCAGATCCCTGACATAGTAACAGTTATGATTCATCCTGAATCACAGACTGCTTCAGTCTGAGGGATGGAGTCAGACACCTCCAGTCTGCTCTCTCTCTCTTTCTTAGCAGATAGGGCCTCTTGTCTTTGATAATGAATGGACAATAGACCTACAGAAGAAGGGCTTGACAACTGACATAAAAGGAAATAAAAAGCTCTTAGAAAAAACAAACTTGTAAATCCAACATCATTTAAAAAGGGAATAACGTATACAAATTTGAATATTGCAGAATGTATTACTGGTTTCAGTAGAAATGCAGTAGAAATATTATAAATTAAACTAAATCTGCTTCTCAAGTGCACATGGATTTTCTTTCTTTGGACACTAGCTTGTTAGATTTAACCTCTCTCCTGGGGTAAGCATCAGCCAAATTGGAAGAAAAACATGGAATTCTACCTGGGGCTCTTTAAATAGCACTGTTAGTTGGAGTTAGTGTATTGCTTCTGATCATTGGAGATATATTACATTTCAGGACAGAGCAAATGCTGGAATATATGGCTTGTGAAGTTTTACAACTACTGTTTGGGCTTTCAAGGCAGAATTTTAAATAGAAAATCAAGTATACCATTAGCTACTTTCAGAGACATAGGTCCAAGGTATACTATATGCCAGCTGTCTGTTTAAAACCATTTATTTTCTTCTTTCTTTGGGTATATCTGTTTTTATTTTTGATTTTACACAGATCATTACTTAATCTTTACTTATTTATTTATTTATTTATTGACATTTGATTACCAGGAAAGTCCAACTGGGTAGAACCCCATTTTTAGCGGAGGCCTAGGGAGAAAAGCTCCAAATTATTAAAAAGCATTTTAAGAGCAATAATTTTACAATCTTCAAAAATTAAACAAAACATCTGTAGTTTAACAAATAAGACATAATGTAAAATATTTATTAAGAATGCAAGGTATATGGCAATCATTTAATATTTAAAGAATTTTAGACAGTTTGTAGAGAAATTAAAGATAAGTTAGTCTAATACAAATAGGAATTGCAATATGAAGTGAGGGAAAAACAGGCTTATGGTACAATTAGATAGAAAGTCAGGGAAGAAAATTAGACAGCAGTAAGGAAGTAAGTGAAGAAGGGAGAGTAAGGAGGTATAAGAAATAAAAAGTTACTTGTTCACATTTAGGGATATAGTTTATCCTGGTTTTGAACAAGAACAGTGCCAGATTTTAGCTAGGAGGTTTTTCAGAGGGGCTTTGAATGTGGGGATGGAGAGTATAGACCTGATGGATACAGGTAAGGAGTTCCAGGCCATAGTAACCTTATATGATTACAGACAATGCCCACCAGATCTGCTAGGTCTGTAGACAGACAGGAGTTTTTCGTCACTGGATGGCACTGACCAACTGGGAACATAGTTGTGTAGAATGTTTTTTAGTGCTTGACAGGCAGATGGATGTTGGATAATGTTATAGGTGGCAAGAGGCTGTGTATATGTTAGTTGATGTGACATTTCTAACCAATTAAGTCTTTTCATTTGTATGCAGTGGTGGTTCTGAAAGGGGCATGTGCTGCAAATTGAGCAACTTTGTTATAGCATTGCTGAAGTTTTAATTTTTGTGAAACCTGGAGGTTAGTAAGGATGGGAGTGCCATAAAGATTAGTGGGGAGGAGATAAGTAGTGGCAAGTGTAGTTTAAATTGCATCGGTGAGAAAGTTTTTGGGTCTGTAAAGCATCCCTAGTTTTTCATGTTTTTCCTTATGCAATTTTGTATATGCAGGTCAAATGTAAGATTATCATCTGCCATCACTCCTAACAGTTTGCTATGAGAAGTGACTTCAATGGTTGTATTATTAAATGAGAGGACTTTAAATTTTATTTTTTCATGAGAGAGGAATTTGGGGAAGAAAAGTTATAGTTTGGTCCTTTTTGATTTGAGCATGAGTTGTGAGTTATGAAGCCATGTTTCAGTGGCTGTTAAAGCTTCCTGTGTAATTTTTTGAAGGTGTACCACCTTATCAGATGTGTAAATGATAGTGGAATCATCTGCATTTTGTATTAGGGTGTCTGTTGTGTGGAAGTATAGAGGACATTGGTGAAAATGTTAAAGAGGAGGGGGCCAAGGACAGAGCCTTGTGATATGCCAGTGTTGACTAGGATGTAAGGAGAGAGTGTGGAGTGCCATTTTACTGACTGATGCCTATTGGACAGAGAGCTTTTAAACCACAGAAGGGTGAGGTGACAAACTGTGTTGAAGGCTTTACAGAAGTCTAGAAATAAGGAAGAGACTAGTGTGCCATTATCTCTAGCTTTATTGACAGTATTTGTATAGGTTAGAAGGGCAGTGCTAGTACTATGGAAAGGATGGAAGCCATGTTGTTTTGGCGATAGGAGTTCTTCCTTCAGGAGATAGTCTAGCAATTATTTTTGAACACATTTTTCAAGTATTTTGGTGAAGGGAGATAAGATTGCTATACGGCTAAAGTTAGTAAGGTCTGTTTAATTTCCTCCTCTGTACAGAGAGAGGGAATATGGGATACCTGGACTGACCTGTTTATAAGGATTGAGACAGGATAGGCACACTCAGGTAGATTTATAACTGAAAGCAATCAGTTTATAGCCAGAGCAAGGCCATTAACAAAGAGATGCAAATAAAATAGGTTGTCTGTCATTTCCTGAGATTAAATAACTGGCATATGCAGTTTAGTTTACTGGTCAAACAAAAGGGGACAGTGGTCAACTTAGTCAGAGGTCCTTAGAGTGCACTAAATGTCTCACAAAGACTTTCAATCACAGAGCAGGAATGTATTTAACTGATTAAAGGTAATACACAGCAAGGTTATTTATGATTAGTATGCTTACAGTAAACACTGACAAAGTTCTCAGTAAACATGTAGGTGTATGGCCTTGTGGAAGAGCTCCTGCAATATTGAGATCAGATATAGTGACCACAGGTTCTGCTCTATGAGGGAAGATAGTGACAGTACCCTTTATTTATTTAAAAAGTTATATTATGCAGTTTTAAATACTTGTGACTTGTAATTTATTTATTAGGTTAAGGGTATGTGTATTAGAATGGTATACTAATAACTGTTAGCTTTCACTCTGAAGCAGTACTGCTCAAGCTGTAATGGTTAGCTAATTTTTTTGAGAATAATGTACTGATATGTGTTTGGTGTGCTATAACTGGTCTGGCTAGTAGCAATATTATTTTAAAGACGAGGGGGGGGGGGGTCTGTAGAGGAACCACTAACTCCTGGAAAAAGTTGAGTGTTTATGTGCAAAATAAGTTTGGTCAAATTTTAATTACTGCAGTTAATACTGCACTGAAATACACTGGCCTGGTGTCAGCCATAGATAGGTAATATTCTAGAGGACCAGTGATTATAACATTACTCTGAAAATGGAGGTTTATTTACAAGAAAAATAACGGTTTCCTGGACTGCATGGCTCGCAATGAACCTATATGTATGTGTATGTGTGTGTGTGTGTGTGTGTGTGTGTGTGTGTGTGTGTGTGTGTGTGTGTGTGTGTGTGTGTGTATGTATGCATGGAGCACTGTAAAGCTTATCTAGATGTGTCAGGCATTAGTTATTACCAAAAGCAACACATAAAGTTTTAAGACTAGTCACCCTTCTCATATTATCTAGTGGTAAGCTATACAAATCACGAAGACAAGGCTATAACCTCTGACTACCACAGATAACTTGGTAGCAGTAGGTGGTATTTACATGCTTATTATCACCACTACACACACACACACACACACACACACACACACACACACACACACACAAATACATACATGTATATATATATATATATATATATATATATATATATATATATATATATATATATATATTTACAGCCATTGTGGCATAGTGACTTCCAAGCCTGGCAAAAGCATGTATCATTGTGGGGTTGTGTCTACTCAGGTTGTTTTTACCAGAAAGTGGGTCAAGGAAGGAAAGTAAAGAGCAGGCACACAAATCAGAGAGAGGAAGGTTTGCTTTACAACTAATATGGAGCAGCTGCCTTTGAGAATACATGATGGCCACTACTACTGGAGGAAGTCAGTTTCCTGACCTCTAGGTCTAGTAAAGGATCAGAAGTGGAGTCCACAGACCTACATATGAATGGCAAAGCCAATCAAGGGTGTCTCTGAAAAATGGAACAGGAACAGGAGCTGTTGCTTTATAAATAGGAACTGATGGTTCTAACCCTGCCTGTAAGGTAAAAAGTCTTGAAGGGAAAAGATTGAGATCTGTAAGTGCCATTTGTTTACTGGCCAAATTCTGTGCACTCTGGAATACTGGGATAGTTCAACAGAACTCTGGTCAATAATCTAGTAGTGCATGATTGGCTGTTTATTTTATGGCACTCCCAATTTATGTTTTTCTTGAAAATAAACCTCCATTTAAGCACTACAAAACTTCTTCGAAGATTGTTGCTATTACTGGGAGCACTGCCAGATTCTGCATTTGTAAATGCTGTGGACAGAAATATAGTTATTATAAATTATGAGTTTCCAAACTGGATATCTGGAAACAAATGTTCTGCCTAAGTTGTTCTCCCCAGCTCGAAAAGGAATGCAGTTCATAAAATGGCAGTTACTGATGCCTTTAGAACATTGGCATCTGTCAGTTTGTGAAATATAAAAATGTTTGAGAAATATAAAAACATTTTGGCAACACGGATTTACTCTGACTAAAGAGTTCCTCATGACAATGAAAGATGATTTTTGAAGATTTTTTATTTTTGCGAATCTAAAACTTATGTGTACTGAGACTGTATTTGTTGTATCCTGCTCAAAAAGGGAAAAAAAAAAAACAAAAAACAAACAATAACTGAGGTTTGATAAACTCTAGTACATGTTTCAGGAAAAATATGTAGCCATGGACCAACAACTGCTCATCCTCTGGCAACAGATATAAATGATGATGAACCAGTTGTTTACCTTGCTGGGAATTCCAAAAGTCAGTATGCCCCTGAGAACAAATCTGAACAGGAAATAATGAGGAGCTGGGTTATATCTGAGAGATGTACATCTAGAGAAAGCTGACCTCAAGCATTGTAGGCCAAAGTGTCACTGAAAGTATCCGTGGACCTTGATGATGCTGAAACAACCAGTAGACACTGAAACAATTCTGGCTGGAAGTGAACCTTCACCAAAAGTACAGTAAAGTCTGTTTTTTTTGTTACTGTGCTGTCCCTAAAATTGTTTAATATAATATCACGGGGAAACGGAAGGAGATGGAGGAGTTGTTGGGATCATGGAGCAAATGATAACAATACATTTGTAAATATAAAAAAAACTAGTGCCAAGAAAACTAAAATAATATGGATACAGAGAGACCAAAGAAGAATACCCTATAATACCAGCAGAAATATAAACACTTTTAGGCAAAGTGCTATACCTAGTGATGTTAGTGATTGGCCTAGCACATGATGTAATAACTGTTCGTGGCTTTTCCAGTTTAAACAGTTGTGGAAGATATGGAAAAAGTTAAACTGGATATAAATACATAGCCTCAGAAAAGAAAAGTATGTAGGACTGGAAGACACATAAGAATAAATATATGGCTCTAGATGGAACGTTAGATACAGTTAATACTGAATCTTGCCACATACTGTAATTAGCATAACATAGGTTCATAGGTGTGTACTATGCTAATGGCCCTGGAGCCTTTACAAGCCTAGCCCATAGGATTACCCTGGCATCGTGCCACCCGACCTTAGTTCCCAGTGCCTCTGTCGAGCAGAGCCACTGGAGTGATCCCTGGGGTGAATTTTCTATTTTCCATCCACTCATCAAGATTTCTCTTGAAGAGGGCCAGTGAGATGCTCTGCTTGACATGTATGGGAAGTCTGTTCCATAGCATGGGCAGTCTCTGGGTTATGAACATGTCCCTCCAGCATGTTCTGTTGATTGTGGTAATGAGGTTGAGGTCTCCTGAGCATGTGGTGCGGAAAGATTGGGATTTCTTTAGATGTAGCATTTCTAACAGAGCTGGGTCAGACATGGCTTTGTAAGTTAAATAGAGATCACCTCTAAGTAGGTGATATGAGACAGAGAATAGTTGGAGTTTTTTGAGTCTGTCCATATAGGACAAGTGTTTAAGGCCTAGGATTCTCTTTGCTAGGTACTTTTGCGGCCTCTCCAGTTGTTGCAGGTGTCTAGTGAGGTGCATGCCAAATGGGGCATTGTAGTCGATGATTAGCATAATGAGGAAGAGTAGAGGGAGACAATGACCTCTGCAAAAACCCTTAGTAATGAGATGTGCCACATAGAAGGACTTTCTGACTACTGTGGCAATGTGGTGGCCAAAAGAGAGGTTGCTATCAACCTGTGTTCCCAGATCTCTTATAACTCCTTTTGTGTTTAGTGGACTACCATTGATGTGGTAATTCATGGGAACTGGGTTTTTCTCAAAGGGGAAGATTACAGATTTTTTGGCATTAAGCTTAAGGCCATGGTTCTGACACCAGTTGTTGGTCCCAGTGAGGCCTTTCTGTAGGATGTCAACATCACTTGGAGAGCTAATAATAGTTCCCAACTTGCAATTGTCTGTGAACTTTGTCAATCAGAGACCTTTCGTGTTGCCCTGGACTTTAGAGAAGTAGATACCAAACAGGAGAGGACCCAGGACCGAACCCTGTGGGACTTCACTCGTGACTGGTTGGCAGTCTGACTTGGAGTCATCTACTTTCACACTGTGGATTCTGTCTGTGAGACAGTTTGCAACCCACCTAGTGATATAGGGGTTGATGCCTAGCTTAGTGAGTTTTTGTATGATTCCTGAGTGGGAAATGGTATCAAAGACCTTGGCCAGATCAAGGTAGGCTGTATGAACCACCTTGCCTTCATCCACAACTCTGGTGACTGACTCAAAAAAGTTGACCAAGTTGAGCAGGCATGATCTAACCTTCATAAAACCAAACTGTGTGGGATCCAGAGTTTGGAGATTCCCTATATCCTTGTTTATTAGGTTCATGATGATGCATTCCATAGCTTTGCATATCAGACTCGTCAGGCTAATGGGGCGATAGTTGCCAAGGTCTGTAGTCGCTCCTCCTTTATGGAGAGGGATGACTGTAGCAGTGCGCCATTCAGTAGGGACAAAGCCTGAGGTGAGGCTGTGACTGAACAGGGCACACATGTGAGATGCCAGTTCACTCTGTAGTTCATGTAGAGCACAGCCAAGGATATTGCCCGGTCCCATAGAAGCTGAATTCTTGGCCTTGGACAATGCTGTTTTAACCTGTGCAGCAGTAATACTGGGTGCCTGACAATCTACTGGTATTGTGATTGGTTCTTGGGGGGGGGTAAAGTTTGCACTGAATCTGTCAGCCAGTATACTGGCAATATCTGTTGGCTCGGTATAAGAGGTACCATTGAGCAGTAGCTCAGAGCAAATCTGGGTATTGCTGTGGAGATTCCTTACATAACTATAGAAGGCCTTGTGGTTGTCTTTACTATCTGCTACAATTCTGTTTTCATAGCTAGCTTTGGAGAATTTGATGAGGGATCTCAACTTTTTGTTGAGGCTGATAAGGGAGTTTTTCCAGTCTTGGGATTGCATCTTATTCTGCATCAGTTTCCTCCTTCTGTTGTAGAGTTTGTTTATGGCAGGGGACCACCAGATTGGCTTCCTTTTTTTGGAAGAGAGCGTCTTGGTTCTATTGGATATGATGAGATCCATGCATTTGTGTACATGTTTGTACAGTGCATTGGTGTATGATTCAGCAATCATGCAACTATTCTCCATTTGCATGGGTGCCATGAAGTTAGCCACCTCTGTTTTTAGGAGCCCAAAGTTAGCTTTGGAGAAGTTTTTCATGGTGGCTTCCTTTGGAGGGGGTGGGGGTGGGGGTGGGGGGTGGGAGGAATGTGGATATCTAAGGTGATTAGTTTGTGGTCGGATGTAACCAGGGGGGAGAAGTTGACTTTTGGTGTAGAGGAGCAGTCACCCCTGTTGGTAATGACCAGGTCAAGGATATTGCTACCTCTAGTGGGGGTAAGGGCATTGGAATTAATGAATTCCAGGAAACATTGGGCAAGTGTATTGGTACATGAGTACCTATCCCAGTTAATGGAGGGGTAGTTGAAGTAACCCAGTATGAGGGTGTTATGTTGGACTCTAATATTCTCCAGGGTGCTTAGGAACGTGGAGTGTGAGTCTTGGGACATGTTTCAGGACCTATAGCAGGCTATGCATTGAATTGCTGTCTTACCCAGTGTTAGCTGCATCTGAAGTATCTCAGATGCGTTATGTTGGCTACCAGTCTGGAGGTGTTCACATCCCTTATGAATATGGAAACAACACTTCAGTCCAAGTTCTGGGGCTGAAAAGTGTGGAGTGAGTTGTAGCCTGGTAGTGCAGCAGTGCTTTCTGCTGCCTTGAACCATGTCTCTGTTACGACACAAATGTCAATGTTCTCCATTTTAAGGAGTGCTTCGAGTGAGTGCGTTTTGAGATTTAGACTTCTAGCGTTGAGCAGCATAATCCTCAGATTACATTTGTTTGTAGCTGTTATGGTGGTAATTTGGTCTTTGGAACACTGCCTAAATAAAGGCACTATAGCAGTGGCATGAGCCTCACCAGTATCTGGAAGCCCAGGGAGTGGCAGATGCAGGCCATCTCTAGCAAAACATTGAGGTCTGTCAATCATGTTATCCCAGGCAGACAAATACTGGACCTCCTTAGAATGACACCAGAAACCTAGCCAATTGTTGAAATCAATCATTTTCTGCTTGTACTGTGGTATCATTCTGGGTGGAACAGTCCAAATAAATGAATGAGTCTGGAAGCATGGCTGGGGAATTGGGAGTGGGAGGGGAGTGAAGAGGAAAGAGAAACATGCTGAGCATAATTTAATCACTTTGTGCAAGCTCAGAAGACCCAGAGCCAATCAACGTGACTAGCTCTGTTGCAGCCAGGTAAACAGGGTTAATGTAACAAAAATCAGACCACAATCAGTGTGTGTTTAGACTCTATTACTGCTTAACTTTGAGAAACAACAATTAAAATAAAATGTCAAGCAGTGTGTGGTAAAAAATTGTGAAAGAGTAACAGCAAGGCTATCTAAGCAATTCCCATTATCATACAAAACAACAGACAAAAAAAACCTTTAACATTTTAGGTAGGTTGTTTCAAAATAATACAAAAATAGGTCTTTTTGTTAAAGGGGGGGGGTTGTTTGATGTAGGATGCTACTATGGGCTAGGGTCATATCTGCCTGGGCTACATAATACGAAAGCTCCTCCATGTCTCTCTTCATGTAGTCCAGGGTGGTACATCTTAGGTCATTCACGCCCACATGTACAATGACAGAGTCATATTTGTACTTGTTGAGGGACCCGAGTGCGTGCATTATGTGGTGGATCCTGGCACCTGACAGGCAGCTGACTGTTACTTTCTCCTTATTCAACTTAGTGAGTGGGACATCAGTGTGCCTCACGATCAAGTCACCTATGACTAGTGTGTTGGGCATGCTGTTTTGCCTTAAGGGCTTTGGTTGAATGGCACACTGTTTAGGAGAGTCATGTGTCTCATGATTAGTGTTGAGTTGTGGTGGTTGAGTGTATTTCTGCCATGGAGGTCTCTGCTGTTTGGGTAGATTTTTATTGAGATCCTCCATGAAGGTGGATATGTGGTTTGTGTTTTTATGTGAAGGCAGTGCTGGTGTGTGCTCTGGAGGGCTATGTGTTCCATGTGGTGTGTGTGGTGCAAGTTTTGACCTTCTACTCTTGACTAGCTATTCCCATCTTGACTGGAGAGTGCGTGACTTCCAATCTGGATAATTAAGTGCATCTCTCGCAAGTCTGAGTGTTGGGAGGTAAGAGGAGAAGGTTGTCATTGTACATGAGGCAGTTGCTACATTGCCTCTGGATTCCCAAGTTCACCAGGTTGATAGGAGAAAGCACAGGGAACTGACATTTAGATATGCCTGGAGGGGTGGGCATTAATAATAAGTACTGGAGCTGTTTCCTTGTAGAACGTTTAGTGCTGGTAGCACTTTTGTGTGCTACTATAATTGCTACAAGAAGTGTGGTAAAGTGCTAGACTAATAAGCTAGTAAAAGTGCAGGAGAGGAAGGAACTAGCTGATTTAAGGAAAAAAATTGAACAGCAGTCTTTGGCACCACTCAGAAGCTCACACTTTTGCTGTATCGAGGACTGTTTGTATCAGGACTAGACTAGTTACAGAAAAGGCTTTTAAACCAGAAAGTTGAAAGAGATGGAAAACTGCCCAAACAGCCAATAAACCACAATTTCTGGGCCAGAAACCACTCCTCTTGTGGTAGATAGGCTACCTAGTGCTTACCACTTGCACTGATATGCTAGTAGGCTTCCTAAAACACAGAAAGGATTGGGGGCTCAGAAGCTCACATACAGTCCTCAGAAGCTTACATACAGTCCTGGATACAGCAAATCTGTATCTGGACTAGGCTAGTTACAGGAAAGGTGGGAAAAGTGCAAACGCGGTCTTTTAAACCAGAAAGTTGAAAGAGATGGAAGAACTGCCCAAATGCCAAACTACAATTTCTGGGCCAGAAACCACTCCTCTTGTAGTAGATAGGCTACCTAAGTGCTTACTACTCCCACTGACAAGCTAGAAGGCTTCCCTCCAACCCAGAAAGACTTGGGGGGCTCAGAAACTTACAAACAGTCCTGGATACATCAAATCTGTATCTGGACTAGCCTAGTTACAGGAAAGATGGGAAACAAGTGCAAATGCAGACTTTTAAACCAGAAAGTTGAAAGATATGGAAGAACTGACCAAAAGAACTATAAACTAAAATTTCTGGGCCAGAAACCACTCCTCTTGTGGTAGATAAGCTGCCTAGTGCTTACCACTCCCACTGATAAGCTAGAAGGCTTCCCTCAACACAGAAAGACTTGGGGGGGGGGGCTCAGAAACTTACAAACAGTCCTGAATGCATCAAATCTGTATCTGGACTAGACTAGTTACATGAAAGATGGGAAACAAGCGCAAATGCGGATTTTTAAACCAGAGAGTTGAAAGAAATGGAAAAACTGCCCAAACGGCCTATAAACTACAATTTCTGGGCCAGAAACCACTCCTCTTGTGTAGATAGGCTACCTAGTGCTTACCACTCCCACTGATAAGCTAGAAGGTTTCCCTCCAATACAGAAAGGCTTGGGGGACTGAGAAGTCTGCAAACAGTCCTGGATACAGCAAATCTGTATCTGGACTAGATTAGTTTCAGGAAAGGCATAGATTTTTTTTATATACAAAAAAGCTGCTAAAACAGCACTAAAACAATTCAAGTGCAGTGCAAGCTAGGACACTATCAGCTGAGAAACACACTTAGTCAGAACACAAGATTTTTGCCAAGTTTTTTTTTTTTTTTTTTAGTAACATGGAAAGGGAGAAAGTGGTTTGGCCTTCTCAAATGTTCTCTCTGTATTAGGTAGAATGAGCCAATGACACTAGACTGTGAGGAGTGTCCCAGATCAAATATACAGTAGGGGTGGGCAACTGCAAAATCAACAGTTTGAGAAGCACTCTCAGTCAGAACACAAGGTGTTTCTAGCAATGAATGCACAGATTTACAAACAAGGAATATTATTTATACCAGCAAGCCTTGAGACAATCAGATAAAACACAAAAGCTGTTAGACCAGTATTTAACACAGCAGGAATAAGGTGGGAGAAAAACAGCAATTTCAGCACAGACCAGAAGCCAGCAAATATATATCTAAATCAATCAAGCAAAAATTAGGACAGTGCAGAAAAGAAGTGCCAAAAAATATACTTATCAGCTTTATATTTCAAATTGTTTGAGAAGCACTCTCATCAGAACAGAAAGAGTTTCTAGCAATGAATGCCAGAATAATTTACTGTGAAGACCAACAGGGAAGAGACCATATTTAATAATAATGCACTAAGGTAAGAAAGTGCAGAAATGGAGAAAGAGATAGGCAAATTGGGAACTTGAACTTTATTTTGTTTTTACCTTCTTTCTGCTTCACCAAAGCAGACAGACAGACAGACATCCAGAAACAGAACCACCACGTTTGGAGTAAAGAAACTACCAGTTCCTTGATGGAAAATATTTTTGTGATTTACCTTTTAGAAGGGATGCACTAAATGAAAGGGAAATCCCTGCCTGTATTTACAGAAGGAGCCACAACTGCATTGGCTGGCCTTCAGCTAAGCCTTGTCACTTTAAAGAAGGCAATACACTAAACAAAACTAGACAGAATGTAGCACAAGTAGATGAACCAAATGAAAAAACGGTCCCATACTTTCAATGATGAAATTACCTTGTTGTACAAGCTAAACATAGACAACCAGTGCTAAGGCCAGAAGTAACTTTTGAATATAGTTTTTTGGCTCGGGTTGTAATGATTGGCAGCCTGATTGCCTTCTGCTTACTTATGAACCTTTATTGAGACATTTAGTAGTTCAAAAAGGCCTTTTGGAAGATCTGTGATGAAGCAGATACATAACCACATTTTGTCAGGCCTTTTAGAAATGCATGAGACATAACCTAGGATTTTAGCTTGCTTTTATAGGATTGACATTGTTAAGTGCACAGAAAAAATGTGCAGTTCTGGTAATTACAGATTATGGGAAAAAATATCAGAGTATAAAGAGTTAATAGAAATTCCATAGTAAATAAATTAGCAATGCTCTTTTCTATAACAAGGATGTTCTAAAAAGTTCCTGCTGACTGAGGAACTGCATTCATGCTCAAAAATGCATGTATGTTGTCAAAAGGACATCTATACATCACACTCAAACTGGTGTGCTAGTTGACTGATTTAATAAAACATTAAAGCTTGTTATGAAAGGCAATAGAAATGTATGGGATTGACTAGGACTATCTGCTTCCATATCTTCTCTTTGTTGTAAAAGAAGCACCCCAAACCCCAGCTAGATTAACACTAATTGAGCTGTTAAATGATTAGACATCACTGAAATTTTTTGCTAAATTTAGCAAAAAAGGAACAAGGCAGGAGGAAAATTTCCACTTTAAAAGTGTGGTAATGTATTTTAAAGACCTGAAGGACAGGTTATGAAACATTATGCCTGTAATAAGATAACACATGGAGATAGTACAGGAAGGAAAAGAGAGTATATAACAAAAATGCTCATCTCAAATAATTCATTGCATGAGTAAAGTACTTCTGTTAGTAACATCAACTAAAAATAAATGCCTTGCAAAAAGTCAATGATCTTTTGAAACTGTAGAAAAATTTAACTAAGTTATAGTGTGAGACAACTGAGAAAAAGAAAAACAGAACATGTGTACTACATAAATATTCTGAAATGTTTGAATGAGACAGAAGTTTCTATAGTCAAGTATGTTTGCACAATAAGTTAAGGCCTCACAGATTTCATGAAGTCAGAATAGGTGAGACCTTATCAATAGCTCAACAAACAAAAAGTAAAGAAATTTCTACTCAGCAACAGACATGTTTTCAGAATTGTCTGACAAAGCCAGTATAATCCAGCTATTGCCTAGTGAGAAAATAAAATTGAAACTGCACCAAATACCAGAATCCTATCACCAAGCAATGAAGAAAGAGATACAGAAAATGCTTAAATCTTGAGTCATAGAAGACTCAGAAAGTAAATAAAATGTCTCATTGTAGTTACCACAAGCTAGATTGGTCTTTAAGGTCTGGTAAAAATAATAAGGGAAAAATATTAGGAATCAGTTTCCTTTATTGTACTGAACCTCTGTGAACCTCTTTTATCTTTCCTAATCTTCATCAGGATGAGGCTTATCTGTTAAATTAATACTTATAACATTATGTAACATGTAATACCAAGTGCACTGACCCTCAATAGTAAAACAATATTATTTCTAAACAGCAAGTCATTTATATAACAACCTCAATTATATTAACCATGTCCATTAAAATAATACTTATTCTACATGATTTAAAACACATTTAATACTTAAAGGACAACTATGAGATAATAACACTGTTTACTCCCCTGCAATGTGTTTTTCCCCCAGCTGTTGATTCCTTCACTCAAAAGTATGATCCAGGGAGGGTGAAACATTTATTTTACTGTTTCTGCTGATCTCAGTTTCATTGCTAGCAATAAAGCTAGTCATATTTCCTAAAACTTTGATCTTGTGGTCCTGCAGTTACCATTTATTTTGAAAATTTATTTTTATTTTATTGTTTTCTACAAATACAAAGTAAAAGTACAAAGTTATACAGACAATTCAGCATATAAAACATAGATGAGTAAAGGTAACCAAACGTTTCAGAGAAAAAAAAACATTTAAACATTTGCAAGAAACTTTGAGACTAATAATTGATGTGATTTCAACATATCTAAGTGTTACAATAGAGCAAAGTTATGGTAAAAAGTTGAGTATTGGGTTTGTATATGCAGGGTACCTTTATTGCCCAGAATGGAAGAAAAACAAAACAATAAAGAAAAAAAAAACTTAAAAACTTACAAAACTGAATACATATTTACAGTATGTACAGTGTTGGAAGTCATCCATTTGTTGTTATCCTAGATGTGTGTTTTATACATTGGTGATACAACTATTTGTGTTCAGTAACATAGAGGTTTTTATTTTTATATCAGCCACCTGCTTGTCATTTAGTTTTATGTATTCTGTATGCTTGTCAAAATTGTCTCTAGGAGAGAGTTCCAGCATGTTTGAAAGTAAATTATTTTTTAAATACTTTTAGTAGCTAGTTTGTGGGAGGTGATATATTTAACTGCCATGTCTTTAAAATTGTTCCATGAGATAATTTTATTATTAACCCAATTTTTGGAAATATAGAATTTAAGTAATGCACATACTGTAACTAAAATATGCTTGCGCATTCCATTGATTGAACTAGGAATTATATGCAGAATCATTGTTTCTCAAGAGAGAGTGGTTTCTGTGTATCCAACTTTCTCTAGTTGCACTCTTAAGGAACACCAGAGCTTAGAGATTTTCTTACAGCTCCAGAAGATGTGGAGAATATCTACATCTTCCCTAGAGCAGAAAAGGCACAGTGAGCTTTTTTTATAACCAATTGTTTTGAGAACAGCTGGGGTATAATATCTGTTGTTGTTAAATCATCATTTGTGTGTATGTGAGGTTTTTGAAATGTGTAAGTTTTAAGGTATTGTTTATGGCTTCTTGTTTTTGTAATATTGTGATATTATTATTTAATTTTTCCCAGTATCTTGAGTAAAGTAGCGCAGATTTGTGTTTTAACTCATTTATTAATTTATAGGATTTTTAAATAATTTTTCCTTAGCTGTTAGTGCTTTGATTATGCTTTGGTTATTTTCTATACTTTGTATTTCTATTTTGTGGTTTGAATAATTTAGGTTTACTATTGATATAATTTGTCGAAGAGTGTAATTATAGCTAGCTGGCATCTTGAAATTTTCTCTTAGTTTATCAAGTATTTCTTCCTTATACTGTAAGATATGCCATACTGTTAATTCTTTAATTAATGGGAATGTTTTGAGATCAATCATTTTGTTATTTAACTTAATATTCGGGTTCATATGTGTAGGTTGTAACAGTAATAATGAATTCTGCAGATTGATGGCTAGAAATATATATTGGAATGCAGTAATTTCATGTTTGATTATTGGGTGTAGCTTGCAAAAAGTTTTTTTGTTTGAGTTGGAGGAAAGGAACAGTTTGGGATTTATGTTTAGGGAACTTAGTAAATTTACCCATATTTTGACCCATATTGGGTACCAGGTCTCTTTTGAACTATCATATTCCGAAATTTGGATCAACCTGTTTGCTTTTATGATAAGGTAATACAAACTAAAATCTAGTAGCCCCAGCCTACATTTTATTTTTGGTATTGTAAGATTTTGGTAGCTTATTCTTGTTGTTTTAGGGTACCATAGGAATTTGGAGGGGGCCTTTTCCATTACTGTAAATAGTTTTTTGGTATTTTGAGATTAATAGAGTTTAGCTGAAATAGCATTTTGGGAAGATTATCTATTTTAATAATGGCAGATTTAGAGAGAAGAGATACATTTCAGTTTTCCCATCTTAAGATGTCTTGCCTAATTTTATCCCAAGTTTTTAGGAGATTTGAACTATGCATTTCCTTGTAGGTGTGAGAAAAGTTTATGCCTAGGTAGTTTAGCTTGTATGTTAAATGTATATCAACTAAAGGGAAGTATGATGCATTATGATTTATGGGTTTGAGATGGAGTATGGAGGATTTTTGGGGGTTCATGTTGTAATTTGCTATTGTAAAAAATTGTTTAATTGAGGAAAGTATTTTTGATAAGTCTGTATTTGGGAGTTTGAAGTATAAATTTAGGTTGTCAGCAAAAGCTGAGTATTTTACTATTGTGTTATAGACCTTTGGGAAATGGTGATAGGTGTTTTGGAAATGTGGAGTAGTAGCGGTTCTAAATATATATTGAAAAGGAATGGAGACAATGGGCAACCTTGGCGAGTTCCGTTTGTGATTTTGATGGGTTTAGAGTACCTCTTGTTAATGCTTTGCATGGTTGTAGCATTGTTGTAAATCATCTTCATGGCATTTATAAATGATGTGGGAAAGTTAAAGTGCAACATTGTTAAGAAAAGGAAATCTTGGTCGACATTATCAAATGCTTTTGAGGCGTCTATTTTAAGTGCATATCTTGGATATTTGTCTTTAGCTATGAGAGAAATTAAGGTGTCTAACATATAGGTATTATCACTTAATTGTCTTTTTTTCATAAAGCCCAGTTGTTCTGGGGAAATAATTTTGCCCAAGGTTTTTTGTAATCTGTTAGCTAACAGTGAAGTAAATATCTTTATGTCAAGATTTATAAGGGCAATGGGCATGTAATTCATAGGATTTAGTTTGCTGTATCAGGTTTTGATATTAAAATTGTCTTTTGAGTTATTTAAGTATTTGTCTGTAAAGCCATATTCTATAATAAAGTTATAAATTCTTAACAGTATTGGAGCTAGCGTGTGGCTAAGTTTTTTGTAGAACATAGCTGTAAATCTGTCAGGGCCTGGGGATTTGTTGACCTTTAGTTTTTTAATCACAATTTTCATTTCACTGATTGATAAGGAACTGTTCAGTAAGTTATATTGTTCTTCATCAAGTTTTGGGAATTTTAAATTATTTAAGAACTTCTCTTGTAGATTAGACAAATGTTTATGTTTTTCAGGGTTATATATCTTGTTGTATATGTCCCAGAACGAGTTAAATATATCTTCGTTGTTGTGCAGATTTCTCTCTTTACAGTGTGTTTCTGGGATATTATGAAGAGTTTTTTTATGTTTATCATACTTGCTAGTACCTTAGAAGGGGGTTGTGCCCATTCAGAGTAATTATATATGAGTTTCAACTCATTTATTGTGTGTTTATGTAGTTGTATAGAGTAAAGTTCTTTTTGAATATGTTGTAATTTCCTTTCTAGTTCTTGTGAGTGATGGGTTTGTAATTGTAATTCAGTGCTTGTGTATTGTGATTCAAGCAGGCTAATCTGTTCTTGCTGTTGTTTTTTATACAGTGAAGCTTTCTGTATTAAAATTCCCCTTAATACAGTTTTGGCGGCTGTCCATTGAATGTCTAGTGGAATTTGGCTTTGTGATGTATTTCGGTCTAATTGTTTTATAGTTTTACCTAACTCCTCAATTAACTCTTTATGGTTTAAAAGGTTATTGTTTAAGTACCAGTTGTAGAGGTCTCGCTATTTAGGAGATTGGAAATTTTCGTTGAGAGTAAATGTGATTCTGGAGTGATCTGAGATTATTCTATTATTAATTAGATAATTTTGACAAAACCTAGAGAGGTTCAAGGAGATCAGGAAATAATCTATTCTTGACCATACTTTATGTGGAGGGGAATAAAAAGTATATTTGTTTATTGATCTGTCATGATTCAAATTAAGGTAAGGGTCAACAAGGTTGTGATTTTGTATAAGATCATTTAGAGCTGATGTGACTTGGGCTGGCTGCTTTCTGTTTTTATTCGTATTAGCTATTGGTAAGTGGGTTAATTAGGCAATTCCAATCCCCCCTTTAATGATAGAGTGATTGGGAAAGTTTAAGAGCAAGTTATGGATTTCATATAAAAAGAAATGCTGGTTTGAACATGGGGGCCATATATATTCAAGAAGAGAGTATTGTTTTTTGTTTGTAGATGCATGCTAGTGAAAAAACACCATCTTCCTTTTGTATCATAGTTGCTATTAGTTATATTCTCTTGAAAGGATTATTTGATAATAATAGCTGTTCCTTTTGTAGCAGAGCTGTCCCCTGATGAAATGATTTGCCTGATCCATTTTCTTGAGCTAATTTTTAACCATTGTTCTTTATTTAGGTGTGTTTCTTGTAAGAATATGATATTGGACTTAGCTTGATAGACTAAGTGAAGGATTAGATTTAGCTTTTTACTATCACCTAACCCATTAACATTCCAAGTGTCTACTATATACATGCCTAGCTATATATCCTTTGTATACAGATTAATTTATGGCCTTAGGTTGTATTTATATTTGTGATGAATTAAGTATTTGTTGTGATGAAGGAAATTGTTTTTGGGTAGCATACATTTAAACAGGATGGCTTCCAATCTTTTTACACCTCCGACAGTGCCTGCCCACCTATCTCCCTTTCTTTTTGTGGTATTATGTTTTATATTTAGTGTGTTGTTTGTATACTATCTGGGAACGCTGTTGTAGTGCTGGTAAAGGAAAATATTAACTAGGAACTTTACTTCATTCCAAGTGATGCTAATCATACCTGACACACAATTACTTGCTCCTTAATGGAGTGTGTGCTCTAAAAACACGTTTGAACTATTACAGGTTATTTCACAATAGTGAGTATTTTCTGGTTTTAAAATATTTCTGGTGTTGTTGAGAGGTTTAAAATCTGCTATCAGTTATGGTTGTATAGTAGTTTAACCATTTACATAGGTATCTAAGTTTTTGACTACAGTTAAGGTGATAAAGGTTTTCTATTCACGTGTTTGAGCCTATTTGCAGTAGGACCAAAAGGGCAAGAACTAACTTCACACCATACTATTTAGTGGAGATCAATTCTCAAACAGACTTGTAGTTTATATTCATGCCCAATAGTATTAGATTTTTAACCTTTGTGTTTAAATAACTTTATAAATGAAAAGAAAAACATTTTGTAAAGGCTGCATTATGTTTTCATTAATTACAGTTTTTAAGACTAGCTTCCATTTGAGGATTATTTGTAGAGAAATCGTTAAAAAGTTGCACCCCCCCCTTTTATTGTTAACTAAAAAGACTAGCTTGTGCACAATTAACAAAGTTTATCTAATCAGACATAAATGGCGTTAAAGTATTTTTACAATGAACCCCTTTTTGCAGTATTATGACATTCAGAAACAGTTGAAGGGGAACAAAACTCAGCTATTGCAAGTGTTTATTATGTAAATTACACCTAGTGCAATTCTAGCAGACCTCCTAACCACATTGTAACTGCAATGCAATGCTGCATGGAAAACAATTGGTTTGTAGGCTGTAATAATTGTACTAGAACTGTAAGTCTTCCTTACTAAACAGCCACATTTTTAGATAACAAAGTAAATACAGAACATGAAGACATTTAGTTAACATTGCTTTTAAGAGCTAGAGGAGGACATTTTAAAGCATTTTCTCCTTTTTTAGAAAAAAAAAAATCTTGCTGAATCTACATGAAATGACCCCTGCATAGGGCAGCTTTTTAACATTGCTTAGTACTAAAGAGCTTTATATACCTAACTTACAGACAAGAAAAGAACTAAAATAGATATCAACTAAAGTCCTTCAATACCTTGTTGTATTCTAAACAGACATATCTTTCATGCAAAGTTTGGTGGATAAACATACATTCTTCCTTATCATTTCACATTTTACAGTTACAAGATACATTTTCATTATAGCACAAAAATCCTTTTAGAAACTTGTAACAAAAATAAAACTGCATTTTCTGAGACATTTACATTGCACTTGTTTAGAATCCTTTAATTGTATTTGTAAAAGTCTTTTTTTGTTACCTCAAAAGCCTTTTTCTTCATAGGTTTGCATAGATCTGTTGATTCTGGTTACTTTTAGTACTATACGTTGAGCCTTGCAGTTCCCAGTAGTGCTTTGCGGCTCCTGACCTTCAGGGGAAGTTGTCATTTGACCTCCTATCACTGCATGGATTTGGGTATTGTTATTTTCGTTTTTTCGGTCGCACAGACAGCTCTCTGGATCAACAAAAATGGTGAATTTCTTTTAGTTAACTTGTTTGGATAATTTCTGTGGCTGGGGGTGATCCATATATTTTTTCTTGCTTCGTTTTTGTTTATTTGTGATTTTTGGCTTAACAGTATATTTAGGTTTATTAAGTAAAATGTGCAGAGCTTGTGCAGGCTTCTTATGTAGTTAGATTTAACTTTATTTAAGAGTTTTACTGTTTGCTGAGTATTTAGGGATAAAAAAATAGATTTTACATGGTAATGCATTTGATATGGGGTTTTTGACCGTAGGACTGCATTTTTTATTTAAACAGAGATTTGACCATGACATTTGCTGTTTACACACCGCGTTTTTGTAATTGGAATGCAGAAACGAATATTCACAGATGCAGAACATTATATTAATGTTTTATAGCCTTACCTTAAAGCATAGCTTTTAAAAAAGCTGGTTTAGGCTTTAGTTTGTCGACTATGTTGCTGTGCTATTTCTTTTCCTCAGGGGGAATGTCCGAATGCTTTGATGAATGTGATTTTAGCTCCTGTTTTATTTTGTACACAGTATTTTTTATCTTTATAGCTGAACATAAGTTTTGCAGGGTAATGCATTTGAAATCTGATATTTTTCTTAATTAGATAAGGACAGGAAGGGGCTAGTTCTTGGCATTCTTGCTTGATGGGCAGAGGTAGGTCTTGTGCAATGCTTATTTTATGACTCGTCCATATTATGTTTCCTTTCTGTTTAGCAGCCATTAGGATCATGTAGGTGTGTGCAGCATTGAGTATTTTTACATAGATTTGTCTTGGTACAGTTTCATCCTGTGTACTTCAGGTACCCCTCTTATAATTATATTGTTCCTTCTGCTTCTTGCTTCAAGGTCTATCATTTTTGATTGGAGTTCTCTTATGGTCTGTTTGTTGGTTTTAAGTATAGTCTTCAGGGCTTTGATTTCAGATGTGTTTTCCTCAGTCTTAGTTTCATTTAAAGTTAGTCTTGCCACAATTTGTTCAATGATGTTTCCCACAAAACTAAGCTTTTCAGAAAACTCATGAATGTCATTCTGGAGTGGTTGCAGGGCTATTTTTATATCTTCTACTGAGTATGAGTTTTCATTTTTTGCTCTCAAAGAAACTTTATTAGTTTCCTGTTGTGACTTCAGGAGTCACAATTGCAGATAATTTTGATTTAGACGTTTATAGGTTCATAGGTTCATAGGTTCATACTAGGCTATCTGCCCTAGGGCATTTATAAGCCTAGCCAGAATGTGTTTGGCTTTCGCCACCCATTTTAAATTTATTTTGCTATGCCCTTTTTTGAGGTTAGTATACTGTGCCTCTGTCTAACAGTGACACAGAAGTGATACCCGGGGTAAACCTACGATCTCCCATCCACTCATCAAGATTCCTCTTGAAGAGAGTCAATGAGGGACTCTGCCTAACCTGGACTGGGATTTTATTCCAGAATGAAGAGAGCCTCTGTGTTATGAATCTGTCCCTCCAGCATGTCCTATTTATTTCAGTGCTGAGGTTCAAGTCAGTGCTGAGGTTCAAGTCTCTCCAGCGCGTAGCTCGATGGGATTTGGATTTTCTGAGGTGCAGCATGTCCATTAATTCCGGGTTGGACATGGCTTTATATGTTAGGCACAGATCGCCTCTGAACAGGCGGTATGCCACTGAGTAGAGCTGGAGTTTCTTTAACCGGGCAGCATATGGCATCTGTTTGAGCCCTTTGATCCTCTTGGTGAGGTACTTTTGGGGTCTTTCCAGTTGCTGCAGGTGTCTGGTAAGGTACATCCCAAAAGGGGCATTGTACTCAATTATGGGCCTGATGAGGGAAGAGTAAACAGGCACGATGACCTCCCGTGATCTAGATGTGAATCCCTTCATGATTAGGTGGGCTATATAAAATGTTTTTCTAACCACTTTGGCCACATGGTTGTCAAATGAGAGATTGCTATCAACTTGGGTCTCCAGGTCCCTAATTACTTCTTCTGTACTTAATGGATTACCACCTATGTGGTAATTTGTGGGCACTTTGTTTTTGCGAAAGGGGATGACTATACACTTTTTGGCATTTAGCTTGAGGCCATGGCTCTGGCACCAGTTGTCTGTTTCTATGAGGCCCTTTTGGAGGATGCTTGTGTCAGCTGGAGAGTCGATTATGGTGCCCAGTTTGCAGTCTTCTGCAAACCTGGTCAGCCGCAGTCCTTCCATGTTGGCCTGTACCTCCGAGAAATATATACCGAACAAGAGAGGTCCCAGGACTGAGCCTTGTGGGACACCACTTGTAACTGGTTTGGAGTCTGACATGGCTCCAGCAATTCTAACCATGTGGGTTCTGTCCTTGAGCCAGTTTGCAATCCATCTAGTGACATAGGGGTTTCTATTTAAGCTGGTGAGCTTATCTATAATGCCCGAGTGGGGTATTGTATCAAAGGCTTTTGCAAGGTCCAGGTAGGCTGTGTGGACCACCTTCCCCTCGTCAATGGCCTTGGTGACTGTTTCAAAGAAATCAACCAGGTCTAAGAGGCAGGATCTGCCCTTAACAAAGCTGAACTGGGTAGGATACAGTGTCTGTAGGTCCCCAATATCTTTATTTATGAGGTCCATGATGATCCTTTCCATAGCTTTGCAGACCAAGCTAGTCAGGCTTATGGGGCAATAGTTTCCAGGATCCGTTGAGGCACCACCTTTATGGAGAGGGACCACTGTTGCTGTACACCACTCTTTGGGCACATATCCTGTAGTAAGGCTGAGATTGAACAGTAGTTTTATATTTGGGTTTAGCTCTTCTTGGAGTTCATGTAGGACGCAGCCCGGGACACCGTCTGATCCCATTGATGCTGTGTTTTTTGCTTTGGAGAGGGCGGCTCTTACCTGAGCATCTGAGATGTCAGGGGGGCAGCACTCTGCTGGGATAGATATTTGCCCCTTTGGTGGGGAGGGGGGGAGAAGTTTGCATTTCCATTAGTTCCTTATTTTGATCCTGGGTGCTAGCCATAGTGATTTTTCTTTTTGTTTTGAAATCTTTTTCAGATGCTGCTGAGCTGTAAATTTGAGTAGGCCTTGCCACACGGTCTGAGTCACTGCTTCCTTGCTGGCTTAGAAGGTACTTTAAAAGTTGAAATTTAGCTTTATATTTTTAGATAAAGCTGTTTCATTGCTTCTTAGATGTTGTTTGTGCTGGGGTTGTGCAGATTTTACCATTTAGACATAGGATGTTGAGACTTTGTTGTAGATTAAACTTTTAATTTTTGGAGCTGCAGCTTAATGCATGTCTAGTTGTCAGCGGCCATCTTGGAATCCCTGCAGTTACCATTAAAGATTTGCTAATGTTGCCCAAAGAATTATAAGCTCTTTAGCCTGAGGCATACACTCCTTCGTTCATTTTGTCCAAATATACACCTTCTTAAATTATGTATCTAATCTTGCCCTTCTTCCTGTTTACTAACCTGTATTAAAATGCCCTCGTCCAGGTTCAGGAACTATTGTTGAAAGTTTACAGTTGCTGGTCATTTGTATTTTCTTGCTGGAGCACAAAGTGTTTCCCAGCTAAGTCATGAGTCAGCATCTGTTTTGGCATTACACTCAGCTTCTCTTTTTATAAAGTTCAGTTTTGCCTCTTCCTTACAACAGCTGCATTACTGCTTCTACTGCACATGAAAGTGGTTTAGTCAGTACCACTATTGTTGTTTGTTTTTACCTTGTTCCTTTTATTGATCTCCACTGATTGCAGCGCACAGTATCATACTACTGTGCATCATACTTTTATTAGTAATAGGATGCTGCATTAATGAGTGTAAATTTTTCTTTATGCTGGAGTAAATGTAATTTACCTTCTTGTCGTTGTCTTTGAAAGAACGATCTTCTGCACCACTGAATACATTTTTGTTTTTCTTTTCTGAAAGAATAGGGAACCAGCTTGGCTGTGAAAGCTGTATGAGAAATTGGACTGAAATGAAATGTATTTTGTTGGCTTGCATATGACTACTGAACATTGATAAGACAACTCACCCAAACAGAACACAATTAGTTTAACTTAATTTACTCAATTGTGCAGTCTGTTTCTTTTCATTCTACTACATTAAAGTTACAGGAGATGATCTGTATTTCACCATAATTAAACATTTACCTTGTTCCCATCACACACAGCCTGCACCACCACTGACATACATAGGTCAGGTTGCTACAGAGATTACAGTTACTGAATGGAACTAACAATTTTCCCCATGAAAGAAAGTTGCATTAGTTCTTGTTTACAGTTTGCAAGAAAGAGGACAGCTATAGTGATTGCAGCTTTAACTCAACAGTTATACATTGCAATTTTGACAGAGAGTGGAATCTAATAAAAAAGCTGTCATTCTTCATAGTTCAATCAATCATTCATGAAAGGGTTTGGAACTGAAGACTAAGAAATGGGTTAGTATAGTCACCACTTCATGTTCTAGCTTACTTTTCTAAAACATAAACATGCAGAGAAATTCTGAATATGGTCAGGAGCAGATGCTTGGAATTATAAGGACAACATCAACTCAGGAAACAGTGAACAGTTGTTTGGAAATAATAAACAACCAAAATCCAAATGGAATAAACTTCACAAGATAAAAAAAGCACAGATTTATTCTAGCGCCTTGGTGTAGAAACACCTTCATGGAATACAGCTCCAATCACAGATACTGCTTAAATACACATTTTAAAAATGATTAAACAATAAAACAATAAAATAATTAAATAAATTGAATTATTTCTTAAAGCAAACATCTCCAGTTAATTTTACCATTCTGTCCTTTAGGGACCATAGTATTGAATTTCAAGATATAAATACTTTCTTTATATAAAAGTTTATCTTTTAAAATATTATTGTCTCCACAAAAAGAAACGATTTGTTCCAAAACACATCCTTTTAACAATGAATAGTCACTGTTTTATGATTTTATAAAATGAGCAGCAATAATTTTTTCTTTCCTCCCATTTTTAATGTCTCTAATATGTTCCATAAAACGTGAGCGGAACATCCTCTTTGTTTCCCCCACATAAAACACATTACAGGGGCAGCTTAAAACATACACTACCCCCCCTTAGTTTCACATGAAAAAATTTCTTTAGATGTAAAGGGTACATTGTTGATATATTTAAAACAGTTAACTATATGTGGACACACCAAACATATGCCACATTTAAAGGTACATGTCTGAAATATACAACTAGGTATTACATACTGAAATGTCCCCGTACTAGCATATCTTTTATACTTCTACCCCTTTGGTATGCTATAGAGAAGTGTTTCGGTAGCACATCAGATAAAAAATCATCCTTCAACAAAAACTTCCAATAATGAGTTAACATCTCAAATATTTCAAAACTTTTTATGTTGTACATTGTTACAAAATAGATCTGTTGAATTTGGTCACATTGTTACAAAATAGATCTGTTGAATTCCGTCTGACTCAAACTTCTTTAACTTTTTTCTTCCTTTATTTTTCCCATTAGAATTTTTATTCTTATTATACACTTTATGACTAGCCTCCCTTATTCTGTTAACATCATATCCTCTCTTTATAAAAATCTGTAGACTTGCAAATTTCCTTTTCCATAATCTCTGTTTCATTACATATCCTGGGCAACCTTAAAAACTCATTATAAGGGAGTGCATCTATTGTGTGGGGAGGATGGCAACTGGATGCATGTAAAAAATTATTGCCATCCTCAAACTTCCTATGTACCCCTGATACAATGGTACCATTTATTTTCCCTTCTAACTCTAAATCCAAAAAATGAACTTTAGTTCTCTGTTGCAAACCATCAAAACTCAGGTCAAAAGGGTTTTGGTGTAAATCAAGTATAATTTTTTAAATATTTTCTCTGCCTCCTTCACGTATAAAAATTAAATTGTCAATATAACAAAAATATTTTTTGACATATTTTTTCATAAATTCCTGTTTAAACAGAAATGTTATTTCAAAATATGACATAAATAAATTTGTTATTAACAGAAAATTTAGTTTCCACATCTTTTTTAGAAAAATAGCCTAAACGTAGGCCTTTCTGTGACAAAATATTATACCTCTCCATTGCCCTTGTCAAGCTTACATCAATGCTACATTCATATATTTTTGATTTTCTAAATGTTCCATACACATTCGATAATATTGTATGGCATTCATTATAACAATTTTACTGCCCTTGTCAGCTGGTTTAATTATCAGCCCTTTGTTATTCTGCAGTTCTAACAAAGCCCTCCATTCTCTATAAGTTAGATTATATGGACTTCTTATTTAATTCCTCACATATATTGCTTCCCTCGAAACTAGTTATGGAATGGAAATGTGCTAGACGTATCCAATAAACAATATGAATTCGAGTCCAATAACCATTCATCACAATTTTGCTGCTCATTTTCTTCCTCACATGAAAAGAAACTTTCTTTAGATGATTCATCAGCCAACTCATTGTTACTCTCACTCTTATCCACTTTACAAGAAAAAAAAAACATTTCAAATGTAATTTATAAACAAATCTAAAAAGTTCCTGTTGGAAAACATGAATCCGTGGAACAACTGTTGAGATAAATTTTAGTCCCAAACTTAATACTGTGCACTGCTCTTGTGTCAAAGCATACCCCAACAAATGTACTAAATTTGAAACATTTAAAACTACATCATTACCAGTAACATTAGTGTTTAAATCTCTTACTATTGTATTGTTCATTTCTGTGGTCTCTGTTGTATGGGCCATTCCCATTATGGGAGTTATTCCAGTTCCTTTTTTGTCCCTGTTTATGTTGTTGCCACCCTCCATTCCCCTGAAACCGATTCTGATGTTCCTGTGGCTGTTCAGGGTGAGGCAGAGGGGGATAATCTTCATTGCTGCTTCCCTGGTTGTCGCTCAAGTTAGAACCATCCGTAGATGTAAAGGAAACCGTCTGCCTCTTTTTCCGGTCACCATATTGTCTTCCAGCTCTGGCTTTCCGTTGATTGGATGATGCTACAAAGGCACGGCCCCCTTCATAGTCATTGACATTCCTTATCAATTTCTTCTTTTCATAACTAAGTTCAGTCTCCAATGTGCCCAACTTGCTATTCACTTTGCTAAGAAAATTGTTGGCATTAGTAATATCAATAGAATTGGTGATAGTGTTAGACAATGCAACCAATTCCTGTTTGAGTTTTTGTGTTTCAACTCATCCTTTTCAAGCAAAATTTGTAGCCAGTCCATAACACATTTATGGGAAGCTGCTAACCACCGTTCCCTAAACTGTTTATCTATGGGGCACTTTTCTTCGAACAGAGTACTAGGATTCTTCACAAAACGGATACCCCTGGTTGTAATGTTCAGTTCAATATACCTTTTCGGGCCCAAAATATTATGATGCATAAGGGTCTCTTTTTCCAGAAGTTTTTCAAATGTATCACATAGTTCTCTTTTTTTCTAATGGAATATTTGCTAAAACTTGCCCCACTGATAAGAATGGATTAGCAATGCGTTTAGCTCTCTCAGAGACAAACACATCAAATAAAGGTCCAACAACCTTACTCACAGTTTCAGTCTCCAAATTTGAACCTACAGTCATCTGATAATTCATATATTGTTGTTTGGAAATAATCTAGTCTATAGAGAAGTTATGGAGTCATGTTGAGGAGCACATAAAGAACTTTTAGCATGTTTCATTAAAAAAGGAGGTATTGGAGGATTATGTAGCCATCCTTGTTAATGAATGAAGTGACCATAACTATTATTAAGGAAGAAACATGTATGTAGAATGAGAATTAGTGAAAGAGAAGAATAGGATGGTGCAAACAAGTTGGACAGACAGGCTAAACATCTTGGGAAGGGTTTCAGCCAGTGAAATTTAAAAAGTAGATATAAATTGTTTGGATATAGAGGTAGATGAAAGAAGCAGCAGTCACAATTAAGTATACTTGAGTAGGATGTCAGTAGTAAATGATGCAACTCAATGAAGAAGAAGGTTGTAGAAGTAAATAATGCGTGTTTAATTTTTGCGTTTTACACAAAAATAATGTACTAGCGCATTGTGGCAGTACTGCACAGTTGGTGTAGATAGAGACATGGATGTTTAGTGATACACCCATAGAACACTTAGACCTAAACAAATTCTGCTAATAGGTAAAAATCACAGAGCTGCTTTCCTTTTTCCCTGATGTACATCATAATGCAGGGACAGTCTTTCTGTTTCTAACAGGAAATATCAACTATGTATGGACAGTCTGTATTACAGTCTCATTTTGTGTGTGTGTGTGTGTGTGTGTGTGTGTGTGTGTGTGTGTGTGTGTGTGTGTGTGTGTGTGTGTGTGTGTGTGTGCGTGTTTTATAATGGTAGTAACATATAAAATATTTCAAGCAATGTGTCCCAATTACTGGGTGATTTTTATCAAAAGTAGTTATTGATTTTTACTTGTCACATTTCCCGTAAAGAGAATGTTTTTACTGCAGGCAGAATGGCGTAAGGATAGCTGGCGATGTGGACATTTAAGGAGGTGTGGAAGTTTTATGGCAATTCATTTTTTTGGAAATAATTTTTCCTCTAATTAACCTGTATTGTATGTAGATATCAATACCCCTCAGATGGTTATATAATACACTGCTTTTTTTATAATGTCGGTAACACTTGAAATATTTCAAGCAATGTGTAGCATTTATTGGATGTATTATATCAAAAGTACTTACTGATTTTTACTTGGCACAGTTTCCCTAAACAAAATGTTATTACTGCAAGCAACATGACTTAAAGATAGCTGATATTGTGGACTTTTATGGCAATTCATTTTATTTAAATTTTCTAATTAGTCCTTACTGTATGCAAATATCAAAGCCTCAGATGTTTAAATAATGGTTTGTTTTATCAAATTAAGATTTAAGTATTTTGCTATTTTGAATTTTTTGGGCTGGTACTTCTGCTGTGACTTGCTGCTGGGCGATTACTTCGCTATTAGTGGATAACATTTTACGTTCATTGTTTCCTTTTTGCTTTCTACAGTGAAAAACTTCTCAAAAGCCGATTTCACACTTCTAAAAACTAGTGTGGTCTCCTTTAAGGCCCCTGAGCCAGTGGTAAACATTACTCAAACCGCTGAATCACTTACAAATGCCTTCTACCAGCACCTACAGGACTGCATGGATCAGGCAATCCCAAACAAAACTAAGACTCTCTGTACCAAAGGCAAGCGTCCAGTCTGGTGGACCCCAGCCATAAACAAGCTCTACAACAAAAGGAGGAAGCTACTACAAGATAGAGCAAAATCCTTGAAAGGTAAGACACCTTTGATCATTATAAGTAAAAAACTAAGAGCTCTCATAAAATCATCCAAGGCAAATTTTGAGAGAAAAATCGCCAAGGACTCTAAAGACAATCATAAGGCCTTCTTTAGCTATGTTAGAAACCTAGGAGGAAACTCCCAGATATGCTCAGAATTAGTTCAAAATGATGTGAAAATTACTGAACCTACACACATTGCTAACATACTGGCTGACAGGTTCAGTGCAAACTTCTCCCCTCCCCCAAAAGGAGAGATATCTATTCCAGAGGATTGTAGCCCCCAAACATCTCCAACGCCCAGGTGAGAACTGCCCTCACTAAGGCAAAAACACAGCATCCATGGGACCGGATGGTGTCCCCGGCTGTGTGCTTCATGAACTCAACGAGGAATTAAACCCACAGTTAGGACAGCTGTTTAATCTTAGCCTCACCTCAGGATCATTACCCAAGGAGTGGCGCACGGCGACTGTGGTCCCACTTCATAAGGGCGGTGCCTCCACAGACCCTGGAAATTACCGCCCCATTAGCTTGACAAGCCTTATCTGCAAAGCCATGGAGAGGATCATAATGGAACTCATAAATAAAGACATAGGGAACTTGCAGACTTTGGATCCAACCCAGTTTGGCTTTGTCAAAGGCAGATCCTGCCTCTTAAACTTGGTTGACTTTTTCGAGACAGTCACCAAGGCCATTGATGAGGAAAGGCAGTCCATACAGCCTACCTCGACCTGGCAAAGGCCTTGACACAATACCCCACTCAGGTATCATCGAAAAACTCATCAGCTTGAATGTAAACCCATACATCACAAGATGGGTTGCAAACTGGCTAAGCGACAGAACCCACAGGGTCAGAGTTGCTGGAGCCATGTCAGACTCAAAGCCTGTCACAAGTGGTGTCCCACAGGGCTCAGTCCTGGGTCCACTCTTGTTCGGCATCTACTTTTCTGAAGTACAAGCAAACACAGGAGGGTTATGGCTGACAAAGTTTGCAGATGACTGCAAACTGGGCCATAGTCGAAAACACATCTGACACAGATATCCTCCAGAAGGGCCTCACAGAAACGGATAACTGGTGCCAGAGCCATGGCCTGAAGTTAAACGCCAAAAATGCATAGTCATACCCTTCGGGAAAAACAAGGTTACCCCTAGCTACCATATAGGTGACAATCCACTGAGCACAGAAAAGTCATCAGGGATCTGGGGACCCAAGTTGACAGTAGTCTTTCGCTTTGACACTCATGTTGCTAAAGTAGTTAGGAAAACTTTCTATATCGCCCACCTGATCATGAAGGGATTCACATCTAGATCAAGGGAGGTCATCGTCCCCTGTACTCATCACTCATTAGACCTATGATTGAGTACAATGCCCGTTCGGAATGTATCTGACCAGACACCTGATGCAGCTTGAAAGGCCCCAAAAGTTCCTCACCAAAAGGATAAAGGGTCTCAAAAATATGTCTTATGCTGCCCGACTGAAAGAACTCCAGCTTTATTCAGTCTCATACCGCTTGCTCAGAGGTGACCTGTGCCTGACATATAAGGCCATGTCAAACCCAGATTTGATGAATATGCTTCACCTCAAAAATCTAGATCCCTCAGAACCACAAGGGCGGAGACTTAAACCTTGACACGGTTATAAATAGAACGTGCTGGAGGGACAGATTCATCACCCAGAGACTCCCTATGCTGTGGAACAAAATCCCGGTACATGTGAGGCAGAGCACCTCGCTGGCCTTGTTCAAGAGGAATCTTGACCAATGGATGGGAGATCGCAGATATACCCCAGGGATTACTTCAGTGTCACTGCTTGACAGAGGCACAGAAAAATGATAGGCATAGTTTTTATTCAAACTAAAGGGGTGGCGAAAGCCACATAACTATGGGCTAGGCTTATAAATGCCCTTGGGCAGATAGCCTAGTATGAACCTATGAACCTATGAACCTATGAACCCTTTGTAATCAAAGGGATTTTTTATATTTGCATATCTGAATTTATATGTGTGTGTGTGTGTGTGTGTGTGTGTGTGTGTGTGTGTGTGTGTGTGTGTGTGCATGCGCATATGTGCATGTTTTATTTAATTTTTATTATTATTATTATTTATTTATTTATTTATTTATTTTTTTTGTGGAATTTGGTACTCATTCTCAGCCTGGTGAGAAGTAAGAAGTAAATAGGGAAAGCAAAGAAACAAAAGAAGTTAAACATTACAGTATGGTAAAGTATTTATCATAACTACATAATACAGATAACAATCACTATTGACACAATGAATAGGAGCAGACACTCAACTGTAGGAAAATACTAAGTATGTATATGTATATATATATATATATATATATATATATATATATATATATGTGTGTGTGTGTGTGTGTGTGTGTGTGATAAGCATATATAAAGGGATTCATAATTAATGCTAGGCTATTGATCTACTAGAGGACCATTAGTAGTCAAAACACAATATCCTGAATTACAGGCACCTATTAACATTATGAATTTATATATAGTTTCAACCCCTGTTAATGAGGTCTTGAGGGGAGGGACCCAAAGTATATTTATGATTGCCTATCCATTCATCCATGTTATTCTTAAAGTGGGTTAAAGAACAGGTCTGATTTATATTTATGTGACGTCTATTCCATTCAACAGGTATTATTTGGGATATTAGGATATATATCTATCTCACCAACAGGTCCTATTTATGTTTCTGTAGAAGTTAAGATCTCTTGAATGGCTGTTTATGGTGTCATTAGTTTAGCAGATTTGTAGGAGGTTGCACAGGACTAGATCCTTCCAAGCTCTGACGGCTTGGCAGTCTTTACCTCACAAGAATCTCTATTAAACAGAAGCAAGAGAGTCCTTTAAGGCAGTTTGGATAACTCAGATTAGACATGCCCTTTATTGCCTTACTGACAAAATTCTGTAGTCTCTCAAGCTGGGTCATATGCTTTGACAAGTACATATCAAATGGGCCATTATACTCTATTTTGCACTTGAGGGAAAAGTATAGAGGGGTGATCATTTTTTTGATCATGAAGGAATATCCTTGATGATTAGCCTGGCGGGGTAAAAGGGTTTCTTAATAACAGTGGATGCATGGTGATCAAAGTATACTTTGTCAATGAAAGTACCAATGTCTTTAATCACCGAGTCAGCTCTCAGAGGGGTGTCATCTATGTGATAGGTACATGGGTGCACAGTTTTGTCAAAGGACGCAATATCACTTTTTTATTTTTATATTTCGTTATAGATTCTGGTGCAGACACCACTTATCTGTGCATCCTAATCCCTCCTGAAGACTCTATAAGTCAGATGGGGAGTTCATCACAATTCCAAAACTCTGTCAGCCATAGGCCTTTGATATCAGGCTTGACATGAGAGAATCAAAGCAAGGACCAAACTGTTCCTAGGACAGATCCCCTGGGGACACCACTGGTAACAGCTCTTTGAAGACAGCATGCTACCAGCACTAATAGATTGTGATCTGTCAGCCAGTTTGCTGACCAGTGGGTAACATAAATGTTTATAATTAGTATGATCAATAATACCATAGTGTGGGATGGTATCAAAGGCTTTGGCCTGGTCCAAGTAGTCGGTGTGAATCTCTTGGCCTGAGACTAATGCATCAGTGAGATGTTCAAAGAAGACCACCAAGATCCAGAGGCACTCTCTACCTTTAAACAAGCCCAAACTGGCTATGGTCCAGGCCTTGTAGATTGCCTATATCCTTGTTAATAAGTTGCATAGTGGTGTGTTCCATTGCTTTGGAAATAAGGCTGTGCCTGCAAGTGGTCTGTTGTGATCAGTGTGCTACCCTAGATAACTAACTCAAATAAATAAATATATAAATAAATAAATGGATAAGGCTGTTGGGGGTTACAGGTGTATAGTTTTTAGCATTTATTTTTATTTATTTTGAATGTTTTAATTGAGGTAGAACACTGATTCCATTGAACTTGTTTCAGTCACAGTCCAGGGAAAACACAATAGATACATGACAGAATGAATAACAAAATGCAATATATACATATATTATACACTTAAGTGAATATCAGAGTTGGCTTAAGGGTATAAAGGCAATAGATAAATTAAATTGTATACAAAGTGACTGAAAAAATAAATCAAAATTAAAAGAACAATAAAATAAATATATATGCATTATATAGAGAGTGGCATCAGAGTTGGTATGGTGAAAGGATCACAATCAAAAATAGAGTCATATCAAGGTATGTAGACAGAAAAATGGAATGAAGATGTTAAGTTCTATGACCAGAGAGATAGCAATTGTATTTTCCTAGAGCCTTCAAATGTGCATTCATTTGTTTATGGAAAATGGGGTAAGAGGAATGAACTTTAAGAAAAGAAGGGAAAGATTTCCACAGTTTGTAACCAAGGACTAAGAAAGCATGGTCTGCACAGTGAAGCCTAGTTTGGTAAGTTTGGAGGAGAGGACATGAGTGATTAAAATGTCTAAGGTTGTACGTTAGTGCATCTCTGAGTAGTCTGGAAGCTAGTAGAGGGAATGTTTCATTCTTGATAAATTTAAATAGCTGAAAGGCAAGTAGAATGTTGGCACATTGTTTCACAGGTAACCAGTTACCTTTTTTAATGGTTTTGCAGAGGTGTTCATTTCCTGGGAAAAGAGTGATAAATCTACAAATGTCATTTGAAATGGACTGAATGGTGGATACATTTATTTTAGAAGTAGCAGCAATTAGTTATAGACAATATTCTAGCTCAGCCAGTAAGATCACTTTACCTATAGTATTTCTACAGGGATTTGATAGAAAATGGTAGATCCTATTATCCCAGAATAGGAGAGAGTTGATTTTTTTGGTGTGTAGTCCATTTGGAGTTGGAAATTTAAGTAGTCCAACCAAACCTCTTGGGTATTTGAATGAATTGACATTTTTAATAGTGTTATAAAGATGATCAAGGATTTTAAGAGGCCTGAAGATAGAAGTGAGCTTTTGCTGAGTGCCAGAAAAGCATTCCTTTTATTTTAAAGGAACTTAGCAGTAATTGTTTATCACTGACCCACTGAGTAAGGGTATGGAAATTAACCTGAAATTTGAGTTCAAGAGAAGAGACAGAGTAGCTGGAGTGGAATAGGATCATGTCATCATCATAAAATAAGAGAGGAAGATGGGATAAGTCAAAATAAATGTTGTTAATGTAGATAGAAAAGAGGAGAGGTGACAGAGTAGATCCTTGAGGGACACCTTTCTGCAGAGAGACTGATATAGAGGTCAATGAATTAAAATGAATTGAGAAGTGGCAGATAGAAAGGTAGTTTTTGAACCAGAGCAGTGTGCCAATCATTAATGACTGTTTCAGTGAGATGGTCTAGGAGAGCTGAGGGATCAAGAAGATCAAAGGCTCTGGTGAGTTTAATAAACATTTCTCCAGTAATTAAGGCCTTTCTTCATTTCGAGAAGAATTTTGTCACTGAGTGTTCAGATAACTGTGTATGTACTATGACCAGGCCAACATCTATGTTGCTTTTGAGAGAAGGCAGTATTGGTTGATGTATTGAGTGAGATGACACTAAAATAATTTTTTTTTTCAGAAGTTTTCCTAGGGTATAGAAAATAGAAATGGGCTAAAAGTCTGATGGACTGGAGGGATTGGGTTTCATAGTGAAAGGTTTTACAATGGCATTCTTCCAGATAATATTAAGTGAAATACACTGGTTGTAGAAGTGTTTCGGTGAGGTTATGATGCTGTCTCTGCAGTGATAAACCATGGGTGAAGGTTGTCAGTACCAGGGGGACTATTCAGTTTAATCTGTTCAAACAAAGGGTAGATATCATTGGATGTGATAGTTCTGAAGTAGAATGAAGGGATATATGGAGAGGAGGTGGGACTGCCAGATACAGTTTGGGACTGGTAAGAGACAGGGCTAGGAGCATTGCTGAAATGTGAAAGGAAATCAGAGGCAGAAAGTTGAGATGATATGAAATTCATGGTGGGAAACCTCTTCTATCCAGTAAGCCAGTTGATCTCTTTTCAGACATTTTTATAAGTGAGGTTTGATATGATTTTATTAGGTGGCTTTTATGATGTTTAATAACATGCTTGGTAAGGTTGTATAGTTGGGTGTAACACTGTCTGTTTATGGTAGTAGAAAGTGCTTTCCAAGAATGTCATGCCTTGTCTCTGAGTTGTAGAAGTGCTTTAAAGTTCATAGGTTAACCAGTCATTAGTTTTAGGTTCGTATTCTCTTTGGATTACTAGAATGCAAGAGTTTTGCATATCAGTCAATATATAGGTGAGTAGTTCTGTAGCAGCATTAGGGTCAGATGAGCTCAAAACTGATGACCACTCAATTAAGGACAGGGTGGATTTAAGTTTGTTAATGTTATTCTGTGATTTGTTACAAAAAGATATTAAGTATTGGAGTACATTTCCATATGGATAATAGATATGAAAACTAATAGTGCCTTGGTTACTAAAAGATGGTGGATAGATGGTGATGACTGAGATAAGAGAAGGTTCGTTAGTTAATCTGATATCTGATATTTAGGAGGGAAATGTATTGAGGATGGGTCAAGTAAGTTGAAATATGAGCTGGTTGAGACTGAACTACATTAGAAGAGTATTCATGTCATTGGAAACATGATGTAACAGATTGAGACTGAAGTCTCCAAGTATTATGAGATTTTTGATATTTTTTGTGGAGGACATTATTTCTTTTAGTAGGTTATTTAGTTTGGGGAGTAGATATGACACAGCAAGATGTAGTTTGGTATTGTAGTAGGAAGGAATGGATAAAATTACCAATTAGAGTAATTATTTATGTTAGCATTTCCTTGAGCAAGTAATTGGACATTTAAGTGTGACTTGAACAGAAGGAGAGTTCCACTTATTTGTCTTGTGCTTAGAGGTTGGCATAATGGATAATGTGTTTACCTCATAGACAAGAGGTGCAAGGTTTGATTCTCACGAAGAGAAATTGGCTAAGCTTAAAATGGCCCACCAAGGGAGCTAGCATAGTACTTACCTGTGAACCTATAAGTAGATGCAAAGAAGTATTGTTAGCCTTAACCCATGATTCTGTGATAATAAGTAAATCAGGCTGATGTAAGGAAATGAAGGCATTAATCTAGTTAGTTTTGTTTGTTATACTTTGTGCATTGATACAGGGTCTATGTTAAATCAGCGAATGCTTAAAAAAGTGAATGCTGATTTATCGACCCTCTTTATGTGAAAGTTTAACATCCCAAACACTCAGAACAGCAATTTTTATTTTTCTGAGGAAAAAAATTGCTGTTCCACAAAAAAAAAACAAAACAAAAAAAAAAACTTCAAAACAGTAAATAAAGTGAGGGGCTTCGCCCCCCCCCCTACTTAAATATACCAAATCCGAGATCACACCTCAGTGGAGGAAATGCCAAAGTCCCAAAAATGGCCCAGTGATTTTTTTCCCGTGAAAAAAATCTCTGTTCTGAGTGTTGGGGATTTTCAGCTTTCGTTTAAAGAGGGTCGATAGATCAGCGTTCGCTTTTTTAAGCATTCGCTGATTTAATATAGATAGACCCTTGATACAGGAGAGTGGAGACGGACCTGGGTTAGCTTCAATATTACCTCACAGAAGCAGAAGGAGTGATAAATTAATTGTAGATGGTTAGATGTGTGTGCTAAATGCTGCGTGCCTTGTAAAAATACAAAGTCTAGTTAGTGCAGATAACCTTTGCAGATTATTAACCCTTTAAACTGTGCACAATAACTATTAAAGTAACTGTCTATATAACAGACAAGATGTACAATACTGTTCAGCTTGCAGGGTTTAATGCATTCAGGTTTCTTTTCAATATAACATGAATTATGTTCTCCATGAAACAGCTCTAACATTTCTCCCAAAAATCAGATTACATCTCACATATATACATTCTTATGAAAGCAGTCTTTTGGGAACTTTCAAAGTCATTACTTTGGTAGTTAGGGAGTCTTTCATGCATTCTGTTAATAAGCTCCTTTGTGTTCTTGTTTCAAGGTGAATTACGCGACAGTTCCGTAAGCTGTTCTTTTTTCCAACTTGGTCCTTATCTTTAAACCTTGAAGCTGTTCCAGACACTGACCATTCAGCTTGTGTCAAGCTGTATCAGACTTTATGTTACATTGCATGAATGCCACTTATTTATTTGATTTTTTCCTTGCTTCTCAGCTAAGAACAGTTTAACCCTTTAATATATGTATGTTAGCAAACAGAAATACCTGCATCTAACTGACTATATTATTCCTACATATATTATAGCAACAGATGTGTATATGCATCTAACTAGCAAACAGATGTGCACATACATTTATACATTTCTAAACATATCTAACAATTCCCTGTTTTATTTTAAAAATACCTTTTGATGCAACAAGTTATTGTCAACACAATGATAACAAACATTACTACTAGAACTGGATGAACTATTTAATTTAACTAAGGTTTTGTTTGTAGACCATTTTGTAAAAATGTTTTACACTCATGAGCTGTATTTTGCTATTGCTGAATATGACTTTATACAGTGATGCTTTGTACAGTTTTACATTGACAATGCTTGAGACTTTTATTGCAAAGCCATTGCAGTCTTGTTTGTTTTTTGAATTAAAAAAAGTCACAAATATTAAGCTTTGACTTGTTACTATACATACAAATGAATTGATGAGCCATTTTTGTGAACAGTTTAAAATTTGAATGCAAAATTGTCTATTTACACAGATAGAAAACATGGTATATACTGAAGAATGTTGTTTACATATTTAACCATTTACTATATACTGTACAGCATATGCTTACTTGTACAGATTGTTTTTGCATTTCTACATACATGGCTGTAATATACATTCAGTTCAGTTTACAAACTTAGTATTAAACTGAAGCTTGCTAATTACATTACTTGAAACATTAAAATGTATTTTTGGTATTTTTGTTTTACTACTGTACATGTTGAAGGTACTCATCACTTAATGACAATAAAAACATGGTTGTCCTTTAATAATTACTGAATTATTAACACAGACCAATATGTTTTTTCTTTTACCTTTATTCATGTTTACAATCATGACTTGTTGAGTTATTGCAACTCTTCACAACCTGCAGCATATACAATTCCAAGCTGTCATTATTATTATGACCCCTAAAACTACCAATACCGAATGTACTAACCATTTTAACAATTTGGTTCCAGATGATGACCATCCCATGAATATGTCCCTCTAATTATTGACAGTGTCAGCTTCTGTTTTTTCAGCCAATTTTACTAATTTGTCTTTTACTATTATACTTTTTACTTCATGCCATAATATGTTGCGGTTACAATGATCCAAGTAAGGTTTAAGATTGTCTGTGTCTTGTATTATTCTTCTCAACTTGTCTAAGAACAAGGTAATATTAGGAAACTGAATCATTTCATATTTCCACTGAAATTGTGCCATTCTTTTAGTACTGGTAGAAAACACATAAGTCTCATTTTCCCAGGTTAAATGCATGATATTGCCGATACATCCCACAAAGGGTGTTTGCTTGTATTTTAACTCTGGTTTATTTGAAACCACACATACAAATTGTGGTGCCACTTTGACAAACATTTTAAAATTTGAAGGTAATATTGTCCATTTGCACAAATTTGCAGAATGTTGTAAAAAACATAGTTAATAGATGGGAGAGTGCTGCCCACATATGAGACCATTCATGGTTTCTGCACAATGTTTTAACATGTGCATTTTGTTTTCCATATCTATGTAATTTCCCTCAAGTTGAGGTAACCAAAGTTCAGTATTATTATATGTAGACAAGAATATTATGGGTAATACCATAAACTGACACATCACTGTTTGTTTTGTTACATTATAATACATAAGTTTTCCGGTGCAATAATTGTGCTCACATTGAGTCTGTTCTGTGAACAGTCTTATCCAACTAGTAGGCAGAATCCACCTGCTGAATAGTTGTCGCCATATGTACTCATTTTTTAACATTAGCTTTGTCTGTAACTCATTTTGTTGCATTTTAACATACAATGACTGTAAAGTACATTTTGTCTATTCTACAGCTATAGATACATTACTATCAAATTGCAATCTGTTTATTAATGATATATGTAATGATTTAAAAAACCTCTTGATACCATACATTTTGTTTATGTACATACCAAATGGTAGGATTCCATCGTGCTTGCAAATGTATGATTTGTGATATGTCTTGTCCTAGTAATTTTAGTTTATTTTGTAAAATTTCAATATCCACAACATTTAGGGTTCCTACTCCTGCTCCTACTCCCTTAAAAGTGTGTCATACCAGGCTCTTTTAAATCTGCATTTCGTTTGTTTAAAACTTGGAAACGTGATGTTGAAATGAAATATTGTTTTTTGGTATTGCTCTCCTAGCATGGTAAAAGTGGATGGTAATTTTACCACTTGATCAGTATGAAGTACTGGCTTGTTACCCAAAATGGTAAGCATTCCGACCCATGGTCCTTTTCCTTGTATTTTTGTGCTGTTTATACAAATAGAGTATTGGTAGAAATTATACACATTTCTTCCCCTGTTGAATTTATTTTTATTTTTGTGTTATTATCTACACATTGTAACATTTTTGCATGATGTCTTCCCTTGTCAGAATTGTTACAGCTTCAGGAGATAATGTACAGCATCTAATAGAGACTGAGCCATTTATTGAAATGTTTATGTCAGTCTTTGATTCTTCTTCTACTTTTATGTATGCCTGACCTTGTTCAGCTAACCATGCCGTTATATTTGTGTTAAATGTTATGCTTCCAAAGATACGCTTTGTTTGCATTTTACAACTGAAACTGTCTTGTGTTCTATTTTGTGAAGCATTTTCCCAACTAAGTGTCATTCGTGAAATGTTGTAATAAACAACCTTGATTCCTTCTGCCAAAAGGAGTCCACTGAGTACAATACTTACAATAACAATCACGTTTTTCATTTTTATTAAAACAGGTTTGTCCAAAAACTTCTTTGGGAGTACTTGCAACAAACTTTGCACAACGCTTGGTGTTGAGTCTTGTACGTTGCTTCTAAAAACAGAAACAGAAACTTTATTGAGCATCTGCTCTCCTTTCATTTAAAGGTGATGCATTTTGCTGATGATCACTAAAAACAATGATTCTCATTTGATCCCTGTGAACTAGCAATGTTTTGTTTTTCTTTGTTTGACCTTATAGACTAAAGGGCCTATTTGTTCCATTACTTCGAAAGGTCCTTGCCAATTACTATCCCATGGACCATCCATCTGGAATGTTTTGACTAATACCTTTGTTCCAGAGGGAAGGCATTGTTCCTGTGGCAGTATTGGAACCTTTTTCCATAGGTGGAATGCTTGCTCCCTTGCCAAGTAATCACATCATTCTGTGATATCTTTTAACCATTTCTGATGTTATTTTACCTCTAATAAAGGTCTATTATGCCCTCCAGATCAAAAGATAGTTGTGTGGGCATTTTCCTGCCTGTCATGATTTCAAATGGTGAAATCCCTGTCTTGCTATTTGGGGTAGCTCTTACCCTTAGCAAAATTCCTGGCAAATGTTGTACCCAGTCCTGTCACTTCTCCAAGCATACCTTTTTTAGTCTTTCCTTAATGGTTCTGTTCATTCTCTCAACTATTCCGTTGGACTGTGGATGGTAGGGTACATGAAATCTTTGTTGTATTCCTAACAAGTTACACATTTGTTTGATTAGCTGACTGACAAATTGTGGCCCGTTATCAGACTCGATAACCAGTGGCCATCCCCAATGGCAAAACATGTTTTTCCATAAAGCTATTTCTGTTGCCTTAGTGGTTGTCTTTTTGGTAGGAATTGCTTCTACCCACTTTGAAAAAATATCTACCACTACTAACAAGTAGCGATACTATCCTTTTGCTGGTGGTAATCACCCTGCATAGTCTATTTGAACAGCATACTGTGGTTCATCTGCTGGCATGATCCTGTGTAACTGATATTTTTTACTTTTGGCATTAACCTGTAAACAGTCAAAGCACTCATCTAAACTAGCTTACACAACTTTTTAAAAACTGGATTCCAATACTTTTCTTTGACAACTGGCCATAATTTTTCACTACATACATGTCCTAGCACCTGATGATTGTATTTTATCAACTGTTTTGCTAGTTGATATGGCACATAAGGTAATTTTAATCCTTTTGTAGTGGGATAAACTCAGAATTGTCTAGGTGGGATCCCTTCTATCATGCATTGACTAGTTTCTTCTTCCAAACCTTGCTGCTTTTGTATTCTAACCAAATCTTCAGTGATATCCCCTGGCCTGGTTTAATATGCTAACTTGTTGTACTGCTTCAATTGATTTTAAATTAGGACATAACTGCCATCCTGTCTTTGCTGCCTGTTTGGCTAAAGCATCTGCTTTTGCCTTTAATTTGAACACTTCTGAGGTCGGTTTTTGATGGGCTTTTACCTTTAAGAATTTGAATTGGCCTTCTACATTTATTTGCCATATGTTTTCCATATACTTTGCAAAACCTCTGCATGTTGTAGTGGTTTTCCTGTACTGTCTACAAAACCTCTACGAGCCCAAACAGTCATGTGTAAATGTAATGAGTTTACTACATATGCACTATCAGAGTAAATATTGACAGGATTATAGTGCTGTAGTATGTACAGTACTCCTTCCACTTCAACTCTTTGGGCTGACATGTGACCCGGATGCTGTACCAGCTCTGGAACTTCCAAGTCTTCCCTTTCTGGTGTCACTGCAAATCCTGTCACATACCATCCATTTTCCCAGTACCTGGCTATGTCTACAAAGACAGAGGGCAAAAAATAATTGTAGTCTGGTGATATCGGGAATTTTGTTGGCTTAGTCATATTGTCAATGCAGTTATGTTGTTTTCCCTCATATCCCAGCAAGACACGCAAATAATATTTTTTTCATGCTTGAAAAATTATTTTTTTTGTACTGAAAGTAGTCATCCACCTAGCAAATACTGCCTGACTGATACCAATTGGTAATTTTGTTCATTTCAAAACTGTCTACTAGTACCTGCATTGCATGATGCGGTGACTGCACTATTATGGATGAAAAGACTGTTAGATATTCTGTCTGCTTGATTCCCCAATATATAGCCAACAATTGCTGCATACAGGGGTGATATCCCTTCTCCACCGGAGTCATTTTGCTACTACAAAAGCTAACTGGTCTCAAAGTCTTTTGTGGTATTTTATCGCCCCCATGTGGCCATTCTTGTAACAACACCACTGACAGTGTGTTTTTCCCTGCTACTGCTTGTAAAACAAATGGTAACTTTGGAGTTGGCACTATCACTTCTGTAGCCCTTGCCAATTTCTCCTTCATAGCTGCAAAGGATTGTTCCCCTACCATGCCCCATTCTAGAGTGCTATTTTTTTTGCATGGACAGCATGTTATACAGAGGTCCTGCTGTTTGTGCATAGTCCTCAATGAACTTTCTGTTATAGTTCATCATACCCACAAATTTATGCAAATTCAAAATAGTCATTGGCTTTTGCATTTGTAAAATACCTTGTACTCTTTGTGCACATGGAGATCTCCCCGTGGGCTTGATAATGGTTCCTAAGAATTTGACTTCTTGTGAAAAAATGTATTTTTCCTCTTTTTACCTTAAATCCTGCCTCCTACATGTTGTGAAAACCTCTTTTAGTTTTTTTAAGTGCTGCTCTACAGTTTCAGACTGTATCAGAATGTCATCTGCGTAATGAAGCACCAATCCATCCATTTCTAGCCCTTCCAAGATTTTGCCGACTGTCTGATGTAAAATTACCAGACTGTTTTGAAACCCTTGCGGTAATCATGTCATAAGATACTGCTGATTGTTAAAGGTAAAGGCAAATTATGGCCAATCCCTTTTTCTCAATGGTACTGCAAAAAAATCCATTTGCCAAATCAATGACTGTGAACCACTGGCTTTGTGATTTTATATTAGCTGCTAATTCAGGAACTCCTGGAATTAGATGCACCCTAGAGGTAGTGTATTGATTTACTTTTCACAGATCTATGACTAACATGTAACTACCATCTTTTTTCCTAACTGGCCAGATGGGTGAGCTTGTCAGAATTTCACCTTTTACTATGATACCTGCTGTTTCCCAATCTGCTATGTACTTTTACATATTTTCCTCTGCTTCTTTAGGTATTGGGTATTGCTTTTGGAAATGTGGCATAAAATCCTGTTAATTTCCTGTTCCTAATGGGATTTCTAGTTTTCCACACTCTGTCAGTCCTTGTGACAACAGAAGCGGAAACTGTGCCTGTAAGGACTGCCATGCATCCTGTGCATCTGTGTGTACCACCCCTTGTGGTCTCTTCAATGTCTCGTCTATTTGTATGGTGCAGCATGAAAATCCTTCTGCATCCTTCCATATTATGCCATTTGGCACATCTATGACCAATCCAATTTCGTTCATTATATCCATACCTATAATGGTTGATGCACACGAAGGGTGCATTAAAAAAGATCCCTGTATGCCTGCATCATTTGGTGTAAACTGTATGGACACATTTTTACTACCCACTTCTATGCAGCCAGTACCAGTAAAACCTGAAATGCATGTTCTTTTCCTAGGATCTGATGGGAGTGATTGGCTAGTAATCAAAACAGCTCCTTCCATATCCAATAACACATTTTTCCATGGGGATCCCTTTGCCCAAATATCAATTAGGGGCCTTCCATCCTGCCCCTTCATAAAAGATGTCAAAAAAGAAACTTCTTGGGTAGTGGGGGCACACCCCAATTACATATTTTCCCAGTCATCTATGTCTGAGGATTTTGCAACTGCACACAACTGTAACTGTATTGCCTCCTCTTTACCCTCATTGTCATCCCCTTCACTATCATCTACATACTTAAACTTTGTAACTTCTGCTTTCAAACTTTCTGCATACTGTGGATTAACAGGTGTTTGATCCTGAAAATCTACCAGACATATGTCACCCTGTGATGTAATTTGTTTTACCTTATAATTATCCTTTCCCTGGTTATAGGGCCTTTGCACCTTTACTTGTTGTTTTGCCATGTTTTCATCTGTAACTTGCTTAATAAATCTACCCTTTCTTTCCTGTGCTTCCCTCCATTTCCTGTAATATGGACAATCCTTTTTAATATGACCATTTTGCTTACAGCAGAAACACTGTAGACCTTTCCTTTCTCCCCCTTGTTCCTTGGCGCACTTTGGAGCTGGAGTTGCGGAAGCTACTCTCTGCTGCCATTATTGATCTTTGTCTATCCAACGACTTCTACCCTGCTCTTTTGAATGAATTTTTACAACTTTAAAGGTCCCATGTCTTCATCCACCATGAAGACATGATGAGAAAAAAGATTGCCATCATCACACATTGTCTTGCCTCTCATTAATTTTTGCACTAAATCATGCAAATCCTTTTAGGTGTCTTGATAAATGCACTTAATGTCACCTGCAACTCCCTTCACTTGCTCTAAGAAACAGCGAATAAGCTGTTTTTGAGTGTTTTCATCCATCATATCTTCATCAAATTTATTAAACACTACTTGATAATCCAGCTAAAAGTGATCTGCCTGTTCTAGCATTTTGTCTGAAATGGTAATATTGAAATGATCTAATAACTGAGTGGTTAACGGTTGTCCTTGTGCATATGCCTGTAACACTTCTGCTATACGTTGCTACGTTGCAGCTGAGTGTTAAGAGGATAGTTCTTTAGCTGAATAAATGTTTTGAAACATTTAGGAATAAATGTCCAAAAACACTTGGTCAAACAATCATTCCATGCATCTGCACCTGCTATTGTCATGGATCCGCACAGTCTACCTGGTTTTTGCTATGCCTCGAGCCACATACCACTGTGTATGTTTGATTATCTACCTCACTATATGCTGCTAATATTGTAACAATGCAATATGCTTAACAGCAGGCCTTTCTCACTGATTACTGGTGTAACTGAACTTTTGTTGACCTGTATCAGCTTAAAAGATGTTTACCAGAATATGAGGGATTCCAATGAGGAACTATATCACAAGTTTGTGAGCTAACTGTTCTTTAGAAAAGGGAAGTAAGGCATAAGACTAGACATTACGACAACTTAGAAAATGAACTGTAATTTTCTAAAATATTCCATCAACTCATGATGAGCTTGTGACCTATATGTCATTAGTTGAATCTATTGACCGTATTGTTTGTTCAAGACTATAAAAAGCTCAAAGGCTAAAATGGAAATCATCATCATCCGGATTTGATCACAGCATCAGCCTGAACTGAGCATAGAGCCATTTTGCCAGTGTTGGCCCTGCCTTGACTGAACAGATAGCTGCACTGAATAGGATTGAAGTCTCCCTATCAGTGGCAAAGATGATTTTGTTTATGCATATGCTTGTAAGTACATGATTTATTAGGTATACATGATTTATTAGTTTTCCTGTTTATTTAGTAAGTTTTTTTGTTTAATAAATTGTTAAGTTTGAGTCTTGGTGTCTTGTGTCATTTCTAATTCTGTATTAACCTCAGACTTTAAAGTAACGGACTAGTTCAATTTGGCACAGCGAGCAGGGTCTGAGGTTTGCAGTAGAAATGTCACAACAACAACCAATGTTTTTTCCTTTAAAACATATAGGCATAGGCAAGAAGGATGTTGTGTCAGGTACCCCAAATAAAGTGGGTGCTGGTTCTATAATGCCAGCATTGTTTGGGAAATGGAATCCTCTTGCTAAGGTATTAAGTCAAGTTTCACCCCCTCCTTCCCCAAAACCTTTGTAAGAAAGACCTAAGGCAGACCCTGATAGTCTAGCTAAGGCCCTATCAGAGCTAAAATTGGATGATAAGGAGAAAAAGGTGAAGGAAAGGGTGGGAGCAGCCAGATGGCTGTTCTTTGAGGCAATTCAGGAATTAGATAGAGATGTAGAGAAACTAAAAGAAAAAGTCCTAGAGTTAGAAGAGCAATGTAAAGGACACATGCATACACACAGACTGGATAGAGATGCCTTGGAGAAGGCAGATATGACACTTGCTAAAGTAGGAAAGGAAGCTGAACACTGGAAATATAATTTAGTGACTCTAGCTACTTGAATAATTCAACAGCATAGACAACAAAATGGGAGAAAACTACGCCGTCTGCCCTCAAGGCCCCGGGTTCGTGCTTTGCTGTGTAAGGCAGAGTTTGACCCTGAGAAGTGGGAAGGTGATCTCCCCCAACTGACGATGGTGATAGTGATTTTGAAATAGTAAATTCCCCATCAGTGGAGGCACGTCCAGTTATTGAGAGAAAGGGAAAATACTCTGGGGGGGGGGGGCGGCGGCACCACAACAATGGGCTGAAGTGCGGAGTTATACCCAAGATGAATTATTAAATGTAATCCAAATCTATAAGCAAAAGCTGGGGGAAACTGTTTTAGCATGGTTTCTTTGGGTTTGGGACACAGGGGGAGAAGTAGTGTCTCTAAATGCTGAAGAGATGCACCAATGTGCATGCTTGGTGTTCCACCCATGTTTAAAGCAAATAGTAAACAATGTGAACCATGATGATCCCCAGGTAAATACACTGGTGGTGTGGTTAGCTTCGGCTTTCCAAGCTACTTGGCCTGATGCTACAGCAGTAGCTGATGAACATAAGCCTTGGAAAACTATAGCAGAGGCAATACAGCAGTTAAGAGAAATGGCTATGTTGGCTGCCATTTATTCATTGGAATCAAGGAATGGGGCATTAGTGCTTCCGAAAGGACCAGATGCACAAATAATGACTAGCAATATGAGAAGTAAGTTGATCAGAAATGCACCACAGTGATGGAAAGGGCAGTTGTTGGCTGCCCTGGCAGGCTGTGTAGGTCAGCAAATATGGGGTGTAATAGTTACTCTAAATTAAATGTTAGAATTAGTGGAAGAAAAGGAACAGAGAAGAGCTAGAAAAGCAAAGGCAGAGAAACTGAAAGATAAATCTGGTGAAAAGGTCACAAGAAAGCAAATGTTTCTGGATCTATTAAGGTGGGGGGTACAAGTTGCAGAAATAGATTGGATAACTACCGAGGAATTATATAAAAAATGGAAACAAAAACAAAAAGAGAAAGGCTCAAGCTCTGCAGGCAAAAAGCAAACCCCTACAAAAAGTCCAACCAGAAGAACCACTGAAGGGAAGGTAGGGTGGAATAAATTATATCCTGACATCCCTACTGATGAGGAGCTAGCACAGTGGCAAAAGGGAAAATTTAGTGATGAGAGAGATTGGGGAGAAAAGGAATGCAGGACCCCGATTGAAAAAAATGGAGACAAATTGACTAGTAGGGAGGTCCCCAGTAGCTAGGGGTACAGTAAGAGAAATTACACCTGGGGACTGACGCCCTTACATACCTCTTACCATTTTTTGGAGGGGAGGACAACTACATGTAATGGCTCTGGTAGACACAGGATCAGAAATAACCATTTTTGCAGGCAACCCCCATAATTTCGTGGGCAATATGTACAGATTGATGGTTATGGGGGGCAAAAACACTAGGTACCAAAACTAAGGTTAAGATAGCTTTCCGGGATGGTGTTCCTATTTTCATTAAAGCAATAATAGCTCCAGTACCTGAACACATTTTAGGAATAGATGTGTTAAAAGTCAAAACTTTGGAAACCACTGTAGGGCCGTTTAGGTTTGGAGTGCGGCATTGTTCAGTCAATGCAGTCAAGGCTGTTGTCCGAGGCAGTGCTAAGTGGGAAACACTTTATATTCCAACACCTAAAACAATAGTAAACATCAAACAGTATCGTATCCCAGGTGGGCACACCGAGATCACTGAAACAATCCAAGAACTGCTTTGGGTTGGCATACTTGAGTCAACTGTGAGTCCGTTCAACAGTCTGGTGTGGCCAGTAAAGAAACCTGATGGGTCATGGCAGATGACTGTAGATTATCAAGGTTTGAACAAGGTGGCCCCATCTTTAGTGGCAGCTGTTCCAGATATTGCTACGATCGTGGAAAGATTGTCGTCATCTGCTGGGCCATATCATGCAGTTGTGGACTTAGCAAATGCTTTCTTCTCCATTCCAATAGCAGAAAAAAGCAGAGCTCAATTTGCTTTTACTTGGAGAGGAGGCAGAACACCTTCCAACTGTTACCACAGGGATATCTGCACAGCCCTTCCCTGTGTCATGGACTGGTGGCTAGAGATCTAGCCAAGTTACAACTGGACAAAGTGACTGTTTATCATTACATTGATGACATAATGATTACTGGAGAAAAGTCTGATGTAGATATCACATTAAAAACTGTAATTCAGCACATTCAGAACAGAGGATGGGCTATGAATGAAAATAAAACACAACAAGGGACATCAGTAAAATTCCTTAGTATGATTTGGAATGGAGCGAAAAGAGAAATTCCTGCAGCGGCACTAGAGAATATTCAGAAAATTGCAGTCCCAAAAATGAAACAGCAGGCACAGGCCTTCTTAGGAGCAATGGGCTTTTGGAGGGCATTTGTACCTCACCTTGGACTGATTTTTGTGGCCCATTCACTATGTAACGAGGAAAAAGTGTGACTTTCAATGGGGTCCCAAGCAGCAAACGGCTTTTGAAGAAGCAAAAAAGGCCCTACAGCAGAGTGTGGGGCTGGGCCCAGTTGATTCACAGCAACCCTTTATTCTAGAACTAACTGTTGCCAGTAATGTTATGTCTTGGGGACTGTGGCAGAAGGATGACACTGGGAAAAAGAGACCATTGGAATTTTGGTCCAAATCCCTAACTGGAGCGCAGGTGAGATATAGCCTCCTTGAGCAACATGTGCTGGCAGTGTACACAGCATTGATTCATGTGGAAGGAATAACTAAACAATAAAAAGTGACAGTTAAGATAGACTACCCAATCCAGGGGTGGTTATGAGATAATAATTTAATGAAAACTCTAATAGCACGGTCTTCAACTGTACAAAAATGGAAATGGTATTTACAGGAAAGGGCCAACATCATACCTGGTGTATCTCAAGTACAACAACAGTTGGCTGAACTGGTAATTTTGGATAATGCTGATGCGATAGAACAACAGCGACATGAGCTTCCGAAGTCACCAATCATTGAAGCATCACCATTTGATAATTTAGATGCAGAAAAACAGAAACATGCATGGTTTACTGATGATACTGCTAAAATTGGATCAAATGGCAGGACCTGGACTGCGGTGGCTTATTGTCCACGAACAAAAATCATGTTGTTTGATGAAGGTATTGCTGGTTCAAATAATCAGGAAGAATTACGAGCTGTTGCCCTAGTCATTGATAGTATATCGCCTGGAGATGAAGCGTGCATCTATACTGACAGCTGGGCAGTTTTTAAAGGACTGACAACCTGGTTACCTGCCTGGCAACAACAAAATTGGAAGATCCATGGCAGACCTTTGTGGGGAGGCTCAGAAGATTGGCAACAGATTTGGGAAAAAGCTCAACAATGCAGAATCAGTGTTGGACATGTAGATGCCCATGCATCACTTGTGACAAATAAAAGGAAGCATAACCAGCAAGTAGACAAGATGGTTGCAGTACGTGTTTCCGAAGAGAAGATCAAAAGTGCTAGTATGGCAAGATGGGCCCATGATCGGAGTGGGCACTTGGGAAGAGATGCAACAATAGAATGGGCATGAAGGCATGGTATGCAGTTGAATAAGGAAATAACTACAGATGTTATAAAGCAGTGTGAAATCTGCCAAAGAAATAAACAAAAGCAACTGCAGGCAGAAGCATGTGGATACATTCACCGAGGCAGTCGTTCAGCACAAATCTGGCAAATAGTCCTTTACCACTGGATCAAAATCAGCAATATTGCCTAACGATGGTGAACACTTATTCAGGATTACCAATGGTGTCTCCATGCAAAAAGGCAAACCAACAAGCAGTGTTAAAAGGATTGAATAAATTGTGTGTGACATATGGGGTTCCCAGTGAAATCCAAAGTGACCAAGGCAGTCACTTTACCAGAGCAAAAGTTCAAGAATGGGCAAAGGAAAATGGAGTTCGATGGGTGCTGCATATCCCATATCATCCTCAAGCTGCTGGTTTGATTGAAAGTTATAATGGGCTCCTTAAAGAACAAATCCAAAAGAATACAAGTAATGGAACATTAAGAGGCTGGGCAAAGGTATTAAAATTAGCTGTGAGCCAGCTGAATAATAGGCCTCAAAAGCATCAAGAAACCCCTTTGCAAATGCATATGAATGACATTCGGTCCAACTGTTGTATTTTGAAATTAGAAAAGCTGAACCCAAATGCCATATACCCTCTTTTGATAAATGCTGATCAAACCTGGTCCTGGCTATGCGCATTGACTGAACAAAGAGTGCCAGCACAAAATATAGTATTAGTTGAGACAGGTTAGAAACTCTATCTCCCAGAAAATTGGCACTGGGGGCAAAAAGGACTATTAGGGAAAAATTGGGAGGTTTTTACATTATGGGAGCCAGAACGAGAAGTGATAGTGAAGGCTATCAATTTAGATAACAAGACACAGATGGTTCAAAAAGGACAACCTTTAGTAGAAATTTGTATACATCAAGATGCTGTTATTTTACTACAAGACTGATACTAAACCAAGCAAATGGCTGGGAATAAAAGTTATAGTGACCACACCCAATCAGCCAAATGAACATGGGACTGTAATTTGTGATGGACCTGGTGATACTGTTTTAGTATTACTTGATTCTGCTAAAAAAATTGTACTTTCCTCTCCATAGATTACTGCCATTGTTTGGGAAGGTGCCAACCTTTTCCAATGACAACACTTAGATGGGCCATATGACTGTCTTGATCCTATCCCTCTATTTGATGAGGAAGATGTTGCAAATCTAATGGCAGACTGTGACTTTTATTAGAAATTGGGGGATGATCTATATGCGGTGACACCAAAACCTGCCCTAACTTGGAGCATCACTCAGATGGAGAACATCACAATTGTATGTAGACTAAACTTTGATAGACAGCCTAAAAAGTGTGCTTCCAAACCTTTTGGAGGTTTATACCAAAAACTAAATGTGTCAGGATTTCCACTGGCCAAGTCTCCATTAGATTCCTCCTGCATAGCTAAATTTCAAAGGAAAAATGACACCGCGGAAACCCAATCTCCAAGTTTGGAGATATATGCCATGGACAATAGCTCAACTGTATTTGATGGTTTGGGACATGTGGTAAGGTATACAAGAGGATGTAAAACTGTAAGTAGTGCTAGAGTTATACAACATATTAAAATGATAATTAACATGACAGCAGTTGATATTACTACCAGGTATCCACATTGTAAAATTGTAAAATTATTGCCAGTTAATTCCTTGCATATCAAATATAGACATTACAAATATAAAAGGAACACGCGTGATGTTACAGGTATTCTTGGTACTGCACTAGGTGCAGCCAGAACAGGGACTGGATTCTTAAACAATGTAGATATAGATACCCTACGTAGCAAATTAGGCCGTTTGGGTACTGACCTAAATATGGCCTTTAAGCTACTAGCAGATCATGATCCCAAACTGGGACAAAGAACAGTAGACAGTATTTTAGCTCAAACTGTCATGTGGAGGTGGATTAAACATGCTAATACATATACAGAACAGATTTTAAATAACCTCACAACAGAAGTAAATCAAACCTTTTGTATTCTATCTCAATTGGCTGCTAATCAACAGTATTTTCAATTTACTCAAACTTGGGGGGGGCTAAAAAGGCAGCCCATTGGCAAAGGGAACTGCAGCTATATCATTGGTTAAAGCCAATAGACTTTGCATGTGAAAGTAAGTCTTGTATACTGATTTTTGACTATCTTGCTAGTAAAAAAGGAACAAAGCAGGTCTGTCCATTTGTTACATTGCCCTTGCAATTTGGAAATAATTGGTGGGTACCTCAAATTGAGTCTACTTTGATTGATTATAATGATGTACCCATTGATTTGGTAGGTTGTGAGACCTGGCCCCGGGGGTGGGTATGCATGATGGTGAAAAGAAAGCCTCACCCATGCTTACATAATGAATCTGGGGAATGTGCCTGGCACAGGTATATAGTAAATGGTATGGACATCTACCAAATAATGATACCACAGTTTGTGTGATATCCTCCTGTAAATTAGCCTAGAGTAATGGGATAATCACAAACGGTGGAGCATACTGTAAAAGTAATATCCATGCAATTATTGATTTTTGTACTGGAGAACTTATTAGATTGACTAGATGGATGGACATCACATTTAATGCTAGCATAGAACCATTACACACTTTTAGATAGCCATCTCTAGTCCACCCGGACTTTCTACAAATTAAGCATGGAGGACAAATAGTATTGCAACTATTAAATAAAACACTAAATGATGCGCATCAAACAGTGATTAAAATTATTAAAGATAAAGGTACCATTGTAAAAATTGCAAACGAAATACAGGATATAACTGTTTCACACTGGTATGATATTTTATGTGGTCATCTAAAGCTTCAGTGTGATTTAATTTGTTGTTGCATCCCTTACTATTGACCACAATAGTTTCAGTGTTATTTTGCTTAGTGTCATGTTGCATTTACTGTAAAGTAATGAAAAGATACAAACTGATGTCAGTTTTAACTCTCATAAGGGATACACAGCGTATGTTGCTCGATGCAAGGGGTGGTCTGTGATGGATCCGCACAGTCTACCTGGTTTTTGCTAAGCCTCGAGCCACATACCACTGTGTATGTTTGATTATCTACCTCACTATATGCTGCTAATATTGTAACAATGCAATATGCTTAAGAGCAGGCCTTTCTCACTGATTACTGGTGTAACTGAACTTTTGTTGACCTGTATCAGCTTAAAAGATGTTTACCAGAATATGGGGGATTCCAGTGAGGAACTATATCACAAGTTTGTGAGCTAACTGTTCTTTAGAAAAGGGAAGTAAGGCATAAGACCAGACATTACAACAACTTAGGAAATTAACTGTAATTTTCTAAAATATTCCATCAACTCATGATGAGCTTGTGATCTATATGTCATTAGTTGAACCTATTGACCTTATTGTTTGTTCAAGACTGTAAAAAGCTCAAAGGCTAAAATTGAAATCATAATCATCCAGATTTGATCACAGCATCAGCCTGAACTGAGCATAGAACCATTTTGCCAGTGTTGGCCCTGCCTTGACTGAACAGATGGCTGCACTGAATAGGATTGAAGTCTCCCTATCAGTGGCAAAGATGATTTTGTTTATGCATATGCTTGTAAGTACATGATTTATTAGTTATACATGATGTATTAGTTTTCCCGTTTATTAAGTTTTTTTGTTTAATAAATTAAGTTTGAGCCTTGATGTCTTGTGTCATTTCTAATTCTGTATTAACCTCAGACTTTAAAGTAACGGACTAATTCAGCTGTGTAACTAACCCATTCCTCAAAAGCTAACATATTGTAAAATATACCTTTTTATCATTCCATTTGGGGAGGGTTTGTAACACTCTTGATTGTTGATACAAATCAGCTGGTGTTGCTGCCCTTACAATGTCTATGGGCTGCCTAACATTTTCCCATGCTGCAGTTTCCAATTCTTTAAGACGGTCTCTTAAGACCTTTACCTCTTCATCTAGTGCCCTGAGCTGTTGTGTGCATCTGTCTAGATCATACTGCATTTGTTTATATTTTACATCCTTTACTAGCCCTTGCTCTACCTCTCTCTGTAAGTTTTCTAGCTGCTGTTTACACTGTTGGAATTCAAGTTTCATTGTGCCATATTGTGCAGTTTTGTCCTGCTCTGCCTGTAGTTCCTGTCTAAGCAAGTCAAACGTTACTTCACAGTCTTGGAGAGTATCATATTTACCTTCAAGTGCTTCTAACTGACCCTCTAAGCTACCCAAACATTGAGACAACAAAGTTACCATAGACTGATGGAGCATATTCCACTCTGTTTGACTATCCTTTTGAAATTTTTTAAGCTGTTCATTTAATTTTTGTCTAGATTGTGGTGATAAAGCTGAACTCCACTCTGAACAGTAAGTAACAAAAGGAGTTATCAAATCAATATCTGGGGCTTGTAGGAGCTTATGTTCAAAATCAGAAATGTCTTTTAAAAAGGTCTCAGCAGTACATACAGGAGAGTTAAGGAGGGTCTTTGGATCAGGATACAGAGGAAAAGATAAGGGCTGTTTTCCAGAGGATGTGTCCCTGGATGTAACCTGTGTAACAACCTTTCTGTGGCACACTAGACAAATTGATTTATCATTACTGTCACAAAACACACACCCTGGTCGATACTTGTAAGTTTTGACATTAGACACGTATCAATCATAAGTAAAAATCCATTTACATAAGGCACTGACATCAACTTTACCTAGTAAAGTACTACATGTGCTACAGTTTTGTTTATACCAATATTTAAAGCCTAACCATACATGTGCTGGACTATCATTACTGTTGACCTGAAAAGTAGTTTTACACTTTACACTCCTCTCCTTTATGGCATCCATGCTGTAGAATGAGAAACAAAAAGAGAATTACCAGTTTCTGTGTAGAAGGTGGCCAAATCTTCTGTCAAGAAAACGTGGAACGTTCCTCATCGATTCTCCCAATAGATAGTCAGACACAGCTGGCAGATTAAGTGACATGAATGTGCAGGACCTGTGGAACTTGCAGAGATCAGCTGTTCTGTGACTGGATCCTTTTCCAAAGGATAAACAAGAAGGCAAATGTTTGCACTGCAACTGGACGTGCTAACTGAATAAAATTAAAAAGAAGGTGTAGTTATCACAAGAAGAAACCATTTGGTCTGTCAACTGTGGCTCACCATTGTAAAATTATATGCATGCCTTCTGTTGGTTTCTTGTTGTTACTTGCATTTGTATACATGCATACCACAGTACTTAGCTATTTACTGTGACCAACTACTTGACTACTGTATTGTACTAAGTACAATGAATACACTGAGGCCAACTGCTTCAGTTAACAAAGTTTACTCTTACAATTTTGCTTTTTGTGTCTACAAGCATGTAACATGAATACTGTCAGCTCTCTATGGCAAATTCCCAAAGATTGTTTATACACACACTCAAATTTATAGAGAACCTGATGTTTTTTCCAAAGTCTGATGTATAAAAGTCTTCCTTTGTTTCTTCTAATTTATGATTGTCCTTGGTTTTTGGAAGCTCGGTGGTCCTGGGAAACTCAGTGTTCTTTTACTATCTGAAACTCGGTGTTCCTGCTTTATCTCACTAGATGTTTCAGTCCTTTATTTTACATATCTATATCTTGTTGATGTAATTTCAACCACTATCTGCACGGCTATTTTTACAGACTTTGTTTCTCAATAACATACTCCTTTATGAATGGATGTCAATATCTAATTAAACTATTTTTCAGCATTTATACTACTTCTAATTTCCAGCATTTATACTACTTCTAAGTTAACCCTCTATATTTCATTTTGCTCTATATTATTCTTACAGCTTCTTTTTGATCATGTTAGCAACAGTTTTGAAGAGACAGTGAATATACTAAATGAAACAGATTAAAACTACTCTTACATGAAGTAAGACTGGTGAAACTTTGTACATACTGTTAGGTGCAAGAATAGATAATAAATTAGTTTATATACATATATATATATATATATATATATATATATATATATATATATGTATATGTATATATATATATATATATATATATATATATATATATATATGTAGGAGGAGTATTAACTGAAGTAGTTAGAGTGATAAGTGTGGCAGAATATGATAACAGAAGGAAGATGGAGGACATGTATAGGATGCTCAACATGAAGTCAATGTAGCATAGCAGTGTTAAATAGAACTTGGTGAAGAAAAGTGGGAAACACCTGACAGAGCGAATGATATGGAAGTTTCCTTTGGAGGAATAGTAATGGGTGTTAGCAGGAGGAGCAAAATTAGGTAGTTAGGAAAAAAGGTGGTGCAAATTCTGTGATAAATAAGAGAAAAAAGCATAGTGTTGAATGTTAAAGTTGGGAAGGACACAAAGCTGGGTAGGAGGATTTTTAATAGTTGCTTGAATGTGAGAGCGGAAACTGGAATGTGTGTCTTTAAGGGGGTGGTGTTACACTGGAATATATGGCTATCTTTATGTTCCAGAAAAAAATAACAGCAAGAGATAGTTTTAAGAATTAAAAAAATAATATTACTAACCAGAACTGATTAAATCAGAATTGGGGAGGGGGTCACAGCTGAGCTTATTTAGTAGTTATAAATAGTTGGTTTTAAACCCAAACATTCTCCAAGCACCTGTCAAGTGGAAGGGAAAATAGATGAACAGTGTAAAACGTCATTTGCAGTATTGTAAGCCTTATAAAGGTCAGACGGTTAATTCTACACAGCAGAAGGGCTGCGACATCAAGTACCTTGTAGAGTTATTTAATTATTTGTTGAGTTGTTCGGGTTATAATGGGTTTTGTGTACTGTAAGGGAAGCCTCAAATACAAACAGGGTTTGAGCAATCTGTAACACAGATTGCCCATTGCAACTAGAAAAGTTTAACAATTAAAATAAAAAAACACAGCTATCCCTGAAAGAGTTAGTATAATCTAGATATCCGATTTTTATCAGATGGGATAAATGTTTTGAGGAACTGCAGCAGTTATCATGTTCCACAAGGGGGGATCCAGTGCTACCAAAAAGACTGAAAAAAAAAAATTGGTGTGTGGGTTAACAAAGCACACAGAAAGACTATGAGTAAGTTTTCAGTTAATAAACAAGGCAGAAATTAAGTAGAGTGGAATGAACACAGAGAGTGAGAGAAAAATAAAAGACGATGGATTAAGGGAACTTTCTATACAGCAAAATGAAATCATTACAAAAATACTCATACTCATTTATGTCACAGCAGCTAGGAACTAGGCTGGACCAGAATAAAAAGGTTTTATAACAGTTCCAGGTGCAAAGTAGCAGTTGCATAATCTATAAATACATATTACTTAATAGTTTCTGGACTCATGCTTCAATGACTTCTGCCTTACTATATTTAGTGTGTGGCCTTGAAAAGGGATAGGTCTACAGCTACCCTATATTACCCGAACCTCAGGTATTTCAACGTAATGGAGCCAGACTAGAGTTTCTTTCCTCAAATGGACTGTCATATAAAAAATTCTGTTCTAACATGCCCCTAACAAATACTCCAGCAAAGTCTTCTGTTGTCACTGCCTGGCTCAGTAAAATGCCTCTACCTATGCCTAATTCCATTATCTCTAAGAGATCTTCCAGAGGAACCACAACTCTGTGCTACTACTAAGATATATATGCATGTGTGTAGACATATATAGATATATACATATATACACATAGATATATATATATATATATATATATATATATATATATATATATGGATTCACTTCAGAATCTCGAAAATATAAAATCTTGAACTGCATATGCTCAAGCCCATATGCTCAAAATTTCAGAAGCTTGAAATTCTGAAAGGAATCCAACTACAAAAAACAAAACAAAACAAATAAAATGTTTCTGCAGGGGGACAAGCTCCCCTCCACCCCACACCCCGTCCCTGCTACTTAAATATACCATCTCCGAGATCGCACTACAGTGAGGATTTTATATATTTTGAGATTCTGAAGTGTCTATCTATATGTGCATATACTCATATAGGTATATTGGTTCTATTCAAGTGGTCTATCACTTTATCTAACTGCAAGTGAAAGAAAGTCTAAAAAAGTGATCTAGTCACAGCTGATCTATTGATAGTCTTCAGTACATTTTACCAATTATAGCACTGATAATAAGGAAAGTTTATGTTTTTTTGACACTGGTATTAGTAATAGTGCTGTTTACTTTATCACAGTGTATTGGACTATGTAAGCTGTGATGCACTTTCAGTGTTTTTACCTCCTTCTTCCACTGTAGTACAGCTGTGGAGTTGTTATGTAGACATTAAGGGGGGTGTGTGGGTACACATGGTTTTTGTCCCATGTCAAAAGAAAAAAATATATTTTTCTCTTTCTTTTTGTTTTTTGAGTTATGCAGGTTTAAAAATTGATAGGACTGTAGAATATTGGAATGAACTGGAAATAACTGCAAGAAACTGGAATGAGACTGGGATGAAAATCTTTATATTTTAATTACCCAGAACTGTGCTGAACAGGTGCCAGATTTTTCTTTATGTGCC